>NC_138770.1:175800136-175957636 GCF_965119305.1 Pelophylax lessonae | reverse complement strand
ATATTGACTCTACCTATATGTAAGCCTTATTATAGGCTTACCTATAAGTAAAAGCCTGATATGGATATGTACTTCCACTTTAAATAAGAAATGAAAGGCAAAACATTTGATAGATTAGATATAAAAAAATATTAATACCTTTTTTCCCTTTTTTTTATAAGTGATCACATTCCCTCTGGTCTCAACTGCATAAGAGCTGGGGGAGGAGAAACAACAGTAAACTGAGCATCCCAGTAAATGGCTGTGCGGTGGGATGTCAGGACAAGTCTGATCATTGGAGGAAAGCACACTAAGCTTCCTAGTTAATGGCTGTACAGCGGGGGCATGTAGGAACAAGTCTGATCATTGGAGGAAAGCACACTAAGCTTCCTAGTTAATGGCTGTACAGCGGGGCATGCAAGGACAAGCCTGATCATTGGAGGAGAGCACACTAAGCTTCCTAGTGAATGGCTGTACAGCAGGGGCATGTAGGAACAAGTCTGATCATTGGAGGAGAGCACACTAAGCTTCCTAGTGAATGGCTGTACAGCGGGGGCATGTAGGAACAAGTCTGATCATTGGAGGAGAGCACACTAAGCTTCCTAGTAAATGGCTGTACAGCGGGGGCATGTAAGGACAAGCTTGATCATTGGAGGAAAGCACACAAAGCTTCCTAGTGAATGGCTGTACAGCGGGGGCATGTAAGGACAAGTCTGATCATTGGAGGAGAGCACACTGAGCTTCCTAGTGAATGGCTGTACAGCGGGGGCATGTAAGGACAAGCCTGATCATTGGAGGAGAGCAGGCTGAGTTCCCAGTATAGCTAGAGAACTGACCACGATGTGCTCTCATGCTTAGTGTGGTCAGTTTTTAATAGGAAAGCAGAGGGACTTGTAGGAACACCAGGGATTTCACACAAAGGAAGCAATACAAAGAGAACAGGATATTTTTTCCTACAACTACATGGTACAGCAGGCACATATCAGGAATATAAAAATGTTGGGTTTAAATATTTGCTGACCACCTAACTGTAAATGTGCATCATGTTTTTTGTGTTAAATACTGGGGTTATGGCAGCAGCTAGCTGGTATAACCCCCGGTATCTTTATTTACAGCAGGTAGCCAGCTTTTAGATAAAAGTGGTCCCGGCAGCGGATTCACCACAGGATCTACCCCCCCCTCAAGCCACTTCCCGGTGGTTCCTGAGCTTACCAGAGCCATTGGTAACCCAGGAACTGATTTGGTGCGGCCAATGGCTAGGCAGGAAGACTAGGACTCTATGCCCTTGGAGGACTGGAGCAAAGTCTGATGTCACTTCCACCTCTCGGGCATAAACAAGGGATTTTCTTTTTCCCTTAAAGACAAAATGTAATTTTTTTTGCCTTTAAAGGGGACCTGTCATGGCTATTTCTACAGGCATACGCTGCATATGTAAACAGGGTTCAAACCACACACATTAGGTATTGCCGCGATTGAAAGGGCGAGAGCAATAATTCTAGTGCAAGACTACCTTTGTAACTCTAAACCGGTAACCTGCAAACATTTTTAAAGCACTGCATATGGAGATTTTTAAGTACCGTAGTTTGTCATCATTCCACAAGCGTGTGCAATTTTAAAGCATGACCTGTTAGGTATCTATTTACTCGGTGTAACATCATCTTTCACATTATACAAAAACAATTGGGCTAACTTTAATGTTTTTTTTTTTTTTTTTAATTCATTAAAGTGTATTTTTTTTCCAAAAAATTGCTTTTGAAAGACTGCTGCGCAAATACAGAGTGACAAAATATTGCATTTTATTCTCTAGGGTCTTTGCTAAAAAAAAATAAAAATAATTTTTGGGGGTTCTAAGTGATTTTCTAGAAAAAAATACTAATTTAACTTGTAAACAATAAATGTCAGAAAAAGCCTGGGTCAGCGAGTGGTTAAGAAGGGCACACTCCTCGTTATCTGTTGCTTTTTTTACATTTATGGCTCCTTTTTGCTGGTTTACTGTAATACAAAATTGCGTGTAAAGAGATTGTGTTGTATATGCTGTTCTGATACATATTGTTCTCTATTCCTCATATATCTAGTTCCAGTCTTGTCATTCTATCCTGGTATAGTGACATGTGGTTGTGTCCCTGTCATTCTGACAGAGTGAAATGTGTTTGTATCCTTCTCAACCTTGTGGAAAATGATGTGTATTGCTGTGCCGTTCTAGCATGTAGTAATGTGATTTTAATCTTGTCAGTTTAGCAAAATATTCTAGTTTATAATTGAGCTGATATCATGGCACTATTGTGTGATATTCAGATACATGTCTGTCTTACTCTGAGATAAACATGATGTTCTGATGTGTGTTTTCCCACCCTGTTCCATGCTGTAAAGGGACACATGGATGACTTCTGTTAAACTCAACAGCTTTACTCCGATTAGCCATAAAATTATTACAACCTACCGTGATCATTTCAAAAAACTTTTAGATGAGCATCTTCACGAACAAAATATACAGGGATATGAGAAATGGTAGAGACATAAATACATACAGGTTAATACACCCATACAGATTGAACGGGATGAACTGATGTCTTATGCAACCTTACCAGCTATGTAACCCACCATAACCTGTCAGGGCAAGGACTCTGCTAGACCTCTGAAGGTATGCTGTGGTTACTGGCACCAAGCTGTCAGTAGCTAATCCTTTAAGTCCTGTAAGTTGGGAGGTGGGACCTTCATGGATCAGACTTGTTTTTCCAGCTGCTTCATTGTATTAAGAGCTATGAGAATTTTGAGACCAAGCCATCACCTCAAACTTGTTGTTGTGTTCCTCAAACCATTCTTGAATTCATTAGACCAGGGGTGTCCAAACTACGGCCCTCCAGTTGTTGCGGAACTAAACATCCCATGAGGCATTGTAAAACTCTGACATTCACAGACATAGCTAGGCATATTGGTAATTGTAGTTCGTGAGCAGCTGGAGAGCCATAGTTTGGACACCCCTGCATTAGACCGTGCCATATTTTACATTGCTCTGTGGTCCAGTTCTGATGTTCTCTTGCCCATTGTAGGTGCTTTTGGCTGTGGACACAGGTCAGCATGGGTAGCCTGACAGGTCTGTGGCTACGCAGCCCCATACACAACAAATTTCTGATACCTTTCTATCGGAGCCAGCATTAACTTTTTTACCAATTTGGGATCTATTTGGTCGGACTGCACAGTCCAGCCTTGGCTTCCCATGTGCATCAATGAGCCTTGGCCACCCAAAAACACTGTTGCCGGTTGGCCAGTTTTCCTACCTTGGACGACTTTTGGTAGGTCCTGACCCCTGCAGACCGGGAATATCCCACAAGAGCTACAGTTTTGGACACCCTCTGACCCAATCATCTAGCCATTACAATTTGGCCCTTGTCAAAGTCGCTCCAATCCTTATGCTTGCCCAAAGACATTAACTTCAGGGACAATATGTACACTTGTTGTCTATTATATCCCACCCACTTTCAGATATCATTGTAAGGAGATAATGTTATTTAATTTACCTGTCAGTGGTCATAACATTATGACTCATTGGTGGAAATTGCTGTAATGCATTTATTCTGTCATCTTGGAAGCATATGCTTGAATAGCTTTTTGTTTCTCACTTATTTCATCTAAAAGAATTCCATAGTATCTCTTGGAAACCTGTTTGGTCAGGGCACTTTAACACACATATGACTGCTTTGTCAAAACACATACTTTATTTATGATTTACCTTGGAACAGGTTCCTGTGCTACCTTGGTGCGATTTACATTGCAATGTGGCCCCATAGAATAAGCAAATCGCATCCAAAATGCAACCAAAATTGCATCAAAGTTGCAATATATAATCCCACTGCTAATCAAATAAAAAATGCATCACAGTAATGTGAACCGAGCTTTAGTAAATCAACCCCATGGCCTTCAGCACACATCTGTGCACTGAGCTGCAACCAGTGTGGTTAACCATCAGTATTTTTACTGGCAGCCATTACAAAATGGGCACTTTTCTCCTGCCAGTAAATACCAGTGTCAGGTTGACAGTAAAAAATATGGCTGTGACATTCGGCATGTAGAGTTCTGGTCCGGAACTGGATGAGACCATCACCTACAGTGTGTTTGGGCGGTGAACTTGAGAGGCGGGTCTAGTGGAGGCGGTGCCTGAGTGTGTTATGTGATGTCATGGTGCAAGGAAATCGGATCGGCCGGAGCCTAATATGCAGGTTTGCGGGACAGGAGCAAGGCAAGCTGGGAGTGGGACTGTCAGTGCTGTTTGGACTGGAGTGGAATGAAGGGAACATCTAGTGTGGAGAGAGACTGTCACTGTGACTCAGGAGGGGACGTGTCACAGTGAGGTGTCATCATCATCTGTGCTGCTGCACACCGCTGTCAGTTTCATTGTGAGGGTCAATTTCATATGTGTGTATGCCTGCCAATTCTAATTTCTTGCCCTCCTGAGCCCTGTCCCTGAGCTACTTACTATATCGAAAATAAAATAAGAAATATGTTTTTTTACTTAATATCTGCCTTATATCACATTGCTAATTGCATACTTGCATGTACTTGTTTGTAGCCTAAATACTGAAATTTTCATTTAAAGCTGTAATTTTGTAACTTTTGGAAATGCCAGTGAAAACTTGGTTGTGACAGTAAATTTTGAATGTCGTGTCAGGAAATTTTAATCTGGTAAGTTGGCAACACTGGCCACAACCACATTATTTGTTGTTTGGTTATCTGTACTTTACGAAGTAGTCACTAAGTGTACTTAAAATCTAAAAATTGGGACATTATAAGGTAGCGCACCCTTCTTTATGATTCTAATATGTTCCTCAAAAACAGTAATCTGCAGTTTTTCTTTTAATAACGGTAAAATGAATTGTCATGGGGGAAATTGTTGAACAAAATTGCAAAGAAGTACAAGTGATTAAACATGTTCTCGAATAAATTGAGAAAACTTGTTTTTTTTTAGGGGCTAAAAGTAGAATTGAAAAGGGGAAAGGGGGGGGGGGGGGACAACAACAGTCATTTCTGTGTTGGTCCGTATCATATGTTGGGAAATCTCTTTAAACAATTGCTGATTATTTTTCTCTGTGGGGAAGAGAACACGTTTTGAACATATGGTACTTGTTAAGTCAAGGAGAAAGAATGTGGCAGGTTTGTCCATCACACAGCAGATATTTACGTATTTTTGTTCATGTTTATAACCATAAATAAAGATATCTACAGATATCATATGACCTTAAGTCTTTCAACGAGCTTGGAAACAGTCAGTTAGGTTATTCTTTCATTGGATAAAATATGAGAGTGCCTGTGTATTTGACGTTTGGGTGTAAATCCATCTTTTAGCAGTCTGATTATTACCTAATGTCCAACCACCAATATCTGTGGCCAGCTATAGGCCCAGTCGTATTTTAATTTCACTTAAAATCTGAGATATATTTGTGGCACACCTCAGATTACTGCATTCCTTTTAGAAATATGCCAGTTTTGCAATTTTGCAATGTTTTAGAAGAACTTAGCAGTCAACTTGCTCTGATAAAGTATATTTGTAGAACCGTTTGATGTGGAGTGAACCCTTGCCTGGGTTTTTGTGGCGTTCCTCATTGTGTTCTATATTATTTGAAGGTATGAATATTGCATTTCTCTCAATTTAGATAATTATGGTGAGGTATAATTGTGGTGTACAGAACCTGGGAGGCTTGGAAAAGAAAGAGATATTTGACTCGGAGTTGTATGACGTTGCGGTATTCTTGTGGGTTTGGCACCGTGCTCTGAGATGTGGTTGTATTGTATCTGTAAATAAAAGGCAGTAAATAATCCTGAGGCTTTCTAGTGATATGCTTATGATTCCCCATCAACCCCTGTGCTGTTCCACTGCAGTTATGTAGAGTTTCTGTGCTGGCATGTGCCTGCAATTGCTATGGTAATGTAATAATTTACTCCTCTCGTCTTTCAGTCACAAATAGGGCCAGCTGGAGTCTGTCTCAGATGTATCCCGTCTCAGCCCCAAGTTATAATAGATGATGAATCTAAGGGAAGGCCAGGATTTGTTCTGTTCTCTAGCACAGGAAAGCCTGCTTGTTTTTCTTTTCCTCCAATCCTTCCTGATGCTATCTGGATGCAGCTGGGGTGCAGAATTATCTGACAGACTAGAGCCCTTTGAACTCTGCTAATTTTCGACCTCCGGAGCGTGCCAGTAAAATTTCCTCAGACTTGGGTGTGTTGACATGTTGCTTTTTGTTTCGCTATCATCCCTCACCTTCCAATAACATGACAGAGCCAACAAGAGAGACCCTCATCCTGAGAGGAGGAGAGTGGCACTGTTGACCTCTTGGCAGGCAGAGCAATATGTAGCAGGCTTCCTGAGAGAAGGACTGTATTTGAGCTGGAGTAATAGAAGGCCCCCTGTGGGCCCTGGGGATAGTATACTAATTAGCACTGTCACATGCCCTGAAGTTCTTTCATCCGTTGAAGCCTTTTCATTTTCACCCACTCATGCTGTCACATCACTCTTCTGAACTGGTCAGGGAGAGGGGCCAAACACTTGTGGCTGAATTCAGGAGTCTGGGCATTGCCCTTATCTTGTTAAATAAACACAAATCACACCCAAGGCACCTTTCAGTTGGCCCTAGGATTCAGTCGTTGGTCTGATGACACATTGAGGTTGATTTACTATAGACAAATAGTCTGTTAACCTAACTGCAAGGGAATTTTCTCTTAGCTTACTGAATGAGGTGAAGGTCTGCTGACTTCTATCATCCAATCATATGCAAGCAAAAAAATATTTTTTAGTATGTGATTTGGTATTCTTTGCAACATAAATTTTCTCTTACAAAGTGAACAATCTATTTGTCTTTAGTAAATCGACACCAAATTATTTTGGCTTGCTAACTGCTGCCTTGAACACTCTGGATGCACCAGTTTTCTTGATTAGGCAATAAAGGTGAATATGGTTCCAGCGCCGGCTTATTTTTGGGAAATAATTGCAATTGCCAAGGTTATTTACCCCCCCCCCCCCCTAGTCATTTTATCTTAAATGAATAGTCATTTTGTGTTATAGGAAAATCCGAATCATCTATAGTTCTGGCTGTGGTAAATAAAACAATCCGAAGGCCTAAAATAATAATCACCCTGTCTGTCCAGACCAAGCAACAATGTCTGTAAGAAGGTCCCCTATCCTGCTGGGCACCTATTGCCTGGGGGGAACAATCTACATTGCAGGTTGAAAAATCTGTGCTGATGTTCCCCCTAATGATAAACAGCACCAGCACGTATCTTCTTTCTGTTCATTCAAGTGCAAACATTTGGCTGAAGCCCTTGAGGGTATCTCCCAACCAACCTTGGAAGGTGACAGGCACCCTAAAGTGACTATAAACAGGCAGATTTGTTGCCAGGAGCTATGAGTGGCCAGCTTTGATTATGTTAGTGTGACTCTGGTACTCATCACAATGTGCACCCCATGTGCACCCTATATATATATATATATATATGTATATATATATATATATATATATATATATATAGCAGAGACCCTAAGGGAAAAAATGGCGATCTTATATGTCACACTGGATTTGCGCAGAAGTCTTTCAAACACAGTTTTTTGGGGAAAAAAAATACACTGAATATAATAAATGAATTAAAAAAAAAACTAAACAGAAAAATTAGCCCAATTTTTTCGTAAAAGATGATGTTATGCAGAGAATCGTGGGAGAATCATGATCTTTATTCTAAGAAAAAAAATTGTGATTCTCATTTTATCCAGAATCGTGCGGCTCAAGTTAACAAGTAGATATGGCAAATGTACCTGTTTGCAGAATCCAAGGCATGTCAAAGCAAATCCCATGGGTTTATGGATGCCACATGTTATAATGCTCATGCTTTTTGGTGAAATATCTGCCTGTCTGTGGGTACACTTACTCTCAGCCCCTGTCCTTTAGGGGAATCAGTCGATAAGAAAATTGCACATGAACACCCAGTGGGTGAGCCAGTGACTGTTTCCCATCCATTAGACCGGAGGCAAGTCATTTCCTTTGATAAAGGAGATGCATTTTGACACGTAGGACACGTTGTAAAGCAGTTTTAAAAGAGAAAAAGATCTACTGTACAATTGCTGAGGAAATCTGCTAACTCGTGTCGTTTATAAAACAAGCTGACAGTTGGCGTTACAAGCAAAGCCTTTTTGCAAGTTTTCTCATTAAACTTTCAAGAAGAACAAGATAATTTATATCTGTTCCTAGACTGAGATTGTCTGTGTTTTATATAGAACAATGGGCAGCTTCTATTACTATGTATTTGACAAAAGGATATGTATTCAGGTGCTTTCTGTTCATCATGTTGTGTTATTCAGCTAATTGAAACCTTATGTGCTTCACAATATCATGTTGGCTTGAAAGTGATCATTTAGGTTTCATTCACAAGGCTATATATCGCCACAAATTAGCATACAGTCACTGCGGAGATCACAGATGAGCGTCCCTGGGTGCAAACTGTCGGCTGCTAATTGCGTGTAACACCTTGGATGTCTATTTACAGGTGCCTGTCACTGATTTCTACATGCTTCCTGGCCATAGCTGATCACAAACACCTGTGATCCACCTAGTGGTTGTACACTGATTATTGTCACTGTACAACCTTGGTCAGCTGTGTGAATGAGGCCTTAAAAGAGAAGAACGGGGTATAAGTGGATGCACCATTGATCCGAAGCTGCATCTGTCCCCCACTGCCCCAGCACTGAGAACTGTTCAATCAAAAACTGCTAATTGCTCAGTTCTCACCCCTGCTCTGAGCAGTTGGCGGCTCTCTGCTCTGTCCCGTCATCAGCGCTTATTTGATTGCTGGGCTGGGGAGGGAATGAAGTAGTTGACTAATGCCTCGTTTCCACTGAGCGGAACGGTTCGGGTCGGTACAGTTTGGGAGGGTTAGAATGGTCCGGTCTATTCAGGTGAGCGTTTCCACTGCAAGTCGGGCCACCAGGGACCATGCGGGGTTTACACCAAATGAGGTGTTTGTTTTGCTCTTTCATTTGACGTAAGCATTGATGTTTTCCTGTCCGCCAATCAGTGGAATCTATTGTGTGACGCCAGTAGCTCCGCCCTAACCGTACCGTACCATTTCCTATGGCCCTACATCTGAAGCAGGACCAGGAATGGTGCGGTTTGGTTCGGTTGTATGGGCCACTTTCATGATGGAAACACCCAAATTAGCGTACCATACCGAACCGATCCGAACCATTCCGCTCAGTGGAAACGAGGCATAAGTCTCCCAGCAGCACAGATGAGAGGATGAGCCAGCTTTAGGTCCAGGCATCTGATGGATCCCGACTGTAAAATCAGGATCTTTCCCTAGCCTGGACCAGCTGAGTGATGTCAGCCAACAGCAGGCTTTAGCCTGCTGTCAGTTGAAAATGGATCATTGGAGTGCACAACGAACTGCTCTCCTGTGAACCATAGGAGAAGTACAGCCAAAAAAGATTTGCCCATACTTCTCCTTCACAGCTTAATTATTGAGCTTTCCCAGCACTGCAATGATTAAATGGCCCTTGCCCTTCCACCCTTGTCATGGGGTAACAGAAAAAGACACTAAACTTTGCATTGTACGGGATGATGTCAGACCAATTGAGCTGCAAAGAGAAATAACTTCAGGGAACCATTCATGTAGTTGAGAGGAAGCTTGCTGCACCTCCTCCTATGCACCTCCTCTCCACAAAAACCACTAGCCCTTCAATCCCAATCCACCCTGCCATTTGTGGGACAGGCTGAGTACTACAATTGTGCGCCCCCTAATGGGCCCTTCAAGTTTTTTAAATTGCACACCGTGAGCTCTCTCTTTAGCTTCAGCGACTGAGCTTAGCTAGAGAAGGAGAGAGCACGCTGAGCGTCCACTATGTGGGAGTGCACAATTGTAGTGTCCAGCCCCTCTTACAAACAGCAAGGTGAAGGGGATGGAGGGGCCAGCTTTTTTTGTGGAGAGCCCCAATCCCGCAACTGCATGTGTAATGGGAGGAGGTGCAGCATCTTAAAAAGGAGATGTACTGTTTAGAAGATATGGAAATGCATTGGGGGATTTTAGGAAAATGTGGCTGAAAGTGAACTTACAACTTATATAAGGACTACATCACATAAGTAATACTTGCTAGTAATTGCAGTATTCTAAACAAATATCAATGTTAGATTTATTGGAAATATTTGCTTGTAGGGAATCTGAAATTTAAAAGCATTTCCAGTAATAAGAAATGACCTACTGAATGTCCCTGGACTAGGGGACATCTGTCTAAGCTCTCAGCCAGTGTCGGAACAGGAAGATGAAGCTATGGTCCGTTGGGATACTATCATCTCAGCTACAACAGCAGTGCCTCTTTGTAACACAGAAGCTGGGAAATAAGAGGGGAAACCACCTGGAAGTGAGACAATAAAAAAGCCCATTCTCCCTGAAGGGCCTGTCCTACAGAACAACTGCCTGTCTCCAGATGTGATTCCTTGTGCCGTGGGACAGCTAAGCACCATTTTCCATTCATGTATTTCAGATGTTTTGTTTCGCTATAAAAGTTTTATTAGTTCCACTGCAATCAAGTCTGCTGACTGTTAAGTGGCAATCAATAGATTCTAATGATCCTTGAGGTGGCAGTTGTAATGACAAACCTTTTCTTTTTCTGCTGCATTTGGAAGTATTGTGACATGGTGACTGTTTTTATCACAAGTTTAACTAAGAGTCTGTTCTTCTGGCATAGAAAGTTTAAAATTGTGCCGAAAGTTTAAAATTGTGTATTTGGGGCGTCTTACCCAACAGTAATACATGGGACACAGGATTGGAGACGGCATTTGTTGATCATGAAAGTTGTACATTGATCCCCTGCTGGTTCAGCTCCATTGTGCTCTATTTGTATTTATTACTCTGCCGAGCTCACTGAAGTGCTGGGCTGTGAAGGAGGTGGGACTGTGTCAGTGACAGCGGCCATTTAAAGTTATATGCGCATTTATATTTAATCTGTTCACATTGGGATTGCGCTGATTTAATCTTGGCCCCCATGAGCCAGGTGCTTGTCCAGGGTTGTGGGTGGATCTAGTCATCTAGACCATATTGTTTTGATCTTGCCCCAGCCTGGACTGGCTCTGTGATGTCAGAGCTGACAGTGGGCTTCCGCCTCCTATCTGCTGAAAACAGATCACAGGATTGCAGAACGAACTGCACTCCTGTAATCGAGCTTTGGCTATATTTATCCTTTAACAAAGAATCTGAATACCTTTGAGCAGCAAGTCTGTTTTTGTTTTTTCGTCTCTTTTTCTAAAGTTTCCATTAGAAAACTTAAGATCCGGCTATAGCTCCCAGAAGTCCAATGTCTGTTCTCACCTTTAAGATCTGATAAAGCATCCAAAATAAACTTGCAGTTCCGACCTCTGCGACTAAGCCCCAGTGAGTTGGGCAAAACATATCAGGAGAGCGGCGCTGCCTGAGGCCACATCCATCCACATGCTAATGCATTGGGTTGGTTAATGGCACGTTTTCTTCTCCTTAATAAGGATTTGATAAGGCATGCTACAGTTTTCTGTTATTTTGATTCCCACTTTGAACTGAAGAAGTGGCTTGGAGAAGCTAAGAAACACACTCAACATTGCAGAACATGTCCAGTCGAATGTGACTAACTACTACTAGCTATACCATGACCTGGGTAAATGCGAACCTTCACAGAGATCTTATTTTAATGATTTTCTTACTAAAGAAAGCAATGTATAACTTGTGCAACAGTTATAAGTTGAATGTTATCTTCTCCAGTACTGTATAACTTGGTCTGACAGGGGTGTCATCTGTGAGACTTTGTTAAAAATAAATTGCTCTTCTACAGAATTCAACTTTTTCTCTATGTGCTATTGGCATAGTGAAGATAATTGGATGGCTACCACGGTTTTGGTTCATTTTTTTTACTATACACTTCAATGTTACTCTTCAAAAAAGTTTTTTCTCTTTCGTTCATTAAAGGACACAGATCCTGGTATTCATAACCATTGGGTTATACTGCCCCCTACAGGAGTAGAACACTAGGCAGAAAAGAATTCTGACTACACCCATGGGCACTCCCAGGGGGTACACTACCTCTCTCTGCTATAGCCACTTTTTTTCTGCCAAGTCAGGAGTAAAGACCTAGTTCCTTGCTGGGATCTTTGGTCCTGACAATTACAATTATTTTTTTTTTTAGATAGAATTTTTTTTCTCCTTGATTTTTCCTGTGAGATCTACAATCAACTGCTGGACTGGGCGACGGGCTGGATAATCCAGATCTAGTCATCACCCCAGTCTGGCAAGGGAGCGCGCAGCTCTGTGCTAGGTCATAGCCTCCATGCAGACATAGCTTTACTGGACGGGGGCTGGCCTGCGAGTTAAACGCCTTGCGAGGTTGCATATGACCAGGTCTCGGCCTGAGTCACAGCGTTCCTCCTGGCCAATAGTCCCCCATTTTGATGGAGAGGGGTTCTGTCTGGAGCGGAGACTGCCTTGTTCCTGGTATGGTGAGTCACTGTCCCACGTTGCCCCCTGGAGGGTTTTGGGGTGGACGTGGGCCCCTCCTTGGGACGGTCGAATCTCCATGTTCCCCTCCATCCCGCAGCCCCCCCCCCTTGCTGAGTCCCTCACCTGCCCACCCTCAACATACGCTGGGGCTGTTCTGGCCACTGATGCTGGGGTGGGGGCAGGGTGCTTACTAGTGATGGGGACTGGGGGGTGCGCCACCGGCGACCGGACAATCGACTGTGTGGGTAGGTTGTACATGGTGAGGGCTCCTACCTGGGCTCCCTCATCCTGCCTGGATATGTCCTTGGGGCCTGGTCTCCTTCCTGGGTCCCTGAATGCCTCATGGTGCCGCGCGGGCCGCCATTTTGTTATAGCCAGTGTATTCCTATACACGGTGGCCATGTTTGTGTAGTTTGGTGGCCATTTTGCTGTGGTTTGCCATTGAAAATAGTGGCGGCCATGACAGTGGAGCCCTGTGGGTGGCGATTTCGACTCCTCATCCAATGCTGCTGACTCCTGAATGATTTAACTTCCTGATCGCTGTATATTTAGTGCATTATCCTGGTGGCTGCAGGCGCTTGTTTCTACAGGTGGTGAGTCTGGTGCGGTCCTCTCCCTCCCTGCTGAGGATCGCTTGGTGGTTGTTCCTGGCAACCGGGTGGTGCTGCCAGCGTGGTGGGGGTTGTCCCTTTAGCAGTGTTTTTCACCTTTTGTGGGGTCCCCTGGTGACACATGGAGTCTTTGGAGCACATTTCCCCTCCTGATTACCTCTCGGAGGCTGCGGGTCCCTCTGGGTCCCAACCATCTATCCATGCACTGACGTCGGTCCTGGAGTCCCTTGTGTCCCAGGTGGAGGTGGCTTTCGGGCGAAGGGCTAGCAAAAAGCGCCCCCGCCTTCCCCTGCCTCATCTGTCTCATCAGATCCTGAATCTGATTTGGCTGCCGCAGACGTGGGTCACCCTGCTGGGTCTGCAACTACGCGCCTGGAATGCTCTGATAGTGAGGATGATTCCTCCACGTCTGCGACTGCGCATGAAAAGGCGCTGGTGAATGCACTGATTGTATCTGTGTGGAAGCCCCTAAAGATAAAGGACGCAGCTGAAGCTGCAACCGAGGCATAGGTACCCTTTGGCACTCAAAAGCTATCCAGAGAGGCAAAGATGTTTCCTTTCCCTGCCTATTTTGACAGAATTGTCGCTGAAAAGTGGGGACAACCAAATCATCCCCGTGGGGCTCCTAAGCGATTTACTAGGTGTTTCCAGATTAGCTGGGCCTGATGGTGATCTTCGAGGCGGTTCCGTTTGTACAGTTACATACGAGGTCCCTGCAAAGGAAGATTTTGACCAAATGGGACAATACTCCGCAGTCTCTGGACAATCAGATCCGTGATCAGAGTTGGGGGAACGAGGGAGTCCCTGATATGGCGGCTTCTTTCTCCGGCGCTTCGGCTGGGGAAATCCTTCCTCCCCTTATATTGGACAGTGGTCACCACAGATGCCAGCCTGTCTGGCTGGAGAGGGGATCTGGATGCTGGAAGAGTCCAGACTATCGATCAATGTCTTGAAACGATCAGACTGTGTCTGGATCATTGGACAGATCGTCTTCAGGGTTGTCCAGGGAGCATTCCATTACACAATTCCATGGCCGTGGCTTATGTCAATGTTCAAGGGGGCACAAGAAGTATGCTGGTGGCTCTGGAGGTAGCCAGCATTCTAAGGTGGGCAGAACGGTTTGTTCCAGCCCTCTCCGCATTCCCGGGGTGGAAAATTGGCAGGCAAATTACCTCAGTTGGCAGGCATTGGATGACGGGGAGTGGTTCCTTCATCCGGAGGTGTTTCATCAGCTGTGCCTCTGGTGGGGCACCCCCAAGGTGGATCTGTTGACATCTCAGCTCAACAGAAAGGTGCAAAAGGTTTGTGGCTCTGTCAAGTAATCCTCTGGCGGACGACACAGATGCGCTGGAGGCCCTGTGGGGTCAGTATCGGCGGATTCAGGCCTTCCCTCCTCTCAAGCTTCTGCCCAGACTTCTATGCAGAATAGAGGCAGAAGGGATTCCAGTCATCTTAGTTTCTCCAGATTGGCCTTATATGGGGTTGGTAAGCCGATCTGGTGCGGCTGATTGCGACGTTCCTTGGAAGCTTCCTCTCAGGGAGGATCTGCTGTCCCAAGGACCAATCTTCTATCCTGCTTTACAGTTGCTGACTTTGATGGCTTGGCTGTTGAATGCCAGGTGCTGAAGGATAGGGGTTTATCTGAATCAGTGATTCCTACACTGTTGAAAGCTAGGAAACCTATTTCTAGGAAGATCTAACATCGTACGTGGAAGACGTATATTTTGTGGTGTGAGTCGCTTGGGGTTCATCTTCGCTCCTTCTCGGTGGCTTAACCTTCCTTCAATGGGCGGTTGATCAAAAGTTGGCCTTGAGTACCTTCAAGGGCCAGGTGTTGGCTTTGGCAGTCTTCTTCCAATGGCCTTTGGCCACACACTCCCTGGTGCATACCTTTCTTCAGGGTTTCCGACATTTGGTCCCTCCAGTGCGTGCTCCGTTGCCGCCTTGGGAACTCAATATGGTGAAAACAGAAGTCTCCCTTTAAAAAATTTGGGGAGATTCCCCTGCTTACGCTGTCCCAGAAGGTGGCCTTTTTGGTGGCTATCACCTCTGCGTGCAGGGTGTCGGAACTGGCAGTGTTATCCTGTCCTTCACCCTATAAGGTGGTTCTTTGCCCCTGTCTGTCTTTCCTTCCAAAGTTTGTCTCTGATTTTGAATGAAGACATTGTGTTGCCTTCCCTGTGTCCCATGCCTAAACATCCACAGGAAATTGCCTTGGATGTGGTCTGGGCAGTTACAGAGTCTTTCAGGAAGTCAGACTCTCTATTTGTGCTCATGGGCGGACCTCGAAAAGGGTTGTCCGCTTCCTCTGCGACCATTTCTAGATGGATCAGACAGACAGTGGTTCAGGCCTATTCCATCGTGGGTCAGGTTACTCCTTTCCCTGTCAAGGCGCATTCTACTAGGGCGCTTAGTGCCTCCTGGGCCTTCCGTCATCAGGCATCAGTGATGCAGGTTTGCAAGGTGGCCATCTGGTCGTCAGTGCACACTTTTACAAAGTTTTATAAAGTGGACGTGTTGGCATCTGCGGATGATTCCTTTGACCGCAAGGTTCTGCAGGCTGCTGTCCTCTTTCAGGGTGTATTGTTTTTTTTTCAAGTGGGCTCCAGTTATTTGTTTGAGCTCCTGTTGCCTGGTTGGCTAATGTTTAGCCTTGGGAATTTTCTGGTTGTTCCCACCCCTCATGTTTAACACTGCTTTGCGACGTTCCAATGGTTATGAATACCAGGAGCTGTGTCCGTCAATGAATGAAAGAGAAAATGTGATTTTTGACTTACGGTAAAATCCATTTTTCTGATGTTCATTGATGGACACAGCACCCACCCCTCTGTGAAGTTATTATTCTACTGCTTGTAACAAAACGGAGTGGCTATAGCAGAGAGAGGGAGTATACCCCCTGGGACTGCCCATGGGTGTAGCCAGAATTATTTTCTGCCCAGTGTCCTACTCCTGTAGGGGCCAGTATAACCCAATGGTTATGAATACCAGGAGCTGTGTCCGTCAATGAACATCAGAGAAAAGGATTAAGTCAAAAATCCAATTATATTTAAAATGGATAAGAATTTTTTGTTTTTACCTATTCCATACGTTAAGAAAAAAGGGTATTCCTTTAAGTTCACATTTCATCCTGAATTGTGAAGATCGGCTGTGGGGAAGATCGCATTACTTGCCACTTTTCCACTGGCAAGATGATGACTGAGGAGCTCATTTCAGTCTTGCATCAGTCATAAGGAGAGGAAGACTATAATCCCTCTTAATGAACACATATTCCCTCTGAAGACAGGTACAAAATATCACAAGAAGATTAAGTTGCATTTGGATGGATTATGTAGAGCTAATGTCGTCTTCTGTTTTTTTCACTGCCTGCCTAATCCTTGTTTACTTTCCCTTGTTAACAAACAGGTGGCTTTTATTGCAGTGTAGCTTTACCAGACACTATTGGGTCATGGGGAAACCCGCTATATCACTGAGTAACACATGGAAGATTAGCACCATGCATTATCACCATGGCATGTGTATATTTTACTAGCAGTTACTGATACCTTTTATAATGTGCAACCAGACTGGTCCAGCGTAAAATAGAGCAGCTAAAGGAAATAGGGAATTTATAGTGTTTATTTTGGTATATTATAGAATGGTTAATACAATTTGGAGCTAGTGGCACCGGCAGACCGGACATGTAGGCAGATGTGGATCCTAAACGCTTATATTATATTATAGCCGTTATATTATAGACGTCCTGGAAGCCACATGTTTGAATGCAATAAAAAATAAAATCTACTCAATTCTTGGTAGGTTTTATATTGCCTGGAAATAGTTAGCAAATATGCTTACATTTCATCCTGCACTGTTACAGGGCACACAGAAAGTTCACATATGTCCCAGCCCCAGAGGAGCTAACAATCTAATATCCCTACAACTATCACACAAATACACTTACTAACACCGTATTGGCCCAAGGCTAGCAAACCATCATCATGTTTATGCCACCTATTCGTAGTAAATGTAAAATAAACCATCATTGTTGAATAGCAGACACAATCAAGGTTTATACATAATAATTTATTGTTCCTAAAGTGGTTGTAAAGCCACTTTGTTTTATTCCTAGAATCCCCTGTGTTAGATTAGGTTATACGCCCCAGAGCATGTGCTTTATAAAAAATATACAGCTTCATACTTTTTTTCAGAGCGCCATTTGGCGCTCACGTGACCGCCCGCCGCGCTTCTCCCCGGATCTGAGAATTACATCGGGAGGGGCTAAGAATCCCCCGCTGACGTCAACCAGGAGGAGGGCTGAGCGGCACTCTGAAATAAGGTATGAGGCTGCATATTTTTTATAAGGCTCAGACACTGGGGCACATAACTTAATCTAACACAGCGGATTCTAGGAATAAAACAAATTAATTTTAGCAGTATTTAGTATTATAGCAGCAGGAGGGGAGGGTCGGGGAGCAGATTGGCACTGAGACTAGATGACAGGCAGGGAGGGAGGGGGAGAGAGGAGAGACAACGGATGATGGAGGCACATAAGTTGACCACGGTGTCGGGGCTCAGCAGAAATGATAAACGTGGTCAGTTTATGGGGGGTCAGCATCAGGCAGGATCAACCAGGTATTTTAGATGGTATAAAGGGTTACAAACCATTTAATGAAATTGCGTTCCACTAAACTCCAGGGGAAAAATATAAAACATAGGTCAAATACGTTAAAGGCAACTATTTAACCCATCAAAGGATTTGCAATCCTATCCAGTCTTCCTGAGATAGAGCCAGAAGCATGACTCCACTTTCTTTGTTACAGGTAAATCAGACCTTCGCTCAGCAAAAGTGCTTTTATCTAGGCGAGAGTGATGTTGCGCTCCCTTTAGCATGTTTCAGTACATGCACAGATTTACCACAGGGCTTCGGGACCTGGTAGAGTTCTGTGGGGGGTTTTGTGTATTCCTCAAGACCTTAAAAAAAAAAAAAACGCAGGCCCAATATCTTTTCTGCGCATGCGTGGGAGACGCCAAGGTTCTGGGTCCTAAAATAGTAACTCCACCTTTTGTCAACATTCCCTTCTGGGTGATCAGAGTACATTGCAGGGATTTTAACATTGTTTGCTGCAGATTCTAACCTTTTGTTATTTTGAAGAAATAGCTGTTTGTTTGTCTGTGTCCATGTGCAAATAGTATGTGAATGGGAGTGATTTTATAATTACCAATCAGCTGCTGCACTATAACTGCAAGGTTCTAATGAGGAAAGTGGCATTGTCTGCATTCCTTTAGGCATGATATCCCTTTGGGAGTATCTCACCAAAAAAAAATACATTTTTGTTGTGGGGATGCCCAAAATCTATTTTTCTTAGTGCAGGCTTCTGGGAAAATCAGTGAGCCAATCACACAAGCAGAAAATTATGTTTCTGGGGGGCGTTCTCTGTACACCATCTGTGAACAGAACGCATCCAGATATCCATATTGAATTGCATTTTACAGAAAATGACAACACTGCAAATGATTGGGTATTCTTTGTAAAGTGAAGCTTTATCTCATTTACTAAGCTTAGGAGCAACTGCACTTGCAGAGTGCAATTACACTTTGCAAATGCAGTCTATATGCCTTTAGTAAATCAGCCTCATAGGCTTTTATTGAGGTGCGTTCTGGGGCTTAGGCAAAAAACATGTAAAAATAAGGACGCATTATGCAATAAACAGTCGCTGTAAAGCATTGGTAAAGATATTTATATGAAACCAGCAAGTCAATAAATAAAACCTCAGCTGCAGCCACTGCCGTTTATCTTCAGAGCTGTTACAAAGTGTTTTACAACCTTAAGTCAAATAACTGATGGGGTTTAATTAAGATGTGACCATAATAAATGTAGTGAGGTGGACACCGCTAGTCAGATAACAGGCTTGGCAAACAATGATAAACACAATGGATGCATTATATATCCCAAGGCCTGCCATAAACCTGGGTCACACTTTGTTCCATGTGGTGGCATTCACACTACGGTAAAGTGGAGAAAGGGGAATTAATTGATAGTAAATAGAGAAAGTGTAGTGTACACGGCACACATTGATCAGCTGGATCTTTTATTTTGCGGTCTGGTTATTCCTTGGTGTCCAGCAGGTTGCGATTTTGCTTTTTAAAAAGATTTACCCTTGGATAATTTTCTACCTAAAAATGTCTGTTATTTGCTGTTGATCAAGCGCATAAAGGAATTTTCCTTCCCTGATGTTAGTGGCATTCTTTACAAAGAAAGCATGAGGCCAATTCATACTAGCTTACAAAAAAAAGCATATTTCAGCTTTTAGCAGTCTGAAGCGTAGATCTTTAAAGAGTGCTTTATGTGGATACCTAGAAAACTGGATGCATGATGATTGATTTATTCTAAGGCACTTTGTTTTCAATCATGTGACTGTAATGGCTCGTTTCCACTGAGCGGTACGGTACGGTTCGGTTCGGTACTCTATTTTTGCCGTTTCCATTGTGAATGGTACCCTAATTCCGAACCGTACCGTACCACTTTTTTGGGACCCTTTCGTTGGGGTATCAAGCACATTAGTACCGTACCAACAGGGTGGAGCTACACTCTGCAGAACTTTGATTGGTTGACAGAGAATCGTCTATCACAGCTTTCCTGCTACACCACGCCTATCATGAAAGGGTACTATTGGCAATGGAAACGCAAGGTGTACCGTTTCGAACCGTACCGTACTGAACCGAACCGTACCGTACCACTCAGTGGAAATGAGGCATAATTTAAGTTTTCATTGGACTCAACTAAAAAAAAATAACTTTTTGGAAATAAGGATGCTTATCCTGGTGTGTTAGCTTTATGAATTTAGCCTATAGCATGTCCCTTCTTCAAAAAAGTGTGCCTGCTCGAAGGGGCAAGTAAAGTTTTACTTTAAAGAGAAAGTAAACTTACATCTTTAAGTTTTACCTATAGGTAAGCCTATATTAAGGCTTACCTATAGGTAGCGTAAATATCTCCTAAACAAGCACCGTTTAGGAGATATTTACTGTCCCAGAAGCATGTTACGTCACTAGCGCATGCGCTCTTGAGGAATGACTGCCTGTCCCGTTTCTTCAGAGGGGTGTGCCATGACCAGTGGCTCCTGCGCGCATGGCAGGAAGGAAGACCGGGTATAGATGGACGCCGTCCCGAGAATCGCCAGAAGGCTTTGTTTTCAGGTAAGTTTCACATAATGTGCTAGTTTGCTATGCAGGTAAGGCAAATAAAAAAAGTGCAGCGGTTTACAACCGCTTTAAAGGCTCTTGTACATGGCGCGGGTGTATAATTGCTGGATCTTCCTAGCAGAAAGTTCCTGTACAGAAAAACATTTCTGATCCATATGATATACATGTTTATATTCACAATCGCATGCACAAAAATTCTTCTAACTATAATGTAATTTACTATTCAGATGGGAGGTCTAAATTAACATGCATACACTTTCAAAATGTTGGCCACTTGTGTAGATAGATGTAAATGTGGTGCTGTTTTACTGATATTTATTAAGCAGTTGGCTGCTGCCAGATCAGTAAAAGAAAGGCTTCAACCATTGGGGTTTAATTTACTAAGTCCCTGTTCACACCTGAGCATTTTTCAGCTCGTAAAAACCCTCCAAAACGCCCAACATGCAAAATCCTATTCAATAGCCCCTGTTTACATATGAGCATTCTGTTGCCTGAAGCTCAAAAAAGTACATGAGCTACTTTTTTGGCAGATTACAAGCGTTTTTGGTCAGATGACAATGCCTGCCTCCAAACACCTGCAAAAAACGTCTAAAAAATATACTGAAAAACGCCTGAAAACCATACGCTCAAGTGTGAATGGAGCCTGAAGCCAAATAGTCTGTGTGCTGCAAGAGATCTAAGGGGAACATGCGAGGAAAAATAAAAAAAAAGCATTTTTGATTGCACATGATTGGATGATAGAAATCATCCCTCATTTTAGAGCTTCCCCTCAGATCTAGAGCAACTGCACTTGAGAGTGCACTTGTAGTGCACTGTATATTTGCCTTTAGTGAATTACCCTCATTGTGTTTTTGGTGCCCATGTGCAAGAAATATTTCATTAAAGCGGTTGTATACGCAAGAAAAAAAAAAAAAAACCCTGCAGGACAAAGGCATAATAAGCTAGTATGCATCGCATACTGGCTCATTATGAAATATTTGCCTTAGAACGAAGCCCCGATGTGGTCGTCTGGACAACGCTGAGGGCGCTGTCATGCTTCCTCGGCGTCTCTTCCTGGTTCGGCGGCTCCGGCGCTGTGAGTGGCCGGAGCTGTGATGACGTCACTCCCGCACATGCATGTGGGAGTTTCACTTTCCGGCAAGATCCGGCTAGGAGCTCTGAAGGTCCGCCATACCATACCAAACCGTGCAGGTTTAGGAGATATTAATTGTACCTGCAGGTAAGCCTTATTATAGGCTTACCTGTAGGTAAAAGTCAAATAGCGGAGTCTACTACCGCTCTAATGCTTATAAATAAATAAAAGTTTGGAACCAGTAGATGCCTGGACACCTTGATGTTGTCCTGTCGAACAGTTAATGCCTTGCTTGCTAATGTTTTTGGTTGTACTTATCCAATTATTTATAGCTTAGTTAGAAGTGCTCATGTTATAAGTACTTTTATACAGCACCGATAGGATACAAATACTTATACGTACATTCATCCATATTCTCACCTTTCATTTTTCTTTTTAATGCACTATATTTCTGTACTTTATGTAAATAGTGGCAGTAAAGTTCTGATATATTGTGAATGGTAGAGATAACTCAGGAAGTTGCGATATAAATATATACAGTATATGTATATTTGAACCTTTCTTTTTATGCTTTGCATAGAACTTGGCAAGTACAATGACGAGTTTGTTTCCTTCTATAATGGACTATCGCAGCTTTAGACAGGTCACTTCGATGTCTTTTGCTTACCGCAGGTTTCCACTCAGTTGAATTATTCTCAAACTTTTTAGCCCTGAGGCTTGAGCTGGTTCATTATCGTACCCAGTTGTGTCCTGTTGATACAAAGATAATTGCCTTTGCTCAGTACAACATGAAAAAAAGCTCGGCAGAAAGCTAGAAACTGTTGTGAATTTCATTCTTCCTTTGCCTCTCTTCTGCCGAAGAGAAATTCAATTATACCCTTTCAGGCTGTAATTGACTGATAGGCAGCATGTAAGTGGGAGAAAAGGCTGAATTCTACTTAAGCGCTTAACGCTTTGCATTTCAGAAAGTAACGCTCAGCATCCTTGTCCAACTACACACGTGCTGGTCACCTTATGCTGATTGCAAACTCAATCTGGGGGATTGATATACTGGGAATTGATATACACATGCACTCAGCCATACTGGACCAGGTAGTGCAAACGTTCATAGATTTGACCATGTGTGTCTGTGTGACAACCATGTGTGGGAACCCAATCAGTCTGCAGACCAATTCTCCCATTTCTTATGATAAACATGCATAGTATCGTATAGAGTGTGATGTACCCTTTCCATACATCTAATCGCCTCCATTCTCGTCAGTACCTGGGTCCAAGGGACCGTCTCCGATCGCCAGTTAAGGGCTATAGTCCACAATACCAAGCAAAAGAGCGTGTGCACCAACCTCTGTGTGGGTGCAGGAGAGCCCGGAATCTTAGCAAACAGTAAGCACATTTGGGAGGTAAGAGAAATCCTCGAATCAAGCATTAGAGAAACCACATCCGAGACCCTGCTCCACACCGCAGCCAACTTGCTGCAATCCCAGATGGTGTGGAGCACGGTACCCGTCATGTCACAGCTGCGAAAACAGCGATCGGAGACGTCAGGATAAAACCTATGTACCCTGTCTGCGGTAATGTACCACCTGGTATGTAGCTTCACCACTGTGTCCTTTAGAGCCCATTCACACTGATCCGACTTGGACCGCAACTTGGTCAGCCTGACAAGTCGCGGTCCGTTGCGTCCCATAGTGTAGTACAGGAACGGTTCTAATAGAAGCGACACCTGGAGCGACTTGCATAGACATTAATTTTATGAAGTCCGTGCAAGTCGCGCCAAAGTCGCGCTGCACGCGACTTCACAGGTCGCCCCGAAGTCGGATCCGACATAGTGTGAACAGAGTCTATTGTCATTGATTTCCAGTTCTCTTTTTATAGGCATGAACATGCAAACAAATTGGTTTCTGTGGGGTACACCAGCATTTATCCTTCCTTAGCTCTAGTTTTCATAGAAAACCCCTATTGTGTTATGAGTACAGAGTTGCGGTAAGAAAACTATATGGCCGAACTTCTGGAGAGAGCTGGATGTACTTTTCTCTATAAATCAGCCTTGTGCTGTTTGTGGTGTAAAGTCAGACTCAGGATGTCTCACTTCTATTTCTCCCCTGAGGCTGTGGCTCTGGTTTTAGTATGTTCTACAAGTCCTAGATACCTTTTACACTGGATACAATAATTGAATAACACAGGCTGACCCTGGCTGCACACTGTGTGGGATATCAAAGGGATTTAATTGACATAAGCAGTACAGAGTTTGCTTGTGCATGACCTAGAGCTATACAATAACTCAATATACTTGGAAACTCCCTTTTAACACTACGTCTAGTGCAGAACTTCCTGAGATGTGAGCCATGTGCTCAGACCTTGCTATTCCCAGAGGTAGACTGCTGTGAGCCTGTGGAGTGTCTGTCAGCACGCCTTGCACTTGCCATCTACACATACACACACAACACAGCTATAACTTGCTATTATATGAGGGTCTGGCCTAGAGTTTATACGTCAAAAGTTACAAGCTGAGTTTTCACAGACCATGACACCAGTAAAATTTTATGAAGCACACAATCCCCCTGTCTTAAAATGAGCCCTAAACGGCTTGTTATGTTGTTTTTAAAGGGTTCTGTTGGGTACATACAACTCTCTGTGTATTACTCAATGATTGGCTACAATTCACGGCTGACTTGGGCTGATTTCAGACAAGACGCTTGTATGCCGTGCCTGAAAATAAATGATGCTGCTGAAAGTTTTCTGGAGTACTTTGCTGGCAAGTGCTCTAATAAATGTTGAGCTACAATGGGATGTGAAGGCACTTCGAAGTTTGTTTTCCATGAGTGAACAAAGAACTCACACTCTAGAGCTAGATTATCTATATTTGATTTATTTAAAAGGTAACTCTAGCCAATACTTTTTTTGGGGGGAGTTAGGTAGAGTACTATTAGATCCACTGTTGGGGTGTTATATAATATCTGTGTCCTTTTTGATTTAAACTCACTGAACAGAAAGTGAATTTACCAGTGAGGACACCTGTTCCAAGATTAACTGTCAAAGGCGTAAATGCTTCTCTCACTTCCTGTTGCGTCTATGTGAAACAGACAGCAATAAATACATGCTTATCTATTGATCCGCTGATCTTTGCTACATCTGATTTTTTTTTTATGAAGCAAACAAAAAAACCCTTGTGCTACTTAAGAGGCTTCCAAACTCTCCATCAAGCCCAGAAGAAGGGGCAGATCTTTGAGCCTCCTGAAATGCATTGGCTGTTCTGTGTTATCTCCTTATGAGCAAATATCAATACTAAAGGTGTTTGGACTTTGCTTGGTGCTCTGATTGGACTTTGAGCAATAAATATTTCATAGAGGTTATGTTTCTGTAAAAACAAACAAGTTTTAGCCCCGGTTCACACTGAGGCGACCTGTGAGGCGACCACACATTGGGGGCGTGGCCTGGTTGGAGCCAGGCTATGGTTGCCACTCTGATACTACAACAAGATAAGATAGATGTGCGGCTTTAGGGATTACTTTCCCCCCTACCCCATGTTGGTGGGAAGTGAAGAACAATCAACATAGCTATCGGACCCGTTCTAATAGGAGCGACACAAGTCGCTCCGACTTAGAAAAAGGGTCCGGAACTTCTTTGGGGCGACCAGGAGGCGACCGCCATAGACTTCAATGTTATGAAGTCCGTGGCGGCCGCTCCGAGGTCGTGGCGCGCTGCTCGCACCGCGACCTCGGAGGTCGCGGTGTGAAGTAGCGTCGCCCGTATGTGAACGGGGCCTGAGCTAAATGTTTTCTTTTATCGTACAAATGTATTAATCAAAAAGTAATAATTTGTTTTGGGATGGAAGGTAATTACAGAAGCTTGTGTGTAAGGTTGTACCTACCTCCGAGGCCCCATTTCGAGTTTTGCACTCCTAATCATTTCTGGGTTATGCACATAGCTTGGCTTCTTCCAATATACTAGCTGAACCAAGGCATAGAGTTTTTCATTTAAAGGGTCTGTCATCAATACATTGAATCTAGAGGTTGAATTGGCTTCTTTTTTCTTTGGCTTCTTAAAACATACAAAATCAAGGTGAAAGATTTCCTTGTCAGATAGCTATGTTGATTGTTCTTCACTTCCCACCAACATGGGGTAGGGGGGAAAGTAATCCCTAAAGCCGCACATCTATCTTATCTTGTTGTAGTATCAGAGTGGCAACCATAGCCTGGCTCCAACCAGGCCACACCCCCAATGTGTTTCGCTACACCCCTGGAGCTTAGTCATGGGTAAGCTCTGGAGTGGTGAGCGAAATGCGTTGGGGGCATGGCCTGGATGGAGCCAGGCTGAGGTTGCCACTCTGACACTCTGATACTACCCCAGGACAAGCTGGATGTGCAGTGTTAGGGATTCCCTTCCCCCTTTCTCTTTGAGCTACAGCAGGAACTAGGACAAACTTCATCCATTGCCGGCACTCCTAGCAGCAGTTGCAAATAATTACATACACCCCACATAGAGCACACCAAGCTACCGTAGGTCACCAACATGGGGTCTCAGTTTTCAAACTGTATTCTTTGTATTGTGAAATTAATCAAACATCTGACAATAGTGAGTCTCCTTTGTACTGGCTGTGTACTGGCTGTGATAGACAGGCCTACTTGGAAGATAGGACAGAGATCTTCTCATCAAGGAACCTGAAACACAAAAAGAACACAAAAGAACCAGGTGGCGGGTGATTCTTGAGGATTTGGTGATCTGATCTTAGTCATATAAAAAAAGCCAAATCTAAACCATTGATTGCAATTAAAAACAAACATCTGCAAAGACTTAGCTTTAGTTCGGAAAAGTGATACTGATTTTTAGAACGTCTAATGCCACATCATTCTTCGAAAGGATTACATTGAAGATTTAGACTAGAACAATTTAGGACATAGCAGAGGCTCATCAGTTATTTTACCCCTTGAATTCTGAAAATTCCTCTGAGAGCAGTCAAAACAAGGAAAACATCACACTGCCACCCACACATCCTCACACAACGGAGACAGAGGACAGCACCAATATAAAACAAACAGCACCGAGCCACAAATTACAAAAAGGGATTTAATAGGATAAAAGTTGTAATACGTTGATTGACTTTGGTGTTTAGAATCATAATTCCTTTGTAAAGTTCTTACACAAATCCATCAATTCACCATTTTCTTTTCTCATTGTGAGAAATACATTTGTATGTCATTAGTTCAAAAGGAAAAGAAAAAAAACAAGATCATTATAATTGCACTGGTTAATTGCTAATTTTATCATAGGTGTTTAATATACATATACGCATAGAGATATCCCACAGGGTAAATGATATAAAAACTGTGAGGATGACTTCAAATGGAGAGCTTTTCGCAAAGTCAAATCCAGCCTATTTAAGGGCTCCGTGCCCACTTGTATTTCAAAGAAAAATGTACAAAACAAAAAAGAAACTAACAAAGACTGGCAAACAGAGAAAGATGCTCCAATTTTTAAAGCACACTTATTTATCATTTTATGTGTCAAATAAATGAAAAAAGTTGCATAACAGGACAAATCTTTACTTTGTTGCATGTTAATGGTGTGCTGTCCATCCATACACATTGAAGTGGCAAAATCAAGATGGCTGTTTAGGGACAAAATGGCCTCATTACAAGAATTTTCATCTTTAGTATTTCTTTCTTTTGCATGGATGCTTGGCATATTGTAGAAAGATGATCCGCACAAAGGTTGTTGCTCTTAAGAAATCTTCATTTTATTTGAAAACCACAGTGTGCAAATGCAGATAAAATCAGTTGATGCATTTCAGCCTATAAGGCCCTAGTCATAAGGCCTTAGGGTTATGACTAAGGCCTTATAGGCTGAAACGTGTCAACTGATTTTATCTGCTTTTGTACACTGTGGTTTTTAAATAAAATAAAGATTTCTTAAGAGCAACAACCAGTGCGTGGATCATCTTTCTACATTATCTACTCAGCTAACGACTGTGGATCGAGCACATGGGAGCTCTATCATCAATATGTTATATGGGTAGTAGCACTGTTTCTTCTGTTTGCATTTACACTTGGCATATTGCAAATAAATCTGTTGACCAAAACTTACGATATATGTTTGGAGAATCTGTGGCAGAACAGTTCCTAGGAATGGCATCTGGACACTCTTTTTGAATGGCACATCAAGCCACAAGGAATAAACATTATTTTACGATAACTTCTGATAAATCAGGATATTCTTTAATTTTTAAATCTCATATCTGGACACAACCTACATTACATAGATCAGTCTGTGTACTTAAACCGAAGTACTAAATTTTCAAGCAGATCAACTGAATAAAATGACTTGAGTCTGTCTGGTCTCTATGTAGCTCTCTTGAATTTGGTATTGCTGACTAACAGGGGTCAGGTATCTGTACCTGAGTTAAAAAAAATCCCACCACAACATCCACCTAATGCTGCTGCCCCCTCACTACAATATTTACAACAAAGTGGTAATGATGTAGGTTTTAGAACAATTTTTAATACAGAACATTGACGCAAGTGCTTGATTATTTTGACACATGTTATCAGTCAATAATATAAACTGTCTCCTATCACGTTTTAAGGAATTTGGTGTGGTCGATGCAACAACATATAGAATTTGTAATGGCATCGTTGATTTTGCTCATAGAAATTGGGCCAATATATACATTTAAAAAAGTATGTATTTCCTTTTGTCAATTCCCCCCCCCCCCCCCCGCAAAGGGTGTTACCCTCAAAGGGGGGTAGTCAGAATATTTCCAAAAGCACACATTCAGCCTCCTGACTTTTTGTTGCAGCACACTTGCTTTGGCCCACAGCCTGTTTCTCTGGCCTACAGCCTGTTGTTCTGGCTCTCACCCTGGGGAAGATAGTCCTTTCCAAGTCTGTACACAGTATGGCTCTATAATCCACCCCCCCACACCCCTTTCCCCCTACCCCCTTCCCATTTTACCTTTCCCTTTGGGTCCTTTTGTGGATCAATTCCACCTGAGCACAATGGAGTACCTGTTCTAAGGCACCCTTTCAGTTACATCATTCCCAGCTATTCCTAAGGACTTTTGAACAACCCTCTACTATGTTATGGAAAAAAGGAGGGGCTGTTCTGTAGTCTAGTCCTAAAGTGCCAACACTTCTTCTTTACAGATATAGTAAGGTGAGTGAGCATTTTCACCATAGGACATGAAGTGTGTTACTGACCAGATCAACAAAAAAATTAAGACAACAGCCTAAAAAAAAAAAAAAAAGAATGTAGCCTATACATCTAGGGACTGATTAGCTTCATTACATTACATTTTTGTTTTTTGATTTCTATACACTTTAACCGGTTGCCGACTGCGCACAGTATATTTACTGCGGCAGTCAGCCCCAGGCAGAGTGACGTAGATCTACGTCGCTCGCCTGTCACTGGGATTGGAGCCAATAGCGGGCGAGCGCGCGCCTGCTGAGGCGCGCGCCCGCCTCGGCTCGTTCAGGGAGAAGTGCGGGCGTGTGACCGGCGGACATCGCCGATTGTCGGTACAGCAGGAGAAAGGCAGAGCGGCTTATGTCCTGTCATTCTCCCCTGTGTAAAAATGGAGATCAGACGGTTCTACTATGTAGAACCGTTGATCTCTGTTTTTACACCAATAGCCATGTCCCACTACAGTTAGAATCACGCCCCTAGGACACACTTAACCCCTCCCTGTCCAATACAGTTAACCCCTTCCCTGCCAGTGTCATTTTTGCAGTAACAGTGCATATATATA
Organism: Pelophylax lessonae; assembly: GCF_965119305.1. Classification (NCBI taxonomy): domain Eukaryota; kingdom Metazoa; phylum Chordata; class Amphibia; order Anura; family Ranidae; genus Pelophylax; species Pelophylax lessonae. The sequence continues at coordinate 175,928,556 of NC_138770.1, read as the reverse complement.
GCACTGATTACTGCAGTAATGTCACTGGTACCCCCAAAAGTGTCAAAAATGTCAGCCAAGGGTCCAATCTGTCCGCCGCAATGTCGCAGTACCGCAAAAAAATCGCAGATCGCCGCCATTACTCGTTAAAAAAAACCCACCAAAAATGACAAAAATCTTTCCCTTTGTTAGTAAACGCGATAACTTTTGCGCAAACCAATCAAAATACGCTTTTTGCGATTTTTTTTTACCAAACATATGTAGCATAAAATAATTTGGCTGAAAATGTTAAAAAATTTTGATTTTTACATTTTTGGGGGGGGGGGGGGGAATTTCATATAAAAAAAAAGTGAAAAATATTGTTATTTTTGCAAAAATTACACTCTTTTTTTGTTTATAGCACATGATCAAAAAATCGCACAGGTGATCAAATACCACCAAAAGAAAGCTCTGTTTGTGGGGAAAAAAAGGACGTGAAATTCGTTTAGGTACAGCATCGCAGGACCGCGCAATTGTCCGTTAAAATCACGCAGTAAAAAAATCACAAAAAACCCCCTGGTCAGGAAGGGGGTAAAATCTTCGGGGCTTAAGTGGTTAAAGAACTCGCACAAACTCAATTTTTCTCATAAACATTCAGTAAAACATGCTAGTGTAATTCATTGTTCGCAGAACAACCTATTTTACATTCATTAACATGAAGGGAAGATGACATATTGCTTGGCTTAAGAAAAATATCAGACAAAACATATCGCACCTAGTCCCAGTAGCCACATTTTCCTGGAAAATGATAAAATAATTGCTTGGATCCTTACCAAGTAATAATATTTCAGCACTCAATCTCTTCGACTTGCCAACATGTCATATAGTATAGCCTTTATGGAATACATGTTTTCAGTCCGTGCAATTAATATAGCAGTTAACATAACAAAGTCATACATTAATTATTTTTATAAGGATGCTTTAAACAAGCATAGCAAATTAACAAAATAAAGTCTATGCTTCAAGCGGGGAGGGGCAATCAGCGCCCATGAGGGGGAGTGCTACGTTCACGTTTTGCTGGATGTAATATGTAATAGTCTTTTGGGACACCTGCGCCAATGGGATTATGCATACTGATACCCATGAAGAGAATGTTTCAAAGATGCAACTCTGTTTACCTAATGACAGCATTGTAATGGATACTTCAAAAGGCTATGCATGCAGGAACAAGCCAAAAGTAATAAATACTATATACAAAATTTACCTCACTGAACCACCTTAGAAATTACTTTTCTTACAGAAGTGTACATATGCTTAAAGAGGATGGTAGGCAGAGTAGCAGTGATTAAAGATGTCATTCATATTACAAATATGTCCTATTTATTTATTGCAGGTCCTTATATAGCGTTGTCAGTTTATGCAGCTTATATATATATATATATATATAGTATATATGTGTTAGGGACCTTAGATTGTAAGCACCTTGAGGGCAGGGACTGATGTAAATGTAATGGAGTGCGAGAGGAGACTGGACTACCCTGGAAGAAACTCATGGGAGCACAGGGAGAACATGTAAACCCCCCCGTATGTATACAAGAGGTAATATGACTGCAATTCCATTACCAAAATCACAAAAAATAGCAAAACGTTTTTTTTATTTGTACCTTTGCCATATGGTTTATGTTTCAGAAGTGTTCTCATGCAATTAAGCACCTTCATTAAATATGTAAATATCTTGCATTTAGATTAATTTTAACAGGCCCTTCTTGAGTTCTTAAAGGGGTATAGTCAGGGAGGGGTATTTGTAAGAATCTGACATTTCCCTTTTATTGGTGTAATAATGCAGCCTTACATCTCTGTGATAGGCATGTGTACTGTTACTTACTTGTATTCTCTCCCTTAGAGAGTCCTGCTGTAGGCTGTAAGGCCCCCTTTTAGGCTGACTTGTCTTCTGCCTGAACCCAGGGCTGATAGACATTCATGTGTTAAATGACACTGATGTGCTAAAGTATTGAAACTGTCAATTAACAAAGCCTTTAGTTTTAAAATGTATCATTTTTAAAGCATTTTGTTATATGGCAGCGTCACAAAGTGTCTGTTATTAAGACTGAACTGAGACAAGAGACTGGAGGGAAATACAGCCTGACATTACTGCTGCTATTATAACAACTCAAGATAGGATACTCAGATTATTACAGATGGACATTTGTGGCTGGGTCTATTTAGGTTCACTGCAAATGCCATATGAAAGACATTTTAAATACTTGCTTTCCAGTGAGGGCTTACATAATTGTGGCTTTGCATGTCAAATGCTTTCTGTGTATTTTATACTGTACATGTACTAAAGTACACAGGAATGCCTAAGTGTATAGAAAGGAATTTACCCAGCATATTGTGGAATATGTTGATGGGTGTTCCTTACCAACCAGTTTTAAGGGGGATTTTACCTAAAGACATATCTAATCCTCTCTGTAATTATGTGATAACTACAAGTGAAATATTCCATGATTAGGTACAGCTTATCATGCTTTTCATTTCCCTTAACTGATCCCCACTCCACTGTTTGCAGTTGTCTTGCATATCTTATGGCACTTTTCCACTGCAAGTACCGGCTAGTACCGGCTCGGCTCTACTCGGCCCGGTTTGCTTTTCCACTGCGGTACCGCATGGTATAGTGTCGGAACGGTTCGGTACGGTACGGTATAGGTTTGCTTTTCCACTAAAGTAGTACTAAAGTTAAGTGGGTGGGATAACAACGGGGTGGTGTGATTCTCTGACCAATCAGTGGCTAGTAGTGACTGCATGCAAAGGATTGTGGGATATGGTACCAGTTTGGTACCTGTTGGAACCACAATCGAGTAGGTACTGTTTTTTCAGAGCCGTACCGTACCGTACCTTTCGGTTCCATGCAGTGGAAAAGCAAACCTATACCGTACCGTACCGAACCGTTCCGGCCCTATACCATGCGGTACCGCAGTGGAAAAGCACAAAAGCGTGCCGAACCGGTACGGTTCTATGCAGTGGAAAAGCGCCAATAGACAGCTTTCATGTAGTAAAGTTAAGGAGCTGAAAGGCCTTATTGACCATGCTGTTATTTCTGACACACAAGCATTAAATTAGTATTTATACTCCATGTGTGACTTTTTTATCTTTAGGCTAGCCTTACATGTTTAGGTTTCTCTTGTTCGGGTTTGGTTCCCCAATCCGTGCTAAACAGTATGGATTATTATTATTAATATTATACAGGATTTATTATATAGTGCCAACAGTTTGCGCAGCACTTTACAAAATGAGGGAAGACAATACAGTTACGGTACAATTCAATACAGGAGGAATTAGAGGGCCCTGCTCGTTAGAGCTTACAATCTAGAAGATACTATGTATGTATGAATGTGAGTTAGGGACCTTAGATTGTAAGCTCCTTGAGGGCAGGGACTGATGTGAAAGTGTAATGTATATGTAAAGCGCTGCGTAAATTGACAGCGCTATATAAGTACCTGAAATAAAAAATAAAAATAAATGAAGGAATCTCCCCTGCCTGGGGATGTTGAAGGCAGTCTGCCCCACCTTCCTCTACTGCTTCAAACTTATTGGCTCGGTTCTATTATGAAGCCATGTTGCGTATCTTCTTTATAACATAGGGATCTCCTTCTTTTATAGGTCCTACAAAAGGCCAAATGCCCCTAGAATCAGCTACTAGCAAAATTCTAAGCATTTAGGGGGTTTCCAGTAAAAGTTAGACAATAAATTATTTACTGAGCACGAAAGTCGCAAACAAAGGAGTTGCTTTACTAGAACTGAAGAGTACAAAATCGGGTTCAGCTCTGCATAGAAACCAATCAGTTTCCAGTTTTTTTTTGTTATTGCTTAATTGAACAAACTGAAGTTAGAAGCTGATTGGCTACCATGCACAACTGCACCTGATTTTGCTCTCTCCAGTTTTAATAAATCAACCTTGCAATCTTTTATATTTTTGAAAAAAAAAAAACAAGTGTAAACTTGCGAATTTCTCTGAAAACCTTGCACAATAAATGCATGACCTATTAGACAGTGTTTTGGTCAAGAGATGCGTAAGTTCCCATCCCAATGTCAAGTGTCCTCATGATGGGAAGAAGGGTTCTTCCATTTGGCAAAGGATTCTCACTTTCCAAAATAATTGTTGGGTTGTGTGTGATCCTGTTAATCTGGAACGCAAGACCCCCAGTGACTTTTCATATATCCTTTTTGATTTCTTTAACCCTTCTTTGGCCAATTTGAGATGCTATGATAATATCAAATCAGTTAAGCTCTGCCATGCTAATCTGCAACAGGTGGCCTTCTTAACTCAAACAGAGATGCCAGTCACTCAGAACATTCCTCCCATCTCTTAATCCTTTCTTTTATTTGTGGTGGAGGGACATTCCCAAGATTCCTGAATGTTTATCCCTCATTTGCAGTCACCAAGACCTTTCAGAAATGGCTCTGTGTGGTATTAATTCAGACTTGCCCTGGCTTGCTTAATGGATTGCAGCGTAGTTGTTTGTAACAACTTTGCAGGATGTAACTACCTAAAAGATGGAGCCAAATTATAAGAATGATAACATAGAACTACAGCTATGTATTTTAAAAAAAGGCAACCTTTCTAGACAAATCAAGAATAATTGTTGGCCTTTTTATAAACACAATGCCTGTAGAGTCATTGCAGACTGTGTCTAAAGCAGCCAAAAGAGCAGGGAAGGTGCCTGACAATGGGGTGACAGGGAAAAAAACATTCAACCAGTTCTCTGTTGTTCTAATTTATACCAGCTGAGAAGGAACCCTTAGCTAGGCAGTATGGTATTAAACAATGAAACTCCTATTGTTCCTGCACATTACAGCTGAACACATAGATAATCAAGGTTATCGATCCAAGTGGCTGTGTTGAGTATTAACAATCCAAATGTTCAACACCTAAAACAAACATCTGGATCATATGAAGAATACATTTGGTTTTACAATTTGTTGATTGATCTCTTTGCCATTCAGTTGGATTTCCCATTAAGCCCCCAATCTCATGTCGCAGCGATTATGAAAAAGGTTCCTGCACTATTTTTGGCGATTCCATACTTGCATTGAGATCTGTGCATGAAATTGCACAGATGTTGGCAAGCCGCACATGAAATCGCACTGACCAGCAGCTTTGAAATCACGCTGAAGTATTGCAATTTCAAGGCCACATTCAGAGTGAACGGGGGCTAGAGGTGCAACAGTTGCAGTATTTACTTTTTTCAAACAAAAAAAAACGTTTTGTTAATAAATCACTCTTACATGGTACAGTTATCTGCGCCATACATAATAGCATTATAGCTATTATAAAAAGCATTAAAAGCATTATATAAGGGCAGGATTCACATGTTTAGGTAAGGAAATTAAGATCTGTAGGCATAAAAAAAGCTTTCCAAAAGAACCTTACGTGAAGAGTGTTTGTGGGGGTTTTTCTTAGTACACTGTAGACATTAACAAAGGGAGAAACTACCTTTTATATGAATGCATTTATGGTCTACAGAACCCATATAACATAGGAATCAGTGGAAAGAATGGTGTAGTCAATGCAAATTAGGTTGTAGAGGGCGTGAAAGGTTGCTCACAAGAGTTGAAACACAATACCAAGTCCCCTCAAGATACCTAGTCCCCCCAAAGCTTAAATTTTGTAGGTCAACCTCTGGATTCCTATAGAGCGGGAGGACAACACCAGTCCTTTCCAGGCAGTATTTTACAAAGGTGCTGTAGAAATCCAGTTTAATACTACAGCCTTCCAAGCATCAAAAGGGGTCTCAGAAAGCACTTCCGGGATTGATATCACCAATATGCCTAATAGACCCTACTTTGGGTTACAATTATTGAGCATTCAAATTTCTGTGAAATAAATTTCATAATCTGAGACCAAACTAATCTAACCATAGGGCAAATCCAGATTTTATGTATAATATCTGAATCAGTCCCTAACAGTTATAACATATGTCTTTTTCCCCATTTTGAACAGTCACACTGATATGTTTGGGCAGTGTTTTTTATCTACACGTCTCAAATAAGCAAATAAGAGCAGTTTAGATCTAAAGAAGTCTGATCAGCTGAAGTAAATTGCCTGGTTATGTATACTTTGACTCAAAGATTGGCAATAGATGCTAGTCATCTTACGGGCAGTTTCTCTCTTAAACAAGAGCACTGTACACCCCCCGGCACCTGTTTTGTGAAATGGAAGAGGAGAACTGTGTGTGGATATACCTTTGACTCTATGGAAAACAATGGCAGTTGAGCATGTTTTTTTTTCATTTGCTTAATGACTTGGTTCACTGAGAACACCTATTTGGTTCTGGGGTTCACAGCCCCGTAGTCATTGGATCGTCACCCAGTCCAGCCAAAAAAAGATTAGAAAAGGGTCATTATCATGTCAATGGACTCCTTAACTTGTATCTCTAAACATCTTTGGTCAGAGTACGGAATAGTTAAAACCTCTGTCAGTTTTATTTTTGTCTATGTCTCTTCAGGAAGATTTCCCACTATGCTCTATCCTGGTGACAATGTTGCCATTGAGGCAGAAAGTGAAGAAAAACCTCCAGAGGAAATAAAGACAGCAATAAAAATCTCATGGAGGTTATAGCCTTCCCCATACTACAACTTTTTTTTTTGGTACATGATTTCTTTCTACTTTCTATCCAGGTGATATAAAGTTGAATGCTTTAATCGTTTTGGAAAAAAAAAAAAAGATGAATGCTTTGATCATCTGATAGGATTTAAATATGCAAAACAGCCAGACATCTCTGGCTTCAGCTTCTCTTAGGGATCCTCTTTAGACACCCCCACCAAAGAGAAAATTGAATATGAGTACAAACAAGCCTACCCTTTTACAAGAGCTAGTAGTATACTGATATAAAACATTTGTCTGTACAAGGCTTTTAGAGAAGAAAAAATGTCTGGATGTAGACCTTCAAAATTGTGTCTTCTTGTAAAGACCTTTCAGTTTGCCTTCAGTCCTTGTTTCCCTGTCAAAAAGTTATCATGTTCTGTAGTATTCTGTCTTTAGTTCCCATATTTTTCTGTGCAGCCAGTAAACCAGGTGATCACTCTTCTAAATGTCTTCCTATTCTCTTTTATTACTTTTGGTCAGTGACTGGACCAATTACATCAAAGGACCAATCAGGAGTCTGGAGGGGTAAAGTCAACATTTGAAGGAAAAGTTGAGATTTGCATATCATTCCAGCTGCCTTCAAGCTCTGGATGTACTGATTATTTTGATATGTGAGATAGTAACTTTTGCTATTTGCTTATACATGCTTAGTTTTAACTGCCCAAGTTTTTGTCAGATGTAGCTTATCAGCTATGATATTTGCAGCAAAGCAGAGACAACATGACCTGTGATTTGTCCTATAAGAAAGAGGTACAGAGTGCCTTAGCAAATAATTAATCTCTTATACTAATATGGTTTTGCATGTTGGAGGGGAATTATGAAAATAGGGTCAAAGATTGAGTTCTCTTTAAGGTATTACATCATAAATGTTTGCTATTTGTTATCTACAGATGATTTGAGAACAAATTTGTATGAGAAAAAATATAGTTCTCGTGTCCCTGGTTGACTTGTGTTTCAGTCCGCCTGGGGTTGTTTGAGAAGTGAAGCAGGAATTTGTCTTTAACTTTTGAGACACCAGCAGAAAGAGAGGGGAGGGAGGTCAAGGATGGAGTTTGCAGCTTCCTCTGCTCGAGGCTTTACACTGGCTACATGACAAGTTACAAGAATGATTAAACATCAAGTCTAATTGACAGTCTTATTGAGCACCAAAGCCAAAAAACATTTGTCTACATTGCACCTTTCTTAATTTGGTCATTGAAGTCCTCCGGGCCCACAGAGTCAAGGGTTCTTGCTTACCTAACTAGCTTTAAAATATTTAGGCAACTCCAACCAGCCATATTCTAATTATTTTTATTGACTGAATAATAAACAGTTCGAGTTGAGTTTTTTCCTAATATAATGCTATTAATTCATGTTAATTGTACTCAGTGCTGCGTTGTTAAGGTGAATAAATAAAAAGCAGAACAGTTTAATGCCTTAAACTTACATCAGCTTGCTGACTGATGTACAATTTTGTGGACAGAATTTTTGGTCTAAGGATACGAAAAAAATTAAATCTGAATAAAGTGATCAGAAAAACCATTCACATTCTTCTGTAATCAGGGCCGGTGCTCCCACTAGGCGAACTAGGCAACCGCCTAGGGCGCACTGCTGCTTAGGGGGTGCAGTTACGGCCGCTGGTTTCCCTACTAGCCTGGCTGCCACCCTAGGGTGACCAGACGTCCACGGTGCACCGTGAACTGGAGCATAGTTCCCACTTGGGCTGCCTCCGGAGGGGAAGGGGGGGGGGAAGATGGGGATTACAGCACCGCCTGATTACAAAAAGCCAAGTTCTTCTGCTTACCCAGCTGTCATTCTAGTCCAGGAGGCGGGAATTCATATGACAGCCTCCCCGCCGGGTAAGCAGAAGAACTTGGCTTTTTGTAATCATGTGGCGCTCTAATCCCCATGCACTGGTCACTATGCATTGTTGGGTGCACTGGTCACTCTGCATTGGATGGGGGCACTGGTCACTCTGCATTGGATGGGGGCACTGGTCACTCTGCATTGGATCGGGGCACTGCGAGTGATGCAAGTATAGGGGGGAGTATGGGGAATGCATGGAGTGTGCTGCGAGAATAGGGACATTTTGAAGTTTTTTTTTATTTATTGGGGGGGGGGGCGCAAGTAGCTGGTCTTGCCTAGGGCGCAGAATAGTCTAGCACCGGCCCTGTCTGTAATTCACATTTTGGGTAATGAAAAGTAAAATCTTGATTGGTAATGTGATCAACATAAATGGTTTATCTTTAGACCCTTGACAAATGAGGGCAATTGTAACTGCCACTGGTTTTCATTTGCACTATATCAGATGGGTATTAACTAAGGAGTGTTTTGAAGCCCAAAGAGTCTTCTGTCTAAATTAGCATTCTAAAGTTCTAAGTTTAGGTACTGTAGAATGGTGCTGTCAGTTCTGTGAGAAGCTCCAGGAGGAAACCATTGTACTAGAGGAATGATACTGACTTCCTAAAGGCTGATTTGCATACAATATCTGCAACTCCACAGACTTTCATCACAGATAAAAATGTGTTAGTGCTTGTCTGTTTTGGAAAAAACAGTAATATAAAAATTTTCAAAGCTTGTTTAGTGTATGACCAATGGTAGCAGCACAGCATCAGGTATTTCATGTTATGAAGGAAACAGATCAGTGTACTAGAGCAGTGATGGCTAACTTGTCACCTGTGATGGAGGCTTTGCCACTATTCTGTCCTGGTCTGTGACACAACATGACCTGCAAAAAATTATTTCTCTCACCTCTCTGCATATGTGTTGGGCAAACATGGTGGAACATTATAGGGCAAACCCAATAAAGCTTTCACCTTTTTTACCTATTCTATAATCCTATTAAAGCAGAGTTCTACCCAAAAGTGGAAGTTCCGCTTTAAGACCTCCTGACCCCCTGACATGCCACATTTGGCATGTCATTTTTTTTTGGGGGGGGGACAGGTACCTTGTGTTGACAGGTTCCCGCTCCCAATTCTGCTCGGGCCACCTAGGCGGCTCAAGCGGAAATTCTCCTCTCCCCCTCCCTCCCTGCAATCTAGGTGCCCGAAGATTGCCCGGCCATTCAGGACGCACAGCTTGACTCGTGCATGTGCAGTGCACACTCATCTGTGGAGCCACGCACTAGCCGGGTGCCCACACTAGTGATACCAGGGTGACCGCATCGCTGGATCTTGGTGTGTGTTTATCAAAAGTCAGCAGCTACACATTTTGTTCCTGCTGACTTAAAAAAAAACCACAGAAGCGGCTGGAACTCTGCTTTAAGATTACTGGGATTTCTGTGTATATTCCTGAATACACATAATATAAGAATAATAATAATAATAATAATAATAATATAAGAATACACAGTATATTCCTGATTACAGCATGTTACTTGATAGATTAACTATGGGGACTACATATCAATGCAAAACTTGATTTTTTATTTTTTCATTGCTGTGGGTTTTTGAATGCCATGTGACAAGTGGAGCTTTCTGTAGACTTAAAGAGGTTGTAAACCCAAATTTTTTTTTTTTTTTTTCGACCTGAAAGAGAAACACATAATGAGCTAGTCTGCATCGCATACTAGTTCATTATGAAATACTTGCCTTAGAACGAGCCCCCGCCGTGCCGCCCGCTTACCTCTATGACGGACGACATGTCCAGTCGCCCATCTTCTGGAATCGCGGCATCCGGCCATCTGATTGGCCGGAGCCGCGGTGACATCACTCCCGAGCACGCGCGTGGGAGCCGACGGTCACGGCATGGGGCTCTGAAGGAAACGGCATCAGCGGCCGTTCCTTCAGAGCGCATGCGCCAGTGATGTCACTGGCTTCATGTAAGGTAAATATCTCCTAAACGGTGGATGTTTAGGAGATATTTACAGTACCTATAGGTAAGCCTTATCATAGCTTACCTATAGGTACAACTTGCAGAGGAGGGTTTACTTCCTCTTTAATAGGGCAGTAGGTTCAGACAACATTTGGACTACTTCATGAAATGGGCTTTTCTGTAATACTGACTATAGGCAGCTAGCTTCTAGGCTAACAGCCGGCAGGCTAAAACAAGAAAAAAACTCAGATTCCTTCATCCACACAAATGAGGTGGATGGAGGAATCCCACTGACAGAATATTATGTTCTGACAGCAGTACCCACTGCTGGCAGAATACAATGATTGACAGCTGTAGTTGATGAACGACAAACGTTTTCTAGCATGTCCCTTCGACAGAAGTAATTCAAACAAGTGACTTTTGTTGAGCAGGGACAGTCACACACTGAAATTTCAATCAATCTGTGGCCAACTTAGACATGACGGGGTTGATTTACTAAAGGTAAATAGACTCTGCATTTTGCACTCTGCAAGAGCAGTTGCTCCAAAGCTTAGTATTACATTATGAGTATTATTATTTACAAATGAGCAGAAGCGCTGCTGACTTTCATCATCCAATCATGGGCAAGCAAAAAAATGCTGTTTCTTTTTTATTTTCCTTGCACGTGAATGAGTATTCTTTCCAAAGTGAAGCTTAAGACTCGGTTCACACTGGGGCGGCACGACTCTGTACTACTTCGGAGGCGACTTGTGCATTGCCATGCACCATGACTTCGGAGTGACTTGCACAGACTTCACATAATGGAAGTCTATGCAAGTCGCTCCGAGGTCGCCCCGAAGTAGTACAGGACCCTTTTTCTAAGTCGGAGCGACTTGTGTCGCTCCTATTAGAACGGGTCCTGTAGCAGTCAATGGACTGCGAGGGAGTGCCTGACAAGTCGCGCTGGTGTGAATTGAGTTTTACCTAATTTACTAATCTCTGGAGCAACTGCACTTTGTAAAGCCTTTAGAAATCAACCCTGAAGTCTCAGCCAGATGATCCAAGTGACACTTTTCTCAGGTTAGGGGGTATACAGCAAAAAAACAAAACAAAAAAAGAGCTTTCTTGATCAGTTGATTCGTTTCCTATAGAGCTGTCAGCTCTTTACTCGATTACCAACCTCTGACTGGTGGTGGAAAGTTTCAGAGACTCTTGGTTGCACAATACTGCCATCGGGAAAGTGACACTATGAGAAAACGCATAGACCTTGGCTTGAGGGTCTCAGGGGAGGGACTCCCAACACTATACTATAATTAGGAAGGGAGGGTGCTGTTTCTCAGTTTCAAATAATAATTGTTGTTTGAAACTGAGAAAAAAAAAATGTTAACGAAGTTTAATTCTTTGTGTTGTAGGTTGCAATAAAATAGTTATTGTTACAAAAATAGCACATTCCAGCAGATGTTTCATTGTGATGGCTTAATCACGTTTTTGTACATTCTTTTCACATAGCCCTTCCAAGAGCTCACACAGAACGCGAACAGTCTTTTCAAACAGCATGAGTTCCATTCTTGCTTCACATTATTAAGCATTATGGATAGCAGTGTTTGATTACCTAGTTTAAAGATACCTTTTGTAGTTTCACCATATTTATTATAGTTATGGGTGAGAAAAAAAAAATCCCATGACCTTTGCAGATAGTAGATTAGCATTCTATTTTTCTTTCTAATAAGCTAAATCCCTCTTTCATTCCATCAAATTGGGTACCACATAGAAAAAAAAAGTTAAAGTTCATGAGAACATTCTTGAAAAGTTTGAACTCGTGTCCACCTCTGAGGCTTCCTGTGTGTTGGATGGCTTTGTCTGAGCTGTCATAGGCTGATCAGCTCCTCAGTGCTTGACATTGTGTGATGCACAGGTGATGAGAGAGGTGAGGTCAGCTAAAGGCTGCTGTTTATTTTACAGCCTTTCAGACTTGGGTGGAATTTGCATCCTTTACTTTGAAGACAGCCTGAAGGAGAAATCATAGAAAGGCTTTCATCAGTGGTGATCCTGGAAGACGGGATATTAGAAAACAAAAGTTTCACTACCCTGTAGCTGAGTTTCAAGCATTATTGGACTAGTAGGTCGGTTAAATGGGAATTGCTGTATTAGCGGGTCGGTTAAATGGGAATTGTTGTATTAGCGGTTTATTAAAGAAAAGAGAAGATCCAATGTAAAATAAAAATACTTTTGAAAGAAGGAGTGGTTGAAATTGCTGAATAAAACCAGTATTTGCCTCCTTGCCAATGAAAGAACAGCTAATATGCAGCCCAGTAGCCCAGACCCTCATATATCTGGTTTATTAAAGCGGTTCTTCATCCTAAAAACCAAAACTTCAAAAGTCAGCAGGTACAAATACTGTAATAGGACACCAACCGGTCCAGGGATCCAGTGCGGTCCTCACCTCCGCCAGCTCTTCAGCTATCTTCAGGTCCAGGTGTCAGCAGGTTTACTTTGGGAAGCCGCCTGTGACTGTTTGCGACTTCACAGCTGGCTTCCCACTGTGCGTGGTTGGGTCAGGATGTGCTTTGTGATTGGTTCCAAAGCTTTCTGGGACCTGTGACGTGTCCCAGAAGGCTGCAGGGGGAGGGAGGGGTGAACTTCCACTCGGATCACTGTGGAAATCCACCCAGAAGTGGGAGTGGGTACCTGATAAAACCAGGTACCCGCTCCACTCCCCCCATCCCCCAAAAAGTGGCAAAACCTAAAGAGAGAGGAGGAGGAGGCACACAATTGGAACTTCCCCTTTAGGATGAAATTCTGCTTTAAAGTGTAATGACGTGTACCTGTGTTTACTTCAAATGTTTATCCATACTTAGATATGTGAAGTGAACATGGGTTCCCGTAATGTCCTTTAAATTCCTTTTCCCGAAATGTCCTTTACATTTTAGGCCAAGTTTCACTTTACTTCATATCTTAATGAAATACATTTCTCACCTTTCATCTGGAGCTGTTCCTCAAAATAATTCCTTTCCACTACAAGATGTTAGTCTTCTTGGTTGAATGATTGCCAGCAGCTTTCAACCCACCTCTTCGGAGCCCAGGCTTTCATGGACTGGCCTCCTTTTTTATTTGGGGGGAGGTGGACTGGACTTAAAGGTGGTAGGGATGTGCTTTGTTTAATAGATATCCACTTAAAAAAAAGTCGTTAGAGAAATATGAAGGCTGCAATTGCTGAACTCTCCCTTTGAAAATACTTGTTGTCTAATTTGCATCGCTACTGGCCTATGAAAAGCATGGAGATAGGAACTTCTCAAAACGTTTAGTGCCAGTTTACACTTTAGCGATGTCAGACATCGCATTTGATTTGCACCGCACTGCTATGCAAATCACATGTGGTGTCTGTGCGATGAGAATTCAGCCGTACAGATTGTATCTCTGAATTTGCATTGCATTCGGACCAAAGTCGTGCATGACCCTTTTTTTGGTATGCGCCAGAATCGGATTGCATGGGTGTTCACACCTATGTGATCCGATTCCTGTCCAAATTGACAGTTTGCTCTGCGATATGCAAACTAATCTGGGGGTGTCATTAACTTTGTATTGACATTCCCAGCAGTTTGCATATGGCAGTGTGAACTGCCTGCAAGTCGGGTTCGATGCGGGAACCCGCAGTGGATTTGCAGGATTCCCGCATCACACGAGTGTGAACCGGCACGTCCAGGTCAATGATGAAGAGAACAATGGAGCCAGTGGATCAATATGGTAGCCAGGCAACCAGCTTGTTTAACAGGGGGTCAGCAATTGCACCCCCTCATTTCTCTCCTGAGTGGTTTACTATAAAGTGATACTAAACACACATGATTCCCTTTACATTGCCCCTTCTATTTCTGTATATGGATGATGACACTGTAATTATTTTAATAACAAAAATCTAAGTAGCTTTTTCCTAATTGATATATAGCTGTCACATGACCCAGATCTTTCCCACCTGTCTGCAGGGAAATATAAGCAGGAGGAGCTTCTAGTCCTCTGCAGCTGGTCACATGTTCAAAATGAAAAAAAAAAAAAAACAGCCTTTGGAATACAGAGTAAAAATAAATAATAATATCAATAAACTGTTTTAAATTGTGATACAAATATATATATATGAAATTAAATATGTATTGTTTTTTGGCAATAACACTTTGGGTGGATTTCTGCCAGTCACAAGCTGTGTCACGCTACTCCAGTCTGTGTCTTAGAATAAGAGGGAGGTGAAGCTTCTATCAATCTACATATAATATCCCACCCCCGTTGTATTTAGCTGGTTAGAGGCATGGAAGAGGAAGGAGAGAGTGGGCTGTTATTTACCACCATGTATATGCTCACATGTGTGACTCTGTAGTCACATTGGTTGCTCAGATGTGATCGGGAGAAACTGCTCAGGGTAGAAACTCACTGAAAACTGAGCATGTGCAGAGTGGCCACTACAGCTGCAAAATCCCTAGCTGAATTGGGGAAGTAGGAGATAGAGGATAGAAGGAGGAGATAGAGAACAGCAGGATGCACCAGGTTTTTTGCAGAATACAGAAAACAAATCTCATAGTGACTGGGTGAGTATGAACAGCATGTAATTCACCATTTATTGATTGTTCTTTATGATGTGGGTATAGTGACACTTTAAGGAAATCCGGCCATATATAACCCTGAGCTGCTAACATTTGCATGCGTAGGATCTAAACATGCATGTATCCAGGCAGTAATCCACTTATAAAAGCCTGGAAATTTATTTGAAAGAGCAAATATGCGGCCCCTCTGTGCTAAGGACCAGGCGCTAAGAGGCCGCATATTTGCGTACGGCCGGCCCCAGAGGGCTAAGTGCATTTAGAGGTGTGTAAGCACGGCAGATTTTTTTTGTAGTAAAACACTCCTCTTGAACGTGCTGGCCCTGAGTTTTGTTTTTCTGCCTCTAAACATTTGTGTGTGCATGGACAAATAGGCTAACATTGAGAGGCATTTAGAGACAGAAAAAAAAGTCAAACACCCTTAAAAGTGATGTATTTGACTCCTAGTCCGCATGAGGCCTAATTTGTGTTACACTACTGCAAGAGGACTCTCCATAGCTGCTGGACAATACACAGCAGTGACAGTGGGGATCATAACAAACCAATGGGTGTATCAGCCTACCTACCTTTTAAACATGAAACCAATGTAGCACCCTACAAGGTAGGTGCTAGGTAGAAGCATAGTGGGTCCTGGCTGCCTAACAGCAGGGCCATGATTTTCATCTGGGCTGTCATGTATCCCAGGTGTGACTGCTGAGAGGGTAGTCTCCCCACTGGCTCCATGAGAGGATTCTAATTGGGCAGTGGAGGAAACCCAATCAGTGGCTCATTCAGGCCTGTATCTACCTCAGAAGGCAGATTCTGCCACAGAGGATTCTGGGAGTGGGTATAAGCTTGAGGGGAATGCATGACACAGCGTCTTTTGCGGGAAGCAGAGTCCCAGGAGGGAGGGTACAGCTGTCTCTCCTCCTGTCAGAAGGAACAGGTGTCTCGGGTGGCTGCCTGAGAGTCCAGAGAGAGAGTTGAGTTGCAGAGAGGATTCGGTGTACCAAGGACCAGTGGAGATAGAGGGGTTCAGTTCCAGGAAAGCATGCCAAGTTCGTGAGTACTGTGAATTGTCCCTGAGGGTCTGCCTGATGTGTAGAGGGGACCACTCCGGTGAAGGTCCCAGGGATCCAGAAGCCAGCTAGTGTCAAGGGGATGCCTAGTGAGAGGACCCTGAAGTGTTAGAGGGGGTGCCTAGTGAGAGGACCCTGAAGAGTTAGAGGGGGTGCCTAGCAAGAGGACCCTGAAGTGTATAGGGGCGCCAGTGGTTGGGCCCTGAAGTGTACAGTGTTAAGAGTTGCAGCAGCACAAGCAGTTACAAGGAGCTACCTCAGTCAGTGAAGGGCTGGAGGGAGCTTTTCACCGGCCTTTTGAGCTAAACAGAGTGTCAGGAATCAAATGTCTTACAGTCCTGGATCTTCTGAGTTAATCGGAGTATTAAAGTCGAAGTTTCAGCACAGTTCAGCAGACCAGTATCTTCAAGCGCCAGGGAGCGTTGGCCGTCATTCAGCTGGCATCAAGACAGCGCTTACAGGCATTTTCTGTACAGTGTCCCAGTTAAACCTAGTTGAGCCAGAGGAGTAGCCCACTCATTCCCTTCTCCCATCCCCATTACAAAATAAACAAAACAAACCAAAGATGCCGGAATGGTCATTGTCTCCATTCTCACACTTGGGTTTTCAACTTAAATGTGTTGGAAGTGTTACCGGTAACAATGGCAGAACCATATCAGGTCCAATGCCTGGAAATATTGCTACGCCGAAATTGTCCATGAACTCTGTAAAGAGCTGTGGGATTTGTCAGCAATATATTCATGAAAAATCTGAGCTGTAAAGGCATTTTTTTTGCCTTACTGTCACAAAATATATTGCAGACTTTTTGACAGATGTTTTCAAAGATTCCGAATCGAGTATTCATCATGAATCTCTTGGCGGACAGTGTGCGGAGGGTCGTCAGCACTCTTTTTTTGCCTCCCATTTTGTAAACCCATTGTACTGTATGATAAATCGAGCTTAGCTTTGATAAATCACTGCATGTTTTAGGGAGAAAAATATACTAGGAATATGTGCTTTTTTCCTTTTTCTTGTGTGGTAGATTGATGAATGAAGAAAATAAACCAGCCGAAGATTAATTTCATCTAAATAAAGCCTATTTTTTACTGTCACAATGTTTGACAAGTCATTATCTTTTGTTTTTTTTTTTGTTTTTTGTTTTCTACCAGTAAACCACAAAATGCCTTAAATATAAGTAGTAACTTAACAGCCAGAAATGAAGTCACATGCTATTATTTGTAATTTTGCAGCAAATAGTTTTGTCATCAGAAAGAGGTAATACTGGAAAGTTGTACTTCAAGGTGCTAGGCCACCTCTGTTTCCGACCACCTTCAGCCAAAACCTCAAGGACACTAAAGACGGCAGGTGCAGTTTTGTGGCAAGCTGACCACCATGACCTGCCAAGAATAGTGTCATTATTTACATCCCGCTGTCCCACGCATGTGCCCACACCTGCTATAGAGAATAATAGGCTATCTTTCTAATATAGCTTAATAGGGCAGAACGTCCACTGTGTTGATCACATCTACTTATCACTATCATGTTGTTCTGATTATCTCATGAAGCCTTTAAATCTGACTGCCACCTCTTCCATAATAAACTGCCAGCGGCGCTAATAAAAACAATAAAAAAATGAGAAAATAAACCGCGCTAATGTGTAAACAAAATAAAAAATTCTATATAAGCAGCATCTATAATGTGAGATATACACAATTCAAATCTTATAACAAATGTTAATTTGCACTAGTAATAATAAGTGTCTATATTTAATCAATTGTTGTCAGAATTAAATCCACAAGTGATGAAAAAAGTCCTTGATAGAAAAATCACTACTATCCAAAACGCGTAGGGTGGAGCGATGTGCTGACATCACTGCCATTGTGCAATCCTGAAAGGATGGGCTGTTTTATATGTGTTTGTTTCTTAAGTAAATTTCACATTTGCAACCTTTAACGATATAACCAATAAAAGTGTTAACAATTTTACGTTGAGCCTTTTGTGTTTTGGGATACCCCTATGACATTACTGCTAGCGATATAGCTGTGTGAAGTCACAGGAGGACCATGGACAGTATAAAGGCCCCCCAGCTGGGTATTAAGCCAAAAGCATCATTAACCTCCTATAATACGAGGTCAATAAGAGTTGGTAAGCGAGCATTTTTGCCTATGGTGGTGGCGGTGTTACCTATTTTCCCTTTTTAGGTTGACAGATAGCGGTGATTTTCCAATCAAGCACTAATAAACTAATTCACATGTGCCCCTAGTTGGGAGCACAGGTGGATGTGCTAACCAACATTGCACAATTTTGGGTTACAGTTGTCAGGAAGCCGCTACAGAAACGTGATGTGCAGCTAATGTTGGGGTGAACGCATGAAGAAAGGAAGTGCTTGGGGACAAAAAAAAGGATGAAAAAACGACGATAATGAGATTTCAGAAAATTGCAGTTCTTTATGATGCCCAGTGATTTATCAAACCAAAGGCCATCCGGTTTAGACCTATTTTTAAACCAAAATCAAAAGGCTAAATAAAGGTCCTTTATTGTTTGCAATTATTATTATTATTATTATTATTATACAGGATTTATATAGTGCCAACAGTTTGCGCAGCGCTTAACAAAATGAGGGCAGACATTACAGTTACACTACAATTTGGAACAAAAGGAATCAGAGGGCCCTGCTCGTTAGAGCTTGCAATGCTACCAGTTTTTAGTATTATCCCATCTGATTATATAAACAATATATTTACTGCCAACGGTTCACTGTTGCTGCCAGAGTGACATCCAGAAGTAAATGTGAACTTCTGTGCTCTGTCTTTGTGAAGGTGGAAGCGGAGGTTGGGTGTAGGTGGTTATAGACGTTCCTTGCTCTGCTGCATGTAACAATAAACAGGAAAGCGGATGTTTGTGTTGTTTGTAGAAGAGGGAAGTGCGGAAGATGGATGCAGGTCAGCGGTTCATCGTCTCTCATCAATGGCACAGATCCATCCATCAGCTAGGTAAAGGTGTGATGGATATTCTTTGTAGGGCTAAGCACTGACATGGAAGAATAACAGCCTGTATGTCCAAGTGTGATATGATCTTTAACAAAGCTGGGCATACACTAGCAGATTTTTGAACAAATGTTCATATGAATATTCTCATCAGCACATTTGATGATTTGACAAATGTTGTTCAAAAGTACTTCCAAAAATGTTGCTTTTAACTTCCAGTTTTGGAGTAAAAAGACTTTCCTGAATGAAACCCACATTCATAGTTATATAGTTGGTAAGGTTGAATAAAAACATCGGTCCATCCAGATCAGCTGGAACATTGTCTTCACTAAGGTTCACATCTAGGCGTCCCAGATCGTGGGCAAATTTGTTGCGATTCTGCCAGCGATCCCAAATCACGGGACGCCCGTGTGATCCCCGTCACTTCCAATGGCACCCCGATCACAGCACGATTTTGCCACGATTGTCGTCTATAGAATGACAGTAAAATTGCTCAAACAGAAACGCGGGACGTCTGTTGCCCAAAAGAAGTGCAAGAACTTATTTTGGGTGACATGCATCCCACGATTGTGTTTGCACAATTTTCCCACGGTTTGTTGGTCAAGGTGCCATGGGAAGTGAGGGGGATCGCACAGCCATCCCGCAATTTGCCGTGATTCAGTATCGCAGGCAGACTCGCGGCGATTCTGCCCGCGATTCAGGACATATAGATATGAACAAAGCCTAAGAAATGCATCTAAAAGGTTTTTTTTTAAAGCGGAGTTCCACCCTGGATTTTTTTTTTTAATACCCCCGGGACAGTCAGGGCTAGTGCATTCCACAATGGCTAGCCTCTGATCTGTCCCGGGTTGCACTTACCTGTTAGGACAAATACTTACCTTGCAAACGTCTTGTCCAGCGCTGCCATCTCAGGTGTGGGCAGCTTGAAGCCAGCGAGATCCCCTTCGGCGTCTTCTTCCGCCTTCTTTGGTCCCACGATGCTCTGCGCCGGCCCCGACGTCACTTCCGGGTCGCGCGCGTCATCTCTCTACAGCTTCTGGGCATGCCCAGAAGCTGTTTAGAAGGGGATGACGCGCGCGACCCGGAACTGACGTCGGGGCCGGTGCGGGCGCAATGATTCCTGGGAGCTATGACGTTCAGCTCCCAGGAATCATTGCAGAGCCAGGAAGTGACGACGGGCCGCGGCCGAGGAAGGAGGAAGAAGGAAGTAAGGTAAGTATATTTTCTTCGCTACGAGGTAAGTAAAAAAAAAAAAAATATGCGATTATCCATTTCTTTTTCAGGTGACCCGGAGCGAGAAGATGGAGGTAAGTATAAAAATAGGGTGGAACTCCACTTTAAGTTATCTAAACCTCCCGCCGACACCACCAACTGTAGAAGTGAGTTTCACCTCTCTACCGCGCTAAGGCTCCATTCACACCTGAGTGTAGCACAGCAACAGCTGCTGTAGTGCGTTTTTTTTTTTTTTTTAGCTTTTGTCCTTGGTTTTTTGTGGAGTGGCATTGATCATTTGAATGCTCCTCCCTCCACAAAGGCTCCAAAGAAACTCATATACCAAGTCTTGGCACAGAGCCAGGAGTGTTTGGCATTGTGATTTTTGCCGCAATTGTAGCTTATTTTGTTGCTCTATAATCGCGGCAAAATCACACTGTTTTTGAGGTGCCATTAAGAAATGATGGCATCGCAAACGCATCCCGTGTTTTGACGCGATTCTTGAATTGAGGGCAGATTTGCGGCAATTCTGCCCACGATTCAAAATGCCTAGGTGTGACCGGAGCCTAAGGGTCCATTCACACTAGTGCGACTTGTCAGGCAACTTGGTCGCCTGACAAGTCGCGATCGCTCGCTTGCCATTGCATAGTACAGGAACCTTTCTAATAGGAGCGACACAAGTCGCTCCGACTTAGAAAAAGGGTCCTGTTCTACTTTGGGGCGACCTGGAGGCGACTTGCATTGACTTCAATTATATGAAGTTCCTGCAAGTCGCGCCGAGGTCGCGGTGCACGCCCCAGCAAGTCGTGTCGCGCCAGTCTGAATGGGCGCTTAGTGCCGGTTCACACTACTCTGACTTGTCAGGCGACTTGGTCACCTGACAAGTCGTGCTCCATTCTGTACAATGGGAACCGTTCAAATAGGAGCGACTCAAGTCGCTCCGACTTAGAAAAAGGTTTCTGCGCTACTTTTGGCCGAAGTCGGAGCGACTTGCATTGACTTCCATTATGTGAAGTCAGTGCAAGCCGCGCCGAAATCGTGGTGCACGGCGACTTGTTCAAGATGCCCCGAAGTCGTGTCGCCATAGTGTGATCCGACTCTTACAATGAAGAACCCCTTAGGCTTCATGTACACATAGCCTAATTTGACCGTCGGCTGCGGGAAAAGGCAAGATGCAAAAAAATCGCACCACAATTTTGGCCGTGCTTTGCGACCAGCAGTCAAATTGTTCCTGTCCTGAATGTGAACGTAATTGAAGCTTCACTCCAGTTTAGCATAGTTGAACAGGCGTCTCCTGTATTGAAATAGCTTACTCTGATTTCACTGCACACTGTGAGGTTCCACAGTATGCATTAGAAGCTGCAGCCATTCAGACAAAGCCTGTCTCATCACTTGGCTGGAGAACATTCAGCATCATCTAGCCATTTTTGCTCCGGCCTTTCCTTAGCCTGCACCTTTTATTCACTGGATTACAGCTCTTTCAGTCAGACTGGGAATGCCCAGCATCACATAAGGGTGTTACCTAGGGCAATCTGCCTAGGAATCCTCCTACAGAATGAAACCAGAGGAGTACTGGGGCAAGGAGCTGTGATATTTTTAGGAAGCTTGCATAGAGAATCACAGTGACCCAGTGATTGGTTCTAAAATAAGGTATGATTTTTAATAAAAATGTAATTAGCATGTTGGCAGAAAGGAGTAACCATGGATGATAAAATACAAGAGATTTGTCTTCAGCTATATAGGAAAAATAGAGCTTGGATTGTGAGCCAAAAAGGTTTTTCTGCAATTTTTTAAGTGGCATAGTTGAAAAGCATAGAAATCTGGATATTTGATGGCACTGTTCTTCTTTTAAGAACAAATATCTGCCCTCCAATCCTCTATCCTTCAGAAGATTGCACTGGTTGGTTATAAACACTAATACAAAGGAAATTAGCAGTGAATTAAAGCAGAACTCCAATCAAAATAACATGAAAAAAATAAATAGCCCTATAAGAAAAAAAAAAAAAACTTTTCAGGTTCAATCCAGAGATATTCAGCCCAGTAATTTTTTATGCTACTATCTACAGTCTGAAGGTTGACTTTATTCAATTCACTTCCTCTGAGCCCAGGCAGTCCAGGACCCACCCCAGCCTGTGACTGGACAGTGAAAGGAGAAGCAGTGCAGCGATGAGCCCATCCCTCTGTCACTCTGCTTTCTCCTCCTGTCAGCATGAACTGATTTGCTGCTTATGCAGCATCTTCCTCTCACACTTCAGCCCTGCTGTACAGAGACTACCAGAGGCTGCTACAAGGTCAAATTCAGATACTTACACTGGTGCATTAAAATAAATATATGTAATAGCATATTAATGATTGCAGAGTTACTTTTATTTTTGTCATTTATATCTGCCTAGCATTTTACTGTAACTGTCAGTGCTCATTCCATTATGGTCCATGTGATCAGAGGTGTGGTAGAGGTGCTTCCATTTAGTCCCTAAATGCGTTCCTCTTTCTCATCTCCGAAAGTTCCGAGGTATTCGGTAGATTTGGAGTAACATCAAGTACTGCAAAATGAATATAAATATCTTCTTACTTTATAAGTAGAGTATAAC
Source organism: Pelophylax lessonae (assembly GCF_965119305.1). NCBI lineage: Eukaryota > Metazoa > Chordata > Amphibia > Anura > Ranidae > Pelophylax > Pelophylax lessonae. The sequence goes on along the minus strand of NC_138770.1, from coordinate 175,905,768 downwards.
ACAAGCTAATTAAAAAAGGAATGTGAGATGACAAAGTTATACTTTGTTAATTCATTCAAATGGCGTGTTTGTTAGTCCGAAACATTTTAACTGTGAAAAATGATGTAACCTTAAAATTGCAAAGTTATTGTAAAAATAGGCAAATTTAAGGAGAAACAAACACTTCAGCTGTGTCCAAAAAAAAGACAGACAGAAGGTGAAGGACTATTCACAGACAGACAGAAGGCGAAGGACTATTCACTGACAGACAGAAGGCGAAGGACTATTCACCGACAGACAGAAGGTGAAGGACTATTCACCGACAGACAGAAGGCGAAGGACTATTCACTGACAGACAGAAGGCGAAGGACTATTCACTGACAGACAGAAGGCGAAGGACTATTAACCGACAGACAGAAGGTGAAGGACTATTCACCGACAGACAGAAGGGGAAGGACTATTCACCGACAGACAGAAGGAGAAGGACTATTCACCGACAGACAGAAGGCGAAGGACTATTCACCGACAGACAGAAGGCGAAGGACTATTCACCGACAGACAGAAGGCGAAAGACTATTCACCGACAGCTAGAAGGCGAAGGACTATTCATCGACAGACAGAAGGCGAAGGACTATTCACCGACAGACAGAAGGCGAAGGACTATTCGCCGACAGCTAGAAGGCAAAGGACTATTCATCGACAGCTAGAAGGTGAAGGACTATTCATGAGTATTGCCTGTGGTCTCCCTGCAGCTGATCCTTCCCTCAGCCCTCATTTACCATGGCTTGCTCAGCTTGGTGGAGGCAAGGCCTTGTGAACGTTCAGCAAGAACAGGAGTGACACCACCAAATATCTCTTCAAATCTCCTCAAGAGCAGCAGTGCCTTCCATCTCACACTGTAGAAATACAGCTATGGACTGTAGTCATAGGAGTGCCTAGGCAAACATACAACTAACCTCCCTGGCGGTATGATTCTTTTGGATTTTAGGTGCTGAAGCGTTACCATTATTTTGCATGTAATTCTTGTGAATGAGCAGCCCAAACCAACTGTATACATTTATTATATATATATATATATATATATATATATATATATATATATATGTATACATATATTATGTATATATATATAATGTACACAGTTGGTTTAGGCTGCTCATTCGCAAGAATTACGTATATATATATATATATATATATATATATATATACACGTAATTCTTGTGAATATATATATATATATATATATATATATATATATGTGTATATACATAAAAAGTACAGTAAAACTGCAGGAAAGGGCACTGGGGGTAATGTAATGTGATTTTTTTTTATTTTGAATGATATCAGTGTGTTTGGTGTGTTTTGCATTTGAATTTGACGCCGGTTCCACCCCCCTGTGAACGTCACGTCGCCGGAGACGGAAGTCGGGGCTCGCAGACGATCGGGAGGAAGCTCCGCCGCCGCATACCGCCCGCATTCTTAGCTGGATCCCGGAGAAAAGGTAAGTAAAACCTCTACCAGGATCCAGCGATCTTCCGAGCGGTACCCCGAGTGTGGCTCGGGGTTACCGCTTTTGGCTCTAAAATCTAACCCCGAGTCACGCCCGGGAATACCGCTAGGAAGGTTAAAGACAAAGGGTAGTTTTTTTAGACGACTGCATGGTCACAATTAAACCTGATGTTTAGCCATAAAAAAAAAAAAAGCTATAGCTCTATAGCTTTAGGCCCTGTTCCTACCTGAGCGTATTTCAGCTCGTAAAACGCTCATCTCTGAAGTCTCAAAACGCCCCAACAAGTAAAATCCAATTAATTTCAATGGCCCCCTGTTCACATATGAGCGTTTTGTCTCCTGAAGCAAAATGCCTGATGCTCAAAAAAGTACATGAGTTTCTTTTTGGCAGATTACAGGCGTTTTGTTAGATGTCAATGCCTGCCTCCAAACACCTGCAAAATATGCCTGAAAAAAGCCAGAAAAAAACGCCTGAAAAAAGCCCAAAAAAACACCTGAAAAAAGCCCAAAAAACACCTGAAAAAAGCCCAAAAAACACCTGAAAACGATACGCTCAGGTGTGAATGAAGCCTTAGTGACCTAACCCACCTGTAATGAATTATGTTCCATGATGTGGATCCTATAAAAATCATCTGTGCTGGGTGCCCAGTCTTCTTCTTGTTGCTGAACATTTGGTGCTCCAGGATTTAATGGCTCCATGTCTACTGTAAAGCTGTGGCAAACCAGATCCCGATGAAGATCCTCCTCCTCCATTGGCATACAATTTTTCAATGATGATATACAGTGGGTACGGAAAGTATTCAGACCCCCTTAAATTTTTCACTCTTTGTTATATTGCAGCCATTTGCTAAAATCATTTAAGTTCATTCTTCTTCCTCATGAATGTACACATAGCACCCCATACTGACAGAAAAACACAGAATTGTTGACATTGTTGCAGATTTATTAAAAAAGAAAAACTGAAATATCACATGGTCCTAAGTATTCAGACCCTTTGCTGTGACACTCATATATTTAACTCAGGTGCTTTCCATTTCTTCTGATCATCCTTGAGATGGTTCTACACCTTCATTTGAGTCCAGCTGTGTTTGATTATACTGATTGGACTTGATTAGGAAAGCCACACACCTGTCTATATAAGACCTTCCAGATCACAATGCATGTCAGAGCAAATGAGAATCATGAGGTCAAAGGAACTGCCTGAAGAGTTCAGAGACAGAATTGTGGCAAGGCACAGATCTGGCCAAGGTTACAAAAAGATTTCTGCTGCACTTAAGGTTCCTAAGAGCACAGTGGCCTCCATAATCCTCAAATGGAAGACGTTTGGGACGACCAGAACCCTTCCTAGAGCTGGCCGTCCGGCCAAACTGAGCTATCGGGGGAGAAGAGCCTTGGTGAGAGAGGTAAAGAAGAACCCAAAGATCACTGTGGCTGAGCTCCAGAGATGCAGTCAGGAGATGGGAGAAAGTTGTAGAAAGTCAACCATCACTGCAGCCCTCCACCAGTTTGGGCTTTATGGCAGAGTGGCCCGACGGAAGCCTCTCCTCAGTGTAAGACACATGAAAGCCCGCATGGAGTTTGCTAAAAAACACCTGAAGGACTCCAAGATGGTGAGAAATAAGATTCTCTGGTCTGATGAGACCAAAATAGAACTTTTTGGCCTTAATTCTAAGCGGTATGTGTGGAGAAAACCAGGCACTGCTCATCACCTGTCCAATACAGTCCCAACAGTGAAGCATGTTGGTGGCAGCATCATGCTGTGGGGGTGTTTTTCAGCTGCAGGGACAGGACGACTGGTTGCAATCGAGGGAAAGATGAATGCGGCCAAGTACAGGGATATCCTGGACAAAAACCTTCTCCAGAGTGCTCTGGACCTCAGACTGGGCCGAAGGTTTACCTTCCAACAAGACAATGACCCTAAGCACACAGCTAAAATAACGAAGGAGTGGCTTCACAACAACTCCGTGACTGTTCTTGAATGGCCCAGCCAGAGCCCTGACTTAAACCCAATTGAGCATCTCTGGAGAGACCTAAAAATGGCTGTCCACCAATGTTTACCATCCAACCTGACAGAACTGGAGAGGATCTGCAAGGAGGAATGGCAGAGGATCCACAAATCCAGGTGTGAAAGACTTGTTGCATCTTTCCCAAAAAGACTCCTGGCTGTATTAGATCAAAAGGGGGCTTCTACTAAATACTGAGCAAAGGGTCTGAATACTTAGGACCATGTGATATTTCAGTTTTTCTTTTTTAATAAATCTGCAACAATGTCAACAATTCTGTGTTTTTCTGTCAGTATGGGGTGCTATGTGTACATTCATGAGGAAGAAGAATGAACTTAAATGATTTTAGCAAATGGCTGCAATATAACAAAGAGTGAAAAATTGAAGGGGGTCTGAATACTTTCCGTACCCACTGTACATGTCACACAACCTGTGAATGTGGATGAGACCCCACAGATCTTGTTACATGCATTGCACACTATGAAAGGTGCATTTCTTATTGGAGGGGACAGGTCTTCGTCAGGAGCTTGTTTACTGCAGCTTCACAGAAGACTCCAAGCTAATAACTCCTGCAGCACCAGAAATTCAGCATCAGGAAGAGGACTGGGCATCTTGCACATAAGATCCAGCTGCCTACACATTATGGGACATATTTCATTACAGGTAAGTTAGGTCACTGAAGCTACAGTAAGTTTTTTTTTTTAGCTAGACTTCGGCTTTACCATTCTAAGGCTTCATGTACAAAAGAAGCTCCTAAACTCAAGCTTTTGACGTTTTTTCCCCTCCCAAAGCTCCTAAACTCAACTCTATAAAAGCCTGTGTGTGTGTCAATGTACACATAGGCATTTACCAGAGTGCAGTTAGGGGAGCTTCAACCTTCCTCTACTGAATACGGAAGAATCCCGTTGAGGATAGGAACGTCTTGACCGCCTGCTGTGGGAAAATGCCAACTGCGGCAAAACTGGTGGTTCCATTTTGCACTGATTTTGCCGTGTTTTTGTGTTTCCCTGTGGCCAGCGGTCAAAGTAGGCAGTGTGTACATAAATGTTTTCCATATCACAGCAAACTTCACATGTGAGTTCAGATTAACCTAACATTTTTATTATCTCTACCCCTTTGTGAGGATCACCTGTCATTTTCTTTATAGCTACAAAGTGGGAATGAGGTAAAAGGGGGTTACAGCATTCAACAAAATATGGAACCTGCGAAACGTTTTCCCTGTGACCCACAACTGCTGCACACAACTACCCATAAAAAGCAATGACATAATGTGGCTGAACGTGGGTATACCTGAGTATATGCATAAACACAGGGGAGGGCTGGCAGCCTTAGGCCTGGGGGGGCAAGTCCAGTCAAGTGGCCCATTGAACCATTTAATCAGCTAACCATCCATGCCCACCTTGTTTTATAATGGATATTGATGTTGTGAAGCAAGATAAACATGATGCAATATGGTAACATAATTTAATGTAAATAGCAACAAAGGAGGTTTAGGCCCCATTCACATACAAGCGACACTACTTCCCGGGGCGACCTCCGAGGTCGCGGTGCGAGCAGCACACCGCTACCTCGGAGCGGCCGGCATGGACTTCATAACATTGAAGTCTATGGCGGTCGCCTCCAGGTCGCCCCAAAGAAGCTCCGGACCCTTTTTCTAAGTCGGAGCGACTTGTGTCGCTCCTATTAGAACGGGTCCACAGCTTCCCTATGGGAGGCGACCTGTGAGGCGACCAGGTCGCCTCACAGGTCGCCTTAGTGGGAACGGGGACTTAACAAAAAAGACATCACACCAGGTGGGGCCTAGGAAGCTCCTATCGGGTGGAGATTACTCTGCCTGACAGGGAAGTGACTGTGTTAATATTGTGCCAGCCGGGTGCAGGAGCGTACTCTGCACACTCATCCCGCTCTGCTGCAGCTCTGCAAATATAACATTGTGTAGCAGGGACCAGCAGCTGTATACAGTGTCTGGCCCCTACATTAATCCAGCCCTGAGTGCGGCCTTTTTACCCGGCTTCAGAGCAGCCCGGGGGGCGATTGCCACCCTGCCCCCATTCCCAGTCTTCCCATGCATATACATACGACAGATATACAACCCAGGATGCAGAGCAGAGCTTCTGTGCCTAGAGTTTTATGTCCGTGCGTGCTTACACAAGTACTGGTATATAGCCGTATACAGCAGCATACTGTCATTGCTTTCTATGAGGGGCAGGAGCTCCTGAGGGAGACTTTTTACCAGTTCTGTATGCTTTATGACCCCCTTGAGGCTGTGCACATGAGCCCTAACAGGGTATTTACTTCACTATGGAGAGGTTTCCTCTTCCTTTTTTTTTTTTTCCGTATTTAAATAGTTTATACAATGCTATGTATATTATAAAAAAAGGATATAGTACATCTCTTACTATAAACCCACAAGACGTGAGAGAAAACAGAATACTGTTGTGTCCACAGGACAGGAAGTGAAGGGAAATCTCTTGCATGGGATGAAACAAAATGGCTTCCTGCTGTTTCTGTGAGGGAAGGGAATGTGTGATCAGAAATACATTGTTATTCCAATGATGATTTACAGAATTTACACACACACATATTTAAATTGATATGCTCAGCAACAAATCTACCATTTTAGTTATTCGGCCAATATAATTCCAGCAATAAACACAAGGGAATAGATTCTAGCATTATTCTGCATTTCTAATAAACCGACACTGCTCTCTCATGAATATCGGCCCAGTCCACAATACGGCTCCTACCCCTAAGTGAACAAGGTACATTATAAATGAAGACAAGAATCTGAGAAACGAGAAACCAAGAAATGAGCGATGGCCACATTCCCCACAAACTAATAGGACAATCATTGCTCCTGCCACTTCATAATCTCTGGCTGTGACAAACTTTCTTTGCATACTGACAGAACTTGCCGAAAGAGGAGAATGGAGATAAATGGAGGGAAATGTGAAAATGAGAGCTATTACAAAACAAGATGGTGAAGTGTGAGATTCGTGGCGTGCGGAGCAATCACTTAGCATGCGGAGCAGGAAATTAATGTATCAGACTCCGGTTACCTGAGAGCTGATTACATTTCCCCTCAGAGTAATATACAACCTGACCAACAACATTAACAAGAAAATAATTTCAGGTTGGCTTTGAATGTTCATTTTTTTTCCCTTTCATTATATTCATTTCATCCTAGCGTTCTTTATTGCAGATAACTTGTAATATGTTAGCCTGCTGGGTCAGCAGCACCCGCTTGCTCCTTGGATTATATTTATTGGTTCCTGCTCCTCGTCTTATTCGGCATGTTCAGAGATGTAGAAGTAAGCCCTGTTATAGAGAAATGGCACCTTGTACATTCCGCCAAACAATAATTACATGTAAATCAAGCCTAGAACAGAATTCCAACACAGCTTCTGGAAACCGGCAATCTTTTCTGTAAAAAAAAAAAAACACATACGGCACAAAGTGGACTAAGCATCAGGTATATTTTAAGTGCGCGCCTGCTTAGCAATGGTTAAGAATAACACTTACTGGTATTTAAAGCTGAATTTAGCCATGAATGTAAAAACTTGTAAGTAGGAAGGATTTTAAATGCAGACGAGAGATATTACGGGGGATTCAGTAACGCATTTAGACCTGATTCACACTATTGCGGCTCTGCGAGCTGCGTTTGCACGGGCATAGCAGCCTATTTATTTGAATGGGCTCCTAAGCCAGCCTTTTATGCAGGAAAAAGGTTCCCGCACCCTTTTTAAAACACAGCGGCAGGGAAACTGCATGGTGCTTTTGCAACATGCAATTTTCCCACTGTTTCCACACCTGTAAACGCACTGCGTTTTTAGATACGTGGGGGTATTATTAGGAATGAATGGCAGCCCCATGCGTTTTCCAAAGCAGAACGTGTTTTTGGCTGCGGGTGATTGCTGGGGCTGGAAAAAGGTGTGATTGCCACACCCAGAGGCAACCGCAACAGTGTGCATCAGGCCTTATGACAATTTTCTAGCAGTAATTTATCTTAAAACTATCTGCAGCTAATTCGTGCATACACTTGGGCCAGTTTTGATAGCATTACTGACACGTATGAAAAATTAAGGTAGTTCTAGCCACATTAAAGCAAAACTTTTCTTTTTTTTTTTTTTAAATAACTTAAGATCCTCTTTCAGAACCTCGCTATGTCAGTGACACCCAGTGTAAGTTCACCTTTGCAAAAAAATCAAAAGGTGATTTTTACTGCTAAAAAAATATATAAAAAATTAAAAGGTGTTTTTTTTTTTTCTGTTAAAACTAACACAGTACTCCCTCCTCACACCAGGTCCCTTCTATACTACATCCTTGGGGGATGAGCTGTCAGTGCCCCTGCAGCTGGAGTAGTGGTCCAGGCATTTGGAATCTACACTTTTCTCCCTCTTGTTTCTGTAGCGCTTCTGGGATTGATTAGAGTGATTCTGATTGGTTAGCAACATCTCTGATCCATCCCGGAAGCGCTACAGAAATAAGAGCGTGAATTTCTGATCCCTGGACCACTGAACCGGCTGCGTGGGAACTCACAGCTCATCACCCATGGAGGTAAGTACAGCTGGTACCAGGGGGTTGGGACGGTGTACATGTTAGTTCATCTTTTAATTTTTTTACAAAACGGTGAACTTACACTTTTTGGCAGTTCGCAAATTAGGAAACTGGCGGTGATTAGGACTAACTCTGACTTGGTGTGCAGAGGAATTTGTCATAAATGTGACAGCTCCACACACGGGGCTTTTTTTCGGTCCTGTTCAACTCCCAGCCAGGAAATGCCCAAGTCAAATGTTGAACACGATCAAATGGGTTGGGGATACTTGTGATGTCATTACCCAAATATGGCATTGCTCATACTTGGGAAACTATGTGGGATAGTGGGATGCTGGATGAAATGAGGAAAGGTGGACCTGATGGGGAACAAGTCGCCACAGTGGCGGCTATGGAATCTGCCCAATGCCATACGCTGTAAATCAAAAGCAAAAACAGACCTCATGGAGAACCAGTCTCCGAGTTCTCCAACAGGCGCTGTCCACTTCTAGTACAAAACTGCTTGGTCATGCACCTGGCAGTGCCAGTGTGATAGGCACAGTGGCCGGCTCTGACAGACCCAAATACCTGTTTCTAACGGGTATTTGAATCTGGCTCAAGCACCATGCGGAGTTCAAATAGAATTTAAAAAGGTGTCTAATATACTGTTTATATAAGTGGAACTAAAGTCTTAAAAAACTGCGAGCAGGCAGGCTCTTTAAATAATAATTGTTTATTCAAAAAATACGTTTAGGGGAATTAACTAAGATTCCTGTATCATTATAATGGAACAGAAGTGGCGTGCACTGCATTAACAAAGCACATAGACTTGTTTGAGTTCCATTTGTGCCACCTGTGCCAGTTACTATTTCGGAGTGAAGTAGAAACTAGTAGAGGTCTTCAATCTACACCTGATAACAGAGGGAATATGGTAGTTTTCCAAAACTGCTGCAGATTGCCACCAGGTGCAACTTTTGGGACGTGAGCTGTCATCAGTTGTCATCCCTCTCTTTGCCCATGCAAAAAAACCAATGGGGAACAACACACCCCTTCACCTCCCAAGGAAAACAGGGACTTTAAATGTGCTAAAACGTGGAAAAGAGACAAAAAAAACGAAACTCCATAAAACTGTATCTTTAGTAAAACCAGATCAAACAAAACATAAACATGGATTTAGACAAGTGACATGAGGTTATAGCACTCTATAAGCGATTAGAATCGACGCGTTTCTCAAGAAGTTGCTTCTTCAGGATTAACGCTTGATGATGGCTAGCTGAGATGAATAGAAAACACTCAGAACTGACTCTGAAACATAATATATAGAAATAAACAATGCAGTATAAATGACATATGTAGCTATCAATAATCATCTGCAATAAAATCCGAAGGGGTAATAATGGAAAAAATGAAAACAGGGAGAAGGCGGAGGGGGAGAGAAAGGGAAAGAGGGAGAAGGTAGGGGGAGAAGGGGGAAGAAAGGGGAAGAAAAAGGAAGGGGGTGGGAAGGAAGGTGTGCTTGGAGGGGACCATAATCCAGAGAGGGGGGGACACCCATGTGGGGACAAGGACAAAACACAGCTATTTATGTCTACGGGCAGCTGTATGCAACACGTGGTCTCTGGGGGCTGTTGGCAATGTGCCAAAATTAACAGAAGCCCCCAGGCAGGAGGCTTAAAGGTTATATTCCAATAAACTCTCCTGGGGTAGACATGAAAAGGAGCAACGTATGCCAAAATCCATTATGCTTGGGAAAGAAAAGAATAAATTCTACACCAGCTTACTGGCTGTAACTTCTTCCTGGTCATTATTAGCGCAGACCATGTAATACGGCATGTGTGGATTGTCTTGCGAGCAATAATTTAACAAGCAGGGTATTGACTTGCTATTGCTATTCCCAGTGTGATAATGTAGTCCCCCCCCCCTTAGTACATTCCAACAGCAATCCCAACTCAAGACCTCTGCGCTGCACTTAAGAGGATAGGTGTGTATCTGTTGCAACTTTTACCTTTTCTTCCAGTCACCCTAAGAAAGGTTAATGGATAGGGATGGAAGCTGCTCTAGAATTTCCTTTGCTGTCCATAGCCGTCCTCATCTCACAGTTTGCTAATGAGGACCCAGCTGCCAAGTGTCACTGCTAATGACTGACACAAACAGCATGGCGGGAGCTGTTTACAGCCCAAAAAGTTTTAATGGTTTGACCTATAACTTGCCGAGACGAACAAAAAAGCGTTTGTGACATCCTTGCCGAATAATTTTTGTCATTATAAGACAGCTATTAGAGCAGAATACCTAATATTTCAAACAACTGCTGCAAAATAAAATAGATTTTGTGCTTGCTTCCCGGAATAGAATGTTACAGGCTCAGCTTCCACTGAAAACTTTGGCTCATTCCGCTGTTGGCATGTTGGATCCACCTTAGACGGAATTAGACTTGCTTGTTATCGGTGATTAAACATGCGATTCCATTCCATACAGTGCATCGGAAGGCCACCCACTGTGCTAGCTGGGGGATGTTGTTTTAATAGTAGGTATTATGAATGAAGTAATTAAAAACCCGGCTTTTTTTTGCGCTTTTAATAGCTTAAAGCAAATTATTTTATTTGTTTCGCTTCTTTTTGCTTTAGGCTCACTATTATTTTAGTTGTAGCGACGTATTTATTATAGGCTAAACAGGATTATTACCCAAATTTCAATGGCAGAAAACACGTTCGGCATTGTGTTAGACTCACCAGCGCCCTGTGAGGCAGTGCCATCTACTGAACTGATTATACACAGCGAATTCTTCTTTTACATGGTCATCTTTAGGCAAGATAATTGTTCAGTCTGAATTCTGCAGATCATACTCGGGGAATAGGCAATCAACCCTGTTGCATCTTTTGGTGGACGGCCATTGGGGTTGAATAACTAGAGGCAAATGGACTATGCACTTTGGAAGTGCAGTTGCATTCTGCAAGTGCAGTTGCTCGACAGCTTAATACATGAGTTGAAGCTTCACTTTGCAAAGAACACCCAATTACATGTAAGGACAATTAAAATAACGCATTTTTGCTTGCACGTGATTGGATGATGGAAGTTGATAGAGCTTCCCCTCATTTACTAAGCTCTGGAACAACTGCACTTTGCAAAGTACACAGTCTATTTGCCTTTAGTAAATCAACCCCTATGTGTCAATGCACAGTGGGGTTGATTTAGTAAAACTAGAGAGTGCAAAATGTGGTGCATCTCTGCCTAGAAACCAATCGGCTTATGGGATTTTTTTGTCAACGCTTAATTGAAAAAGTTGTTAGGCCCCTTTCCGTTTGCCCGTTTTTCATCCATCCGTTGACGGATGAAAAATGGAAATCAATGCATCTCTATGTAAAAACGGATGACAACGGATGATCATCCGTTAACATCCGTTTGCATCCGCTTCTGTCAATGACCGTTTTTGGAACGGATGAATGCCCTATTTTTTATCCGTCAAAAAAAACGGATCGGACGAAAAACAGATGTAAATGGACAAACGGTTTTTCATCCGTTTTTTTTACATCCACTACCAATGCAAAAACGGATGAAAAATGGATGAAAAACGGATGAAAAATGGATGAAAAACGGATGAAAAATGGATGAATAATAGATTGCAAGATGTGAAGGGTCATGGAACAATTTTGTATTCACAACCATTCATTTAACTCAGATTAATTGTAAAAGAAACTCACATTCACTGTGATCTTGTTTTCTCTTTAGTCCCGGTTCACACTATTGCGACTCGGGAACACTGCGAATCTACTGCAGGTTCCCACATCGCATTCGTAGCACGGGCAGTTCACACTGCCATATGCGAATCACTGGGGGTGTCAATTCAAAGTTAACAATACCCCCAGATCAGATCGCATATCACAGTGCGATCTGACAGTTCGCACATAAATCGGATCGCACTCTTGTGAACCACCATGCGATCCGATTCTGCTGTGGACCAAAAAAAGGGTCCTGTGCGTGTCCAGTGCGATTGCGGTGCGAATTCAGCCATACAGACTGTATGGCTGAATTTGCACCGCACAGACATCGCATGTGATTTTAGGAGTAGTGCGCTCTAAATCACATGCGATGTCTGTGATCGCATTAGTGTGAACCGGCACTTGGTTTCCAGTCTCGTTTTCCAGAAGGGTGGAACTGATGGGCTCTGCAGGGCCCTACACAGACAGATCACCTCTTGACATGTGACTGAGGCTATATAGGCAGTGTGTTAATATGCCACAAGTTTGTGGAGCATGTGCGTATGCGCGGCAGATGTCTGCACATGTGTAGAAATGCCGCGGGGCACTAAGTGCCCATCCACCAGAAGCTGGCATCATTTGTGTGCACGCACAGAAACAGATGTGCCACCAGCCTCTGCCAGCTACTAAAAGCCTGGAAGAGACTTGTGGTGCATCTGCCAATGTGCCATTTTTTCATGAATGGCATAGCAGAACAGGGAGAGGGAGGGAGGTAATTTAGGAATGGTTGAGTTCTATTTTCAAACATGTCTCTTAGTTTTTATATAGAGGATGGAATAGTTAAAACCCCTGCCAGTTTTTATTTTTTGCTGTCTGTATCTCATTGGGAAAGGTTTCATTTCTCAGGATACAACAGGCAGAGAAGGTCTGTACAAAGGAAAGCATAAACTTGCTGCATAGACTTGTGACACTCAGTGTGATGTCTTGTAACAACTCCTTGCACCACCCTTCACTGTTCCTACACAATGCACACCAGCGTGTATACTTTTTAGCACATAGGCTGTGTGAATGAGCCCTAAGCAAGGATGCTTATCCCAAAACCTGATATACAGATGACCACTAGAGGGAGCATTTGCAGATCTGTGTATAAAATACACAAATCAATTTGTGACAAAATATTTTTAACCACTTCTGGACCGGAAGATTTTCCCCCTTAATGACCAGGCCATTTTTTGCGTTTCAGCACTGCCTTATTTTAACGGACAATTGATGTCCTTTTTTCCCCCACAAATAGAGCTTTGGTTTGGTGGTATTTGATTACCCGTGCGATTTTTATTTTTTGCGCTATAAACAAAAAAAAAAGCGACAATTCTAAAAAAAAAAGACAGTTTTCTCCTTTCTGCTATAAAACATTCCCAAAATTTTTTCTGTTTAAAAATCTATTTTTTTCACCATTTTAGGCCAATTTGTATTCTGCTATGTATTTTTGGTAAAGAAAAAATCGCAATAAGCGTATTTTGATTGGTTTGCGCAAAAGTTATCACGTCTACAAACTAGAGGAACGATTTATGTCAATTTTATTTATTTATTTTTTACTAGTAATAGTGGCGATCAGCGATTTATAGCAGGACTGCGACATTGCGGCGGACAGATCGGACCCCTAACTGACATTTTTGACACTTTTGGGGGGACCAGTGGCATTACTACAGTAATCAGTGCTAAAAATATGCACTGTTACTGTAATAATGACACTGGCAGGGAAGGGGTTAACACCAGGGGCGATCAAAGGGTTAAGTGAGCCTAGGGGGTTTTTTCAAACTGTGAGGGGGATGGGCTTGTAATATGAACACAGAGACCTGTGTTTCCAAATAGCAGGAACACACGCACTCTGTGTTGATACCAACGGTCTGCTGTGTTTACAACAGCTGACCGCCATTCTCTCTTCATGGGGAGCGATCGCGAGTGCCCGGTGGCAATCGCGGCCACTGACCCCACGCCTCGTCTTCTCCGCTGTTGGGTGGGCACGGGCGCCAGAGATGTATAGTAACTAAGTAGAACTACTTCACTACTGTACTTAAGTACCGAAAGGCGGTATCTGTACTTTCCTGGAGTATAATTTTTTTCTCCTACTTCCACTTTTACTTCACTACATTTTTTTTTTCACTACACTTTTGAACTTCAAAATGAGGGACATTTGGAAGAGAAAGTGAACTTGCAATATGTGGGTGTGACCAAACTCTTAGCAGTGGGAGGGGCTTAAGGGTGAGGGGTGCGCTATGTACATACTGCAGGGTTGAAGAGTGTGCTATGTACTGAGTGCGGGGTTGAGGGGTATGCTATGTACAGAGTGCAGGGTTGAGCGCAGAGATGTATAGTAACTAAGTAAAACTACTTCACTACTGTACTTAAGTACTGAAAGGCGGTATCTGTACTTTCCTGGAGTAGAATTTTTTTCTCCTACTTCCACTTTTACTTCACTACATTTTTTCAATGATTTCAATACTTCTACTCCAATATTTTTTTTTTTGTGCTGCATAGTTGCTTGTTACAATTATAAAAATGACCACTGCCAGAACAGTAGATGGCAGGTTTCATGAAGCTCAAAACACGTGTATTATCAGCGCATACGAAAATAAATGCTACTGTATGCATAAATAAAAGCTGCATTTGAAATAATAAAAAACAATATGATGTTCAAACTTTTGACTTCTTTCTTTAATAACTACATAACACAGTACTTGTACTTTTACTTTCAGTACTTAAGTAGCAATTTTTTTCAAAACTACTGGTACTTTTACTTTCAGTACTTGAGTAGCAAAATGTTTAAAAAAACTACTTGCAATACTTAAGTACAAAAAATGTTGAATACTTTAGTACTTCTACTCAAGTCACTTTTTGATCGAGCACTTCCACTTCTACTCAAGTCACTTTTTGATCGAGCACTTCCACTTCTACTCAAGTCACTTTTTGATCGAGCACTTCCACTTCTACTCAAGTCACTTTTTGATCGAGCACTTGTACTTTTACTCAAGTATGGGTTTCAAATACTTTATACAACTCTGACGGGCGCGCGCCCCCAGGAGCCATCCAGTGAATCGCCATACGGATACGGCGACTCGCGGGAACCTGCTGATCTGCCGCCATATAACTGCGGCGGCTGGTTGGCAAGTGATTTAATCTTTCAGGAAATATTGCTATAAAAATCATAAAATTTGCTAGTACCGAACATGTTTCTTCAAGGAAATGTCCTTGCTAAATTGTGTTGTGAAGAGTTTGGAGAAGTGAGAAGTGACAGACAGAGATGGCGTGTTTGGGTTTGCGCACAGTTTGCACACAGCAGTGGTTTCCTGGATGTCCCCGCCATTTAGAGGACTGTAGAATAGATTACAGTCAGATCTTTTCCTGTGTTTGCAGCCAGGTTTTAATTCATGTGTTTAACAGGAAGCAGACTTGTCATAGTTATAATTCATCCCATATTGCCCTCATTTCTTCCTATTCCATTTTCTATCTGCTGCTGTGTTCATTCTTCCACTCGTTCCGCCTCTTCACCTTCCTCATTCATCTTTTGGTATGTCAGCTCCTTTTACCCATCTGATGATTTATCTTTCTTCTTTGGTTATATCATACATGCTGATCAGAGAATCACCAGATTAACATGGCAGAAGAACCTTCAGAGGCCGACAAATCAAACAGAAGGAAGCTGTCAGGGCAGAAAGGTGGAATCTGCGGAGGTGCAAGCTCGGGGCTTGTCATCCTCATCCTTGATTCACTGTCTAGTAAGATACTAGCCTGGAACATGTTTTCAGGTTAAGTCCTGACTTCATTGGCTGCATCTTTGTTTCTGAATCATTATGTATTGAAGCAAAAAGGATGCCTATCTAGATGCATACACTGTTCAAACACATGAACAATGAAAGGTCCTATATTACTGTCCTGGAGCAGGACTAGAAGGGCTCATTTACACTTCAACTTGCCTACCACTTCCACATGCTTTGGTGATGCTTCGGTGATGCTTTGGTGATGCTTCTGTGATGCTTTGGTGATGCTTTGGTGATGCTTCTGTGATGCTTTGGTGATGCTTCTGTGATGCTTTGGTGATGTTTCTGTGATACTTTTTTTAAGCTTTAATGAAGCTTGGCAAATGCCCTGTGTGTGTTAATTTTTGATTTGTTTTAAAGGCGTCCAGTAGAACCCCAGCTTAGTAGCACCCCACTCAGCCAATCCCCAGTTCATTAGTACCCCTGTTCAGCAGATCCCCAGGTCATCTGTACTCAGGGCTTTTTTAGTGAGATAGCAGGGGAACGCAGTTCCGGCACCTCCATCTTTGAATGTATGCAATAGCAAGGAGTTTCCTGAAGGATCTATTGATGCTGGCTGCTGGGGAATCTATTGTCACTGGTGGGGGGTCTGTTTTTGTGTGTGGGTCTATTGTTGATGGTGGGGGATCTATTGTTGCTGGGGGATCTTATGTTGCTGGTAGGGATCTGCAATTGAGGGAGAGGTCTGTTATTCCTGGCTGCTGAAGGGTATATTGATGCTGCCTGCTGGAGGATCTATTGTCACCGGTGGGGATCTGTTTTTGTGTATGGGTCTATTGTTGGTGGTGGGGGAGCTATTGTTGCTGGGGGTCTTATGTTGCTGGTAGGGATCTGCAATTGAGGGAGAGGTCTATTATTGCTGGCTACTGGAGGGTCTATTGATTCTGGCTGCTGGGAGATCTGTTGTTGTTGCTGGGGGTATAATGTTGCTGGGGTGGTGTTTTTTTGGGTGGTCCGTTATTGCTGTGTTTTTGTGTGAGGGGGGTCTATTGTTGTGTGAGAGATCTATTGTTGCTTGGGGGGACCTATTGTTGTTGGGGTGGGGTCTATTGTTGCTGGTGTAGGTGGGTTACTGGGAGGTAGGTTACTGGGAGTTGGGTAGGGGTGGAACCAATGGACGGTGCTTGGAGATGGATATGGCGCAGACACAAGGGGGGACTCAGAAGGGGGGAATTCCTGCACCTATTGTCTGAGAAAAAAAGCCTTATTCAGCAGATCCCCAGCTTATTAGTCACTATGTTTAGCAGATCCCCTGCTCAGTAGTACCCCCAGCTCTGCTGATCCCCCGCTCACTAGTAACCCCCAGCTCTGCTGATCCCCTGGTTTGCTGATCCTCTTCTCACTCTCAGGTCCCCTCTCACCTCTTACTATATTACTCTCACACTGCGCACCACATGTGACATTGCTAGTTTCTCTTGCTCTGGTCCTCCAGCTCTACTAATCTTCTGCCACTTAGTCCTTTCTCTCCGTTCCCCACTCACCTTCCGCTATAGCGTTTCCATGTTGCACACCATGTTTGCCATCTGCTAGTTGCTCTGGACCCCGCTCACCTTCTTGCTGCTCCACGCTGATACTTCAAGTTCAGTGGCCCCTCAACATATAAATTACATTAGATGACAAATAAAAAAGTGAACTTAAATGACTGGTAAATCACATTTGTTCTAAAAAAAAATGTTAGGTTTGGAAGAAGACACTTGTCTGACTTTTTTTCACTGTAGGATGACACATCACACAGGTAATTGGAACTGGCGAGTCAAAAATCACAGCTATGCATCACACTACAAGATTTCCAAAAATTCTTTCTTCCTGCACCTAGCATCTGCAAAATCTTTAACTAACTCAAACTGTATTATCTTGAAGACACTGCTCTCAAGAAAAACGGTCAGAGCCACTGTACTAACCATCCGACATAAGTACAGCTTTCACTCCCGCTGAGCTGTTCTGTTCTGACAGGGGGGTGGTCCCCCCCACCAGAACACTCTGATCAGCACTCTCTGCCATTGGCTGAGAGTTCTTATCGCGAGTCGGTCGTTTGCTGGTTTTCCAACAGAAGCCGGCCAAACGGCTGGCTACTGTCAGACAGACCAACATACATATGGGCTGAATGTCTTATCTGGTTAACTTTTATACAGTCTTGTAATTGTAAGGCTTCAGTTACATGGGACTGTACACTATGAATGGGTCATTTGTTTATGTGGCTTGAACTGCCGGGTGCTTATTCTAAGTATTTAAGTCTAAGCGGGGTAGTGGCTGCACGGACACAGCCACTCGTCCATATGTGACAGGCATGTGGGTGCAGGTGAGCCACTTACCTCGCAACTGCATGCCTGTCACATGAGAGGATGAGTGGAAACGGAATAGACAGAGGGCGCACCAACCTAGCTTATCTTAAAAACAATTTATTATAAACATACATACACATTATCCTCACAAAGCAATTGTGAAACACGGGCAAGTGCAAGCAATGTGGGACCACCAAGGGTCTCCACTGGGCATCCTCTGCTGCCGCAGGCCGTGGAAGGATGTGGACCTCCAAAAAACCACTTACACGTTTCGGGGTGTTCTCCCTTCATCAGAGCTCACGGGCAAGTGTAAGCAAATTGGGGACACCATGGGTCTCCACTGGGCATCCTCTGCTGCTCTGATGAAGGTGGAAAAACCCAAAACGCGTAAGCAGTTTTTTGGAGGTCCACATCCTTCCACGGCCTTTGGCAGCAGAGGATGCCCAGTGAAGACCCTTGGTGGTCCCACATTGCTTACCCTTGCCCGTGTTTCACAATTGCTTTGTGAGTATAATGTGTATGTATGTTTACAATAAATTGTTTTAAAAATAATGCACTAGGCTGGTGCGCCCTCTGTCTATTCCTTTTCCAGAATCTGTTTGGGTTACCACGACCCATTGAGAGTGGCAGCACAGCCGAAACAACTTCAATTCGATCTGAATCGCATTTTTAGGATACTAGCCGCAAGGCTACCCCTTAAGCGCAGGAGTCATTTGCTTTTTGTTCATGAGAGGATGAGTGCCTGTGTCTATGTATAAGACTGGCCTAATTTGCCTCCTAGACGGAACAGCTATACTGCTGATGCTGCAGCAGAGGGCCCTCTCAGCCATTGACCTTTTATCATCATTTCCATTGGGACTTGCTTTAGTGCATCTCTAGTAAACATTATAGGAGTAGGGAGAGCTAGTATATGAGTGCTGTTGTATTTTAAATGCATTTCAGCATTCACTTCCACCAGAACTCTTGGCCAAATACTCACTGTGCTGATTTCCAAAGAGGTATGTTGCCACCTGTAGACACGTGTTGCATATGCGTAACGTTTTTAAAAAACACTGATCAAAAAAATTTAAAGGAACGCTTTCTAATCAGAGTGTAGCATCAAGTCGAATAAATTCCTGGCACATTGATCTGGTCAGTTACATAGCAGAGGGGGTTGTTAATCAGTTTCAGCTGCTTTGGTGTTAATTCAATGAACAACAGGTGCACTAGATGGGCAACAATGAGGCAACTTCCAAAACAGAAATGGTTTTACAGGTGAAGGGCACTGACATTTTTTTACTTACTCATCTTTTATGAGTGTTTTTCACCAGTTTTGCTTTTGACTAGGGTCCATGTCACTACTGGTAGCATGGGGCGATACCTGGACCCTATAGAGGTTGCACAGGCAGTACAACTCCTCCAGGATGGAATATGCTATTAAGGGCCATTGTTGGAAGGTTTGCAGTGTCTCCCAGCAGTCTCAAGAGTATGGAGGAGATTCCAGGAGACAGGCAGTTACTCTAGGAGAGCTGGACAAGGCACTAGTAGGTCCTTAACCCATCAGCAGGTCTGTTATCTGCTCTTTTGTGCAAGGAGAAACAGGATGAGCCCTGCCAGAGCCCTACAAAATGACCTCCAGCAGGCCTCTGGTGTGAATGTCTCTGACCAAACAATCATAAACAGATTTCATGAGGGTGGCCTGAGGGCCCGACGTCCTTTAGTGGGCCCTGCGCTCACTTCCTGGCACTGTGGAGCTCAATTGGCATTTGCTATTGAATATCAGAATTGGCAGGTCCGCCACTGGTGCCCAGTGATTTTCACAGATGAGAGTAGGTTCGCCCTGAGCACATGTGACAAATGTGAAAGGGTCTGGAGAAGCCATCAAGAATGTTATGCTTACTGTAACATCATTCAGCATGACTGGTTTGTTGGTGGGT
Source organism: Pelophylax lessonae (assembly GCF_965119305.1). Lineage (NCBI taxonomy): Eukaryota > Metazoa > Chordata > Amphibia > Anura > Ranidae > Pelophylax > Pelophylax lessonae. The sequence continues at coordinate 175,886,033 of NC_138770.1, read as the reverse complement.
CAGCGATGGTCTGGGGATGCATATCCATGGAGGGACGCACAGACCTCTACAGGCTGGACAATGGCACCTCCGACTGCCATTAGGTATCGGGATGAACTCTTTGGACCCATTGTCAGACCCTACACTGGTCCACTGGGTTCTGGGTTCCTCCTGGTACACGACAATGCCCGGCCAAATGTGGCGAGAGTATGCAGCCAGTTCATGGAGGATGAAGGAATTGATATCATTGAATAGCCCCCATGCTCGCCTGACCTAAATCCAATAGAACACCTCTGAGACATTATGTTTCGGTCCATCCGACACCAGCAGGTTGCACCTCAGTCTGTTCAGGAGCTCAGTGATGCCCTGGTCCAAAACTGAGAGGAAATACCCCTGGACACCATTATGAGCATGCCCTGACATTGTCAGGCATGCATATAAGCATGTGGGGGCCATACAAACTAGCGACCACCATTTTTAGTTGCTGCAATGGAATTTCAGAAAAATAAACTAGCCTGCTGAATTATATTTTCACTTTGATTTTCAGGGTGTCTTTGAATTCAGCTCTCTTTGGGTTGATCATTTTCATTTCCATCACATGATGTGGCATCCTTTCCTTCCTAACACATTACCCAGTCCATATCAGTATAGATATTCAGCAGTTTTCTAAGTGTTCCTTGTATTTCTCAAACTTTTATCACTTCTGGAGTCTTTCTTCCCTTTTTTCTCATTGTGATGTCACAGGGAAATCCTCCTAATGGGGTCACAGATGGCAATACATATCTGACAAAAGTCACCCACACCACTCATTTTGCTAAAAAGTTAAAGTATAACTAAAGGCAATTTTTTTTTTTAGCTTTGGATAGAGTTGAGAGGGATTGGATTACCTGTCATGTTTTATTGCTGTCTGTGTCCCCGTTCAGGAGACTCATCCTCCCTATTGGTCCTGTTTACTGTTATCATTAAAAGTGAAAGTAAAAGAATACCCTAGAAAAGTAATAGAGGGAAAATCTTCCAATGGGGGCACTAGTTCTGGTGACCTGGGGGTCTCCAAAGAATTCCCTTAATTTGCAGGGATTTTCTCTCACTTCCTGTTTGGCTTTCGGACAGGAAGTGAAGGGAAATCTCCGCAATGGGACACAGATAGTGAAAAAAAAAAACCCTACAGGGGTTTTAACCCCCCAATACTCTATCCAAAATGAAAAAAAAAGTTTTGCCTATAGTTCTACTTTAAAACAACTTTTTGTTAGAGATGGGCTTTAGATATTGTAATACAATTTATTTTTCAGTTTACATTAGGGCCCAGCTCACACCTTTTACGTGTCATAAGAAGTTGTGTCATTTAGCGCCGGTTCACACTGCAGCGACGCTACTTCGCACCGCGACCTCCGAGGTCGCGGTGCGAGCAGCGTGCCGCTACCTCGGAGCGGCCGCTACGGACTTCATAACATTGAAGTCTATGGCAGTCGCCTCCGGGTCGCCCCAAAGAAGCTCCAGGCCCTTTTTCTAGGTCGGAGCGACTTGTGTCGCTCCTATTAGAACGGGTCCGCAGCTTCCCTATGGGAGGCGACCTGCGGCGACCTGTGAGGCGACCAGGTCGCCTCACAGGTCGCCCTAGTGTGAACCGGCACTCAATGCATCTGTTCAGATCTCTATGGTATGATACTCTGCAATTTGAAAAATTAGGCATGTTTGTGCAATTTCTCAATAGATCCTCAATAGAATAATGGAAACATGTTACATGTTAAAAAAAAACAGACAAAGGCAAACATGGATTGATGTGATCTATTCATCTAACTTTGCTTCTGCAAAGAATAAGGCTGCATTCACATGTCAGCATATGGATCGCGGGCAGAATCGCCGCGATTCCGCCCGCGATCCGGAAATCATCGCGGGACGCCTGTGCGTTGCCTGTGATTTGCAATAGCACCCCAAATGCTGAGCGATGTTGCCGCGATTTCCGCCTGCCGAATCGCGGTAACATCGCGCGAAAAAAATAGCGTAATGCGTCCCGCGACTTTTTTTGCGCGATGTTACCGCAATTCGGCAGGCGGAAATCGCGGCAACATCGCTCAGCATTTGGGGTGCTATTGCAAATCACAGGCAACGCACAGGCGTCCCGCGATTTGCAATGATTTCCGGATTGCGGGTGGAATCGCGGCGATTCTGCCCGCGATCCATACGCTGACATGTGAATGCAGCCTAAATGTTAATTTCAAATCGAAGATTGTATTTTTATTAGGTTCAGAAATAATATGACATATGTGGCTGCTGAGGAAACACTCAAGCCAATGCTATAGAAACATTTTTCCACCTATTTAGCCTTAATCCTTAATCCAGGGTCATGAATACCAACCAACTACAATACCCTTCATACCAAACCAAAGCCTTTTCCCAAGCCACCACTCCCTGGCCTGAATAGAGTGGAGGGGATTTAGTATTTCAGGGGGCTCTTTTGATTGCGGTCCTCTGTCTTTCCGTGTGACAATTCTGCTAATACGTAAGTTAGTGTCCCCTCCCCACATCTGTTTTCCTCCATTGCTTCCCTTTTGTATCAGATCCCTTTCAGCCCTTTCTTTTCTCCTTTTAATTCTTCCTTTGTATAGTAAGTAGCAGTTTTGGTATGTGACTCCTCTTTCTATGTGTCCCTCCATCCTGGCCCTCTGCTAATCTTTCCCCTGCCATGTGTCTGCCTTATATTCAGTATCCTTTCTGATGGGATTATGATAAATGGATTGGTTTTCTTCGCATGAGCTGTCCCTAACACTGCTTGCTCACGTTGGGTCATGCCATGGCGGTGTGAAAAAGGGAAAGCTGGATGAGACTTGGGGATTAGGGATGGAAGACAGAAGGGAAATTAAAAATAGACATGGTATGCCAGGAAGACGACACACCATACTTAGTCTACGCCTTTTAAGTCAGATCTTCTTCATTTCAGTATTCTGTGACAGTCGAGGTTATTTTAGACAGATTTCATGGAGCAGAAAGTTCACAGGGTGTAGTGATGTAGAAAAGCTAAGGTGAACTTTAGACAACTGACCTTTTAGGCTCCTCTAATAACCACAGCCTGCTAGAAAAAAATCTTTCCTTTGCTATGTAGATCATTCTTATATATACATATATATATATGAGGTGCGTCTATTAAATAACGAGACTGATTAAATAACTCACCTTTATTTATATGTATTACAAATTTAATGCTTGTCCCCTTCAATATATTCCACATTTGCACTAATACATTGCCACAGTCTTGTTTTCCACTGGTCAAAGGCATGGAGAAAATCAATTTCTGTAAGCTGTTTCAACACATCTGCCGTTTTCTTCTTTACAGCATCAACTGACTCAAAACTGATTTAACTTTTGGGAAAAGATAAGTCGCATGGTGCTAAATCCGGCGAATATGGAGGACGTTCAAGTGTAGTAATGTGCTTTTCGGTCAAAAACAGTTTAACAGAAAGTGTTGTCTGAGCAGGCGCATTGTCCTGGTGAAGAATGAAACCTTTTTCCCACAATCGGGGCCGTTTTTTTCTGACTCTTTCTCTCCAGTTTATCAAAACGTCCTCATAATAATGCTGCTTAACTGTTGTGCCTACTGGAACCAATTCTTTTCCTTGATATCGAAAAACACAATGAGCATGGCTTTGGATTTTGACTTGCTTTGACTGGCTTTTTTCATTCTTGGTGATGATGGAGAGAGGCCCGGAGTAAAGGAGAGAAGAGACATGAACGGAGGGTCGGCATGACAGGGGTTAAAGGGATTTGGGACAAGGAGGGGTTTTCAGCCCAGTACAATAGAAAATATAAGTGGTGGGACTTTTAATTGGTGTTTTGGCCAGGAAGGGGTGGAGCTACAGGGAGAGGTCAAGCAAGGGGCCTCAGGAAGTCTTCAGTTGGAGAAAAGCTGCATTGGAGAATATTTCCCACCCTCCCTCCCATTTTCTTGTATTTTCTGACTTTTCCACAGCCCTTGTTTTTGGTTTTTGTTTTAACAGAGGCTTTCTTCTTTTGGGGTGGTTCTTTGTCATGGGAGCAAGCGGGATACAAGGTCCTGGTAGGTTAGTACGGTGCAAACTTATACTTGGTAGGGACCCGTCTGAGGTACGGCTCCCAGATGGTGCTAATTTATACTTGGTAGGGACCCGTCTGAGGTACGGCTCCCAGATGGTGCTAACTTATACTTGGTAGGGACCCGTCTGAGGTATGGCTCCCTGATGGTGCAAACTTATACTTGGTAGGGACCCGTCTGAGGTACGGCTCCCAGATGGTGCAAACTTATACTTGGTAGTGACTCGTCTGAGGTACGGCTCCCTGATGGTGCAAACTTATACTTGGTAGGGACCCGTCTGAGGTACGGCTCCCAGTAATTGGTATGTTGCTACCTGCGACTGGTTGTCTCCGAGCCGGTGCTGTGGCTGCTGGAGACCTAATTAAGTCGGATGCAGGTACCTCCTTCTTTGATGCCTACCGGGACCTTGAGGCTCCAGTAAAAAACTGGGTTTAGCGTGTTATTTACCAGTTATGTATACAGTTTGTTAATAAAAGGCTGCTATGGCCATTTAACTCCAACCTGTGGTTATTTATAATTGAGGAGGAGAGTGATGGTCAGAGCAGAATGGAGACAAATCATCTTTAATCCCCTAGTCATGTTTTCAAACCAAACTTAGCATTTTTTCAGCACACTACAGAAAACATAACCAAACTCACAATCAACTGAACGTCATGGAGTGTTGCTGCTTGTCATGCAGGTTCAAACATGTTCAAGATCACCACGCATGCAGTTATAGCCAGTTCTGACTGCTTTGTTTACTAGGTGGAATCACAGTCTCGTTATTTAATAGACATACCTCGTATATAAATTATAAATATATATATATATATATCTTTTTTTTTTGTTTAAGTGATCACAGAATTCTTGTTCTTAGCTGCATAAGGGGCTTGGAGAGCTTGGAAAGGAGAATCAGCAGTACACTAGTCTTCCCAGTGAATGTCGGTTTGAAATATAAAAGCAAGGGGGCTGGCGGGATCACCAGGTATTTCACACAAAGGAAGCAATACAAAGAGAACAGGATATTCTTTAACAAAAATATATGGTACAACATACTCATATCAGGAGTATGAAATTTTTTAAAGCTGAATTCCAAGTATGGATTATTTTGCATAGTTCCAGTGTTCCAGCTTGGGTCAGTGTAAGTATGCACTGTATGCTCCATACCTGACCGATCCCCGTGGAAGCTAAAAGTCACGGTAGAAGGCACCGCTACAGCAGTGATTACTGCAAGCTTTTGGTTTCTGTGCTGAGCGGCTGCCCTGCTGCTTCTCAATGAATTCAAAGTGTTCTCTGATTGGATAAGGTGGAGAGGCAGAGACATTGTTTAATTAAGAAAATGCAAAGTGTTCTCTGAATGGCGCCTATGCAATGCAAGCTTCTGTGTTCACTAAGCAGCAGGAAAGTTGCTCAGCACAGGGCCATAAGCTAGCAGTGATCACTGCTGCAGCGGTGCCTACTACTGTGGTTTCCAGCTTCCTAAGGGGATCAGCCAGGTACAGAACATGAATGGGTGACTGGAAAGTCAGGAAAGACACTTCACACCCTATGTGATATGATAATCTCCTTACCAGAACATGTGGACCACTAGATTATAGGTGGTCAAACCAGGTGTATCATCTATCCAAACAGGGATGTTCATATGTCCTCCAGTAACTCAAACAGGTCATATCAGTGTTAAATGACTAAACCAGATTATCGATTGAACCTCCATCCAAAAACATTAAGAAATAGTCACCAATCCTCACAGTCATAAGATGAAAGAGAGAAGAAGCTCTGATAGTGCATTAAAAGAGTATAACCGTTTATTAAAAGAAAAAAGGAATTGCACTCACAATAAACTGGGTAAGAATCAGGCGTTTGAACAGCAAGTGGTATTGCGGTGTTCCTGGGGGCTTCGTCCCCAGACCAACCCCCAGACGACGTATGACGAAACATGTAGGGTGTGGTCTACGGCGGTGATGACATTGCGCTTCTCGGTTCTGGTTGGAGGGTGGCAGGTATCCCTCCCAGAAGTCGGGCGAAGTGAAATGAAACCCACAGGAACGCCGCAATACCACTTGTTGTTCAAACACCTGATTATTACCCAGTTTATTGTGAGTGCAATTCCTTTTTTCTTTTAATAAACGGTTATACTCTTTTAATGCACTATTGGAGATTCTTCTCTCTTTCATCTTATGACTGTGAGGATTGGTGACCATTTCTTAATGTTATTGGATGGAGGCTCAATCGATCATCTGGTTTAGTCATTTAACACTGATATGACTTGTTTGACTTACTGGAGGACATATGAACATCCCTGTTTGGATAGATGAGACACCTGGTTTGACCACCTATAATCTTGTGGTCCACTTGTTCTGGTAAGGCGACTATCATATCACAGAGGGTGTGAAGTGTATTTCCTGACTTTCCAGTCACCCTTTCTCCCTATCCGGTCTGTGGTTCCTCTTGGATTGGTGGTGCCATCTACCCCTTTTTCTCTGCTGGAATTGATCACTATTTATGGACTTTCTATGAACTTAGATTATTTCTGTTTATATTAACTTTTTTTTATAACTATGTTATATTAATGTTTATAGTTCATATTCCTATCGCACACCTTCCTTGTTTGTAGGCACGTGTGTACTGGGTGCTGAAGCGATCACCAGCTGGCAACACATGCCTGACGAAGGGGTCCTGTGCGGCTCCGAAACTTTGCACTATATTTTTCTGATGTGATCTTATTTGGAATAAAGTTTTGGACTGCTTTTGCAAGATCCTTGGTGTGCTGGCGAATATATATCTACCTATATTAATGTTTATATCGCTATCAGCGCTGCACTAATTGTGTATTATCTTTATGTTGGAAGCCCATATCGCTATTCCAAGTGCTAGCAGCTCCCCTCAATAGCGCAGTGTTTTACTTGTTTGTGGTTTTTTACAGAACATGAATACTTACATTGGTCCAAGCTGAACCAATGCAACTATGAAAAAAAACATCCCTACCTGGAATTCATGCATCTGCTTCTACTGTTTTCTCTTTTTCTCTTTAAAAAGGCCTTCAAATATCTGTTTATGCTGCCAGTGAAGTCCACCTAATGCAGCTTTCTCTGATGGAGGGCAACGATGCTGCACTGCTCCTAAATTCAGAGCAGAGTTACTACTCTGACGTAGGTGGTGCCTGCTTACGCTACAATTTGATGAGAAGATGTTACGGGGGTGTGGCTGTTAGTATTGTCACTGCTGATTCACAATGTAGCTTGTCAATCAGCACCTGACCACACCCACTCCTGCCCACTGCTTTCTAGATTGACAGCACTGCCTCTGTTGCTGAAACCCTCCCACTATGAGCTGCAGTGTCTGGGAAGGGGAGCGTGTGACACACAAATGAAGCAGGAATTGCCTCAGTTAGGGAAGGTAAAGAGAGTTTTTTGTTACTTTATGAGGCTTGCACATCACATAGTAGGCAGTACAGTGGCTTAGCACTTCTACCTTACAGCACTGTGGTTATCAATTTGAATACTGGCCAGGACATCTCTGCATACAGTTTGCATGTTCTCCCTTTGCTTGAATGGGTTTTATTCTGGATAATCAGGTTTTCTCCTACAATCCAAAGTCATGCTGGCCGGTAATTGTCCTCTGTATGTATGCATGTGAGATAGGGACATTAGATCGTAAGCTCTTTGAGAGCATAGACTGATGTGAAAGAATAGTATGTATAGCACTGTTTAAAATGGTCAGTACTGCATAAATATCTGTAATACTGTAAATAGTAATTAGATTTGGTACTTGCTTTTACTGTCACATAGCCTTTAGTTATATTTTAAATTTCAAAACTACGCACTGAAATAAGCTCCAACCTGTAAGCTGCCAAAGCAGCTCCGTCACCCGGTGTGTGTGTGAAATATGTCGCTGTCAGACTGTAGACACAAGAGACTGCAGATGGGATTTTGCATCAGGCCCCCCTGCTTTGTCCTTTCTTTTATTTTACCAGCTTGCACTGTTAGCCTTCTGTGAAATTTGGTGTGTAAGAAACATGAAGAAGGATTACAAATAATGCCATTTGATGTAAAAAATGGATAGAACAGTAACCTTTGCATATAGATATAGCTCATATTTTCATATACATACATTGAACATACAAGTCCCACTTATTGTTTTGATGACTGAAGGGTACATGCACACTGGGGCCCGTGTAAACGCTTTTCTCCAGGATCCAAGAAAATCGGCATCAAAAATAGCCAAGATGGGCCTAGTGCTTAGGCATGTTTACACGCATATACACTCGTTTAGGTGCATTTTGGTATTTCTTAGCTAAAACGCTCCTCTCTTGAATGTGCAACTGTTTTTTATTTTTTTATGCCAATAAACTTCCCTGCCTCTAAACTCCAGTAAAAATCTATGCGTGCGTAGGCACATAGACTAACATGGAGGGGCAAAAAACAAACAAACCATCAAACGCCTGTAAAACAGGCGATTCTAAGCTGCAGTATGCATTAGGTCTAACACACAGCATTTTGTTGACTTAGGTCTAACACACAGCATTTTGTTGACTTAGGTCTTACACACAGCATTTTGTTGACTTAGGTCTAACACACAGCATTTTGTTGACTTAGGTCTAACACACAGCATTTTGTTGACTTAGGTCTAACACACAGCATTTTGTTGACTTAGGTCTAACACACAGCATTTTGTTGACTTATAGTGGGGTAAATTTTGCCAGTTTTTCGTTTGGTAAACTACTAAATCTCTTCCAGTCTCCTCATCTAAAATACACTGGGGCTGTTTGTTCTGCAGTCCAAGAACTGCGATGGTTAATTAAACTCCATGACAGTGGTCTCCAAACTGTGGTCCTGGGGCCGGATGTGGCCCTTTGCTTGTCTTTATCCAGACCTTGAGGCATTATTCCTACCATTGACCCCAACAATAGGGCATGATTCCTGCCACTGACAACAAAAACGGGGCACTATCCCTCCAACTGACACCAACTATTTCTCCCCCTAATACCAAAGCTAGGGCATTGTTTACTCCTACTAGGCACACTCTGGCCCCCCAAAGCCTGAGTCCCCGTTCACACTGGGGCGACCTGTCAGGCGACCTGGTCGCCTGACAGGTCGCCGTAGGTCGCCTTGCATTGAAAAAGGGTCTTAGAAAAAGGGTCCGGAGCTTCTTTGGGGCGACCCGGAGCGACCTGCATAGACTTCAATGTTATGAAGTCCATGCCGGCCGCTCCGAGGTTGCCCCGGGAAGTAGTGTCACCCCAGTGTGGCCTAAAGGACAGTGAACTGGCCCTATCTTTATAAAGTTTGGAGACCCCTGATCTATGCGATGCCATAGGAAAAGGTTGATTTACTATGGGGTTGAGTGTCTTCTCTCAACAATTATCCAGTCACGTGAAAAGCAAATTCCTGTTCACTTTAGATACCCAATCATGTGCAGATGAAATAAGTAAATAAATCTTTGCTTTTATATGATTGGATAATTCATTTTTTCAATGTATTGTGTGAAGATTCTCAACTTCTACATTATATTAGTCCAAAAATGTGCACAGGACAGTTCTGAATTTCTGACATGATCAGCAGGAATCATTTTGCTCGTATAGAACAGATAACCCCCAATGGTATGTTTCACAGACAAAATCAGAGAAAATAAAAGAAGTCTATTGGTAATGATTGCAAAGAATGCAAGTGTAATGTTCCTTCTAAATTTTACTTTTCTGATTGGACCTTGTGGATATGACTCAGCATGCTGGACCTGTTTGGCAGCTGCTGCCTCAACATTTCCCTCAGAATTTGCTTATGTGCTTCCTTAATGACCTCAAGCAATAATCAGTTCAATCGCTTGTGAAAATTCCAGTTATGTTGAAAAAGTACGATGCAAAATATCAAAAAGGTTAAAGGGACACTGATCAAAAAAAAATAAAAAAATATACAAAGTCTGCTGCCTGTTTGTAAATAACAATAAAAGTTGGGAGATTGGAAGATTTCAGTGAAATTTCACCATTTTGGCTAAATACATCTGAGTCAATTGGGACGGTGGTATTTAAGAGTGGCTGGTCCCCCAAAGACGTCATCTTTCTGATGAAACGCGTTGGGGTGTGGCTACGACATTATGTCTTCATGCATGCATGCCTGGCGACTAGAGTCTGGAACTCAGTACGGTAAATCTAGAAACACAAAGGCTATATGCTGCGCACTGGTAAAGTCAGGGTATCCGCTAGAAACAAGTAGATAAATTGGATAATTCCATATGGAATCCATATGGACATTCCATATAAACCATGTCTGTCTGTTTAGTATAGTAAATCTAGCCTGCTGCTTTGGAAAGTAGTCTGTTACACTCGTTATGTGTGGTTTTTACTGTTGCTGCCCACATTATATGTGTAATATTTAGTATTATTAGTCATCATGTCATGGTACTTTTAAGTGACTTTTAAATAAACTTGGCATTTACATATTACACTATGGGCATGCATTTTTCTTATTTCTTGGCATATCTATAATATCGATGGAGAAATCCTGCTTAGGATACATTTGTAGCAGTGTGATCAAAGGAAATTAATAAGAGTATGTGACCATTTGTACCCCAAGGGTCCACAGCTTCTGGTAAGAGGCTCCCTAAACAATGTCCCTTGGTGGTGGATGCATATCTTTTTATATAGTTACATAGTTAGTGAGGTTGAAAAAAGTCACCAGTCCATCCAGTTCAACCTATGATGAGTGTGTGTATAATTGTTTGTGTCAAGAGTACATCGTATACCCCTGTATGTTGTGGTCATTAAAGTGGAGTTCCACTCAAAAGGGGAACTTCCACTTATCTGTCTCCTCCTCCCCTCCGGTGCCACATTAGGCACCTTTTGGGGGGGGGGGGGTACCTTTCTTTTCTTCCCTGCGAAGTAAATGTATAATGTGCTAGTATGTAGCTAGTAGCTAGTATGCATCGCATTCTTTCTGAAGAAACAGCATACCCGTGCCGTTCCTGTAGAGCCTTGTGCTGTGAAAAGCGGCTCCCATGCGCATGCGCAAAGTGACGTCATTGCGGATTGTCCAATCAAAGGACCCTGCCGACCCGGAAGGAAGACTGCGCGAAGATGGAAGCCCTTGGCAGCGTTGACAGCGCGCCACAGGAGGGCTTAGTTTTAGGTAAATTTCACATAATGTGCTAGTATGCAATATAACTTTGTCTTGCAAGATTTTTTTTTTTGGGGGGGGGGGGGGGGGGTTTAAAGGCTGCGATTAGCTACTGCTTTAACTATCCTGAACCCATATTTGACCCAGAGCATGACTCCTCATTAACTTGATTTTTTTGCATTTTTGCAGGCAGTGATTAAAAAAAGGAGTAAAAAAGAAAAAAATTAAAGCAACACTACATATTATTAATTAACTGCACAAAAGAAAAAAACACAAATACAAAGAACAACAAATTAAATATTTAAACTATCAAAAAATACACCCCCTAAAAAAAAAAAAAAAACATTTGAGAGTTTTAAATTCAGGGAAATAAAAAATAAAAAAGTGCTGCATAAATATTATTGTCTTGTTATGTGTTATTATATTATATCCATTTTTTTTGTTACCATGTTAGGAATTTTTCTGTTCATAATGACAAATGTTTGTGTTGAAAGCCATGTGGCAATCTGCCTAAAATCCTGTGTCTGTTTTGTGTTTTATATAAACAAAGATAATGATAGCGGCAAGATTTATTTTTTTCTTTTCTTTTGTACTCCCGTTTTGTTTCTTCGTTACTTTTGTAATGTATAGAAATTTACATCACATTGAATAAATACATGTAGAGAGACAGCTCACTGCTGGTTGTAATTAAAGTGTAGGAGTAATGGGAGCTTTATACAGAAAGGCAATTCATATAACATAATGGACTTTGTTCTTTAGCATTTAATATCATTCAAAAAATGACAACTTTACCATTTAGCATGTTAATTGTTGATGATTAATTGTTGTTCATTTATTGCATGATTTTATTACTTTTTTTTTTTTTTTTTTTACTCTGGATAAAAAAAAAAAAATTATAAATACTTGCCTCCTTTCACGATCCAGCGCTGTCTCGTTTGCAGCACCGCTCCTTCACTTCCAGGTCTGACAGGAGACACTAAGGCTAAGTTCACATGTAGGGGTTTTGGGGAGTTTTTCTGCTCTAGGATCAGCTCAAAAAACGCCCAACAAGACAAATCCTATTCATTTCAATGGCCCCTGTTCACATCTGAGCATTTTGACGTTATAAGCAAAACGCCCAACGCTCAAGAAAGTACATGAGCTTCTTTTTGGGCAGATTACAGGCGTTTTTTTTTTTTTTTCCATTGGTCACTAGTCAACCTAAAAACACCTGTAAAAACGCCTGAAAAAAACGCCCATAAAAACGACTGAAAAAATGCCTAAAAAAAATGCCTGTAATTAGCAACGTCAAGATGTGAACGTAGCCTAAGAGCAGCGGGAGTCGTATTTTAATTGAAAAATTGTTGCCATTAGAATCCATTTAGGGCCTCATGCACACTAGACGTTATAAAAACGCCAGTAGCGTTAGCTGTAAAATGCCGTGTTAAAACTGCGAGTTTTGCTGCGTTTTCCAGCGTTTCTGTTTTTTAGCCAAACTATACTCCCACAACAGCTTGAGACTCAAAACGTTCATAAATGCTGGATAGTTACGTTTTTCCACATTTTTCAGCGTTACAGCATTTTTACAGCTGAAAAACTCCTCTTCAGACCCGCTAGTTTTGTTTTTTTTTCCAGCCAGAAAACGCCCCTGCTAAAAAACTATGTGTGTATGGACGCATAGGATAACATGCTGGGGAGTTTACTGGCTGCAGAAAAAAATGCCTGATGCCCAAAACAGCTGCTGTAAAAACGCCCATTGTGCATGATCTAAACCCCAAAATAAGAAAATAAGTAAATGATACTGATGACATATGGGTGATTTTTTTTTCGCAAGAACTACCTCACCCACATCCAGTTTTGTTACATTATCTATTGTCTAATCATAATGATTTTCTATGGGATTGCTAACAGTGTCATATTTACAGCGATTTGTAGATTGAGATTTATCAGCGTTTTGGCTCTCTGGTACAATTGGTGTACATAGCTACAAATCACTGAAAGGGAGCAAAATGGGCGGCATTGCTATGGATCGCTGTTAATCGCTGGCAATGGCGATTTGTGGCAGCGATTAATAACTGTAAAAAAAAATCACACATGCTTCATTAGCCTAAGAGTTCATTCACATGAATACCTTTTTTTTTTTTTTTCATCCCAAGAGGTATTGTACATTGAAATACGCTGGGCACACGATTGCAGCATGGTCCCAATTTGGCGAGTTTAGCAAGCGGCACCGTCTGCCAAACTCAACAGGCTGAGTTAAAATTGCTGCAACACAGCCACGGTAATGTAAACAAGACCAAGCGGCAGATAGGCGATCTTAGGGAGGTAAAAAAGCAGATCAACCACTTGTTTTTACTATCCTGCAGCCACCCATGTGAACCTAATCATAGAGCCCATTCACATGTAGAATTAGACTGTACATTTCTTCCTGGGAAAATTCGGATATGTAAAACAAAACCCCAAAGGCAAACCTTTTTTTTAAGTTTTGGATCGAGTGCAGAGTGGTTAGAATACCTGTCAGGTTTTTTTTATGGTCTGTGTCTCCCTTAGGCCCCTTTCACACGAGCGATCCGATCAGATCCGCCTGTCAGTTATTTAGGATCCCAGGATCGGATCCCCCATGCATCCCTATGGGGCAGCGGATGTCAGCGGAGACATGTCCGCTGACACCCGCTGCCATCCGCATCCGATCCTGTCCGTAAAATCCGGACGGATGGAAACCCTGTCCGCTTTTATCCGATTCCCCCATAGAGATGTGTGAGGATCTGACACCTCTGTGTGCGGAGAGGGGGATGTCACCTTCCTGCTCAGCGGGGATCTGTGTTTACGATCCCCTGCTGAGCAGCACGGATCGGCCTACGGAGGCGGACCTTGTGAAAGAGCCCTTAGGGAGATTCACCCTCTCTGTTTGTCCTGCTTAGCATTATTGAAAGCAAAAATAAAGGATAATCCTACATTTTGTGTTGACATCAGAACAGTAATAGATTTGAAATCTTCCAATGGGGACACACTAGTTTTGGGTACCAGGGGGGCCCAAGAGATTCCCTTAATTTTCCCAAATTTCCACTTCCTGTTTTGGCTGTGGGACAGGAAGTGAAGGGAAATCTCCCCAATTGGACACAAATGGCACAAAAAAATTGACAGGAGTCAGAACCCTCCCTTACTCCATTCAAAATGAAAAGTTTTGCCTATAGTTCTACTTTAAGATGAGTTTGAAGATATTCAATACATTGATATTTTATAAATGAATCAGATATTCGAATGACTAATAAAGTAAAACACTGATCATTTTTTTTTGATTGACCTCACACCTTATTGCACGTGTGATCTTGTGTGCTCATGTACTTTGTAATGCATGTAATGTGTTGAATACACCTTGTGCATGTTTTCAGAGTACGGCCCTTTATTTCTCATGGGTCACCAATGCATAGCCACACATTCAAAAACGCATCTGACCCTCAACGCACCAAATGCATGAATATGAAAACGCATATCATGTACATTTTTTTTTTTTTACCTGTCTCATTATGAATTCTCTCAAAGGGGTTGATTTATTAAAACTGGAGAGTGCAAAATCTGGTGCAGCTGCACATGGTAGCCAATCATCTTCTAACTTCAGCTTGTTCAATGAAGCTTTGACAATAAATCCTGGAAGCTGATTGGTTTCTATGCAGAGCTGCGCCAGATTTTGCACTCTCCAGTTTTTGTAAATCAACCCCATAATATCTTGGGTAGAGTGCAGAAGAGGTAAAACCCCGTCTTGTTTTTAGTGCTGTGTATGGCATGCAATGAATAAAACCTTAATGATGTTCTAACTCGTTCTCACTTTATTCAGAATGAAAATAAAAAATGTGTCTGGGATGTCCATTTATTAGATGAATTAATCTTTAATGGAAAACACTGGATTTTGTCTTTTCTGATAGAGTAGCCATGATCTCCTGTAAGTTACAAGTGCACATTAAAAGGCTTTCTTTCTTGCATCCCTGCTGTGGACAGAAGATTGTCTTACTGACATCTCTGAATACAGGCAAATCAAACCCAGGCAACATAAACAAATTAGAGATAATGTAGACCCCCGCTGAATGAAATACAGGTACCCCATGAGACGGAGCTTGGAAGCTCTGACATGCAAACAATAGTTCTTTCCAACAATTGCTATATAAATATATACATTCATGTAAACTGCGCATGCATGTTTATACACTCAGCAGACACCCCTGGTGCTAGTTTTACCTCTAGAAAAATCGAATCTGCACTCACAGGTGTGATGCTACATATAAAATGATTTTGGACAAGCTTTTTGTATTCTGTGATCAATATTTTGAGGTTAAAAAAAAGAATGCCTCTATTTTATGGAGGAAATATTCCTTGGAAAAACCATGCAATTGGCTGCAAATCGCATGGCCATAGACATAATATGCTTGCCTTGTCCAATCCCAATTGGCCAGATGGACTACTAATCTTCATATTAGGTTCAAATCACAAACACAACACAAGGATTGGGATCTTTATTTTTTTTTTTTTATTATTTATTTATTTATTTATTTATTTTCTCTCTGCCATGTAACTCATTTTTCAATTCTCAAAAGGACTCATGTAAAAATACCTTACATTTTGAAAAATAAGGATCTTTATCGTGGTATGCTAGCCATGTGGATTGGTTCTGTTGCATATACACAGTTTGATTATTGCATGTAGGACTACAAAATAAGGCTGCTAATAGTGTACCACGTCCATAGGTTATGCCAAGATTTGAAAAAAGGATATAGTTGGACTTTACTAGTACAAAAGAGTGCAAACACATAAATGTATAAAAAAAAAGTCAACACAAAGTTTATTACAGGTTTAAAATCACATAAAAAGCAGCTCTTCCTGGCTTTCCAAACAGGCCGTACCCTTATGGGACTTGGGTATGGAATGTTTTTTATGTGATTTTTAAATCTGTAATAAACTTTGTTATATCTTTTTTTTTTTTTTTTTTTTTTTTTATACATTTATGTGTTTGCCCTGTTTTGTACCAGTAAAGTCCAAATGTTGTTTATTGCATGATTGAGAAAAAAAAAGGAAAATACATTTCCAGCGTTGAACTGAAATAAAACCATTATGGTCATTATGTCATTATGTTTGAAATGAACAATGCCAAAGCATTAGAATTTAGATCTTTTTTGAAAAAAACGCTAGACTAAATAATACTTATTCAAAAAGTATGTATTTTGGTTTCATTAATTTAGTTTCCCACTGTCATTTATAAAAATACAACTGTATCATAACTTTTTATTACACGGAGTTGGTAAAAACTGGAAAACCATTTTGTGGTATTTTCTAAAATAAATAAATAAATAAATAAATAAATAAATACACTTATCAATATGTGGCTGGCCCAGCAAGGACCAGTGGAATTTTGATCGTTGTGAGTAGGGATCAACCAATTATTGGTGGGACGATTATCGGAGGCCGATATTCACTTTTATTGAAGTATCAGTATCAGCCACAAACTTTCCAATATGGCCGATATTGCTTCAAGTGGTTGTACCAGAGTGATGCCTGCCGCTACAGACATTACCCCGTTACCCTTTTTTAGATTGACTTTCTTTTAATAACAACCGATGCGGCTAAGCAGCTGCTCGGCTGTTATTACAAGCAGCGGGAGGGGACATAGCCCCCCGCCCCTCCTTCCGCCTTCTGCTGCTCCTCCCGAGTCTCCCGTCCCACTGAGAGGCCTGAGAAATCAGCCGATCACTTACCTTTCTTAGATCTCCTTATCTCTAGGGCGGGCTCCTCTGTCAAAACAACCACGTATCGTAAGGCCACATCGGCCAATACCCTGCTCTTTGCCGAGAGTCACCATCCACGATCCTTAATCAGTGGAATCCCGGTTGGGCAATTTCTCCGCCTCAAGCGGAATTGTACCGATGAGGTCGACTACCAAATGGAAGCCAGGGATCTACATAGACGCTTCAAAGAGCGGGGCTATTCCCATAATACCATCAGGAGAGCTCGCAAAAAAGTGGGACCTAGACAGAGATCTGAACTACTCCTCAAAAAGGATGATTCTTCATCTCCGGAGGGATTAGTTCAGCAAAACTATCCTAGGATTGTGACACGCTATGGTTCACAGTGGAATCAGGTCAGGGACGTAATCACAAAACATTGGCAGGTTTTAACTGTCTCGCCCTTAATACAAAAAATAGTGGGACCCAGACCTTTGATCACCGCTAAGCGTGCAAAAAATCTTAAGGATGCTCTAGTTCATTCGGAGTTTGTGCGAACAAAAACTCCGCGTACTTGGTTAACCTCTCTACCTCCAGTTAAAGGGATGTTTGCATGCGGAAAATGTTCGGTATGCAAACTAGCCATAAACTCCAAGACCTTCTTCAGTTGTGATATGAGCCAGGAATTTACCATCAACAGTTTTATAAACTGCCAAACAGAAAGAGTCATCTATCAGCTCATATGCCCGTGTAATAAATCCTACATTGGGAAAACCAAACGCCAACTGAAGACTAGGGTCCTGGAACACTTAGCTGATATCAGGAACAAGATTGATACCAAAACCATACCCCTGCACTTTCTGGAGTACCACGGTGCCAATCCGGATGGATTACTATTCCGTGGCATTTATGCCCTTAAGCTCCCTGCGAGACGCGGGGACTTTGACACCGTGTTACTCCAGAAGGAGAAATTATGGATTTAAAAAATGGGGTCTTTAGCCCCTTCAGGGTTGAACGTGGAGTTTAGTTTGAGGCCTTTCTTATCTCCCTGACAATATATCACGCAGGTTATCAGTCATCTGTATACTGCTTTATATATTATGATTAATTTCTTTTATTCCTTCTTTAAAATGGCCCCCTCTGTGTCTATAGAGTATTATCTCTCTGTTTACCATTTATTATTGATCTTGCTCACTGCGACTTATGTCGCTGGTGGTATTTTCCTCCATCTCTGATGGAAGTTATATCCTTCCCCATGGTATCCTTTACTACCAGGGCATGACTGCTGTATTGTTATCCATTATTAGTGGTTGTACAATACAGCACACTCTACCTGGAAATCCTTGTCACCAACCAGCACAGTGCATCTTAAAAGGGTCTTTTGGGTCTTTAGTTTGTTTCTATTTGCACATTTTTATTTAGCTTAGTACTAGCACCCCTGTGCTTTCCTTTTGCACAGTGGATCTTTTGAGACCCCTAACTTCTAAACGTCATTTTTAATAATAACTGTTCACATCCTTGTCTATAGTCATACTCTACCACATCAGATAGCTCTTGTTTAATTAATTTTTGTTTTCAATGAGCAATGTATTGAGGAACTGTGGTTGTGTATGAGTAGCTAGTGAGATGTACTTTGTACTAATAACGCTAGATGGGGCTGCATGGCTTCCTTTATAAATCCCTAAACGGCATACTGACACCTGTTGGCCAGAATATGGTAATTCACCTTAATGATGTTGAGCCGATTTCACACATGTGTGTTTAATCATTCATTCATTATTCACCATATAAAGGAACCCATGACCCCCCACTAATTAGCTCCGATGAAACCGACGTAGGTCGGTGAAACGCGTCAGCAAGCTTCCCAATTGGACTGTGCCACCCGGACCTCGCTCTCCTGAGTATCTAGGCGATCCCCGCAACCGCGGCTCAGCTACGGCTCCCTTGATTTTGCTGCTCGCCACCACCGGATGTGACGTAGGGCCGGCCACCTCTGACCCGTCCGTCACTACGCGGAAGTGAGGCTGGAGCAAGCACCGAACATTGAACGGGTTTACGCTGTCTAGCAGCCGGTAATTGCCGGGACTTCGCCACCTTACACTCGGAGGTATGGACTACCTGTAACTATTGGTCTGTTCGTCGCATGGTTTTTTTCCCCTCATCTACTCGGCACGGAGGACCTTCCTGCTCTCTTCCCCCACCTCCATTCGGTCATGATGAGCAATCCCTGAACGGACTTAACTCCATACACAGTGCCCATGACATCTTCAAGGAGGAAATTATACCTGCACTTTGTCTGGTTCTTTTTTTCAGGGCTTATACTGTCTTTTGGAGCCTATTTTATCTATTTTGGACTATCTTCACAATAGCCACATTTACATCATTATCCTTAAATTCTCCATCTGACACCGGATTTTGAGTAACTGGAACCCTTTATCTTTCTACAGGCTTGAGCTATGGGTGTTTTCTAACGACCCTTTTTTCCGCTACACAGGCATACCTGTGACTGATGTCAGCTACCCTGTAGATCATATATATCCTCACTTCCCGGTTGGATACATTATCCCAGGTCCCTATTTGAACCACTCCAATATTGAAACAATTTTTGTATTCAGGTCTGTGGTGATGCAATCGATTGTATGTACATGATTTTAATGTTTTAAATTGTATTTGTGTCCAGTCCTGTTCTTTGTTCATTCACCAGGCATAAGTGACTTAATAAACTTATTGTTTAATTTTCACCATTACTCAGTCACCACTAGTGTCCTTTTTGGCACCTATATCTGATCCCCTTTCCCTGTGAATGTTCTGGAGGCAACCTTGTTTCCATCACATTCACAGAATTCCTTTTTTGTATATATTATGATGGGATCAATAGGCTCATTTGCAGACACCCTCTAGTCTGAGTAATCTCCCTGGTATTTATTCAGAGGCCTCTCTAGGAACCACCCCTCTATATTTTTTAGTTTATGTTGTCTGGATCTTTTTTTGATCCTTTCTGGTTCCTTGGCCCTGTCACCAGTGACCATTAATAGATAACTCCTTACATCCTTTGACTGATTATCGTTACCCTGGTGTTTGAACGGGAACAGACTGGTCGCGATACGTTAGGGGTCTCTCTGGAACCCTTCATTGGGTATTTTTTTTACTTTTATTGTGCAAACAAACGGTTGATTTTTTCCTTTTTTGATTCCTGTGCTGTGCGGTGACTTTACATATATACTTAATGGCTTATTGTATTGACTCACAGATTGAGCAAGAGATAGAGGTAGCCTTCGATGCTCAGCCGCAATCATCCATTCCCAACTCAGAGCCCCTGGTCGAATTGTTTAAACAACATAAAAAACTGGTAATTAAATCATTAAACAGGAAGTGGGACATAGCATCATTACAATCACATGTGTCCAATAAAATTATTCCAAGGGGTCTGAGGGAGAGGGTGATTCCGGCTCAGCATCTCCATACCCCCAGATTCTTGGCATTATGGAAGGAGGACTGCATTGCTCGAGGTGTCCATATAATGCAATTGATCATTGATGAAGAAAAGCTTCAGCTGCAGGAACTACAGGCAGAAATAGTGAATAGTGCATCGGCCCTAGAATCCTTCCAAGAAAAAGAAGAATTCTTAAAACTCAATGAGAATTTGAAAAAAGAAGTCGAACGAACCCAAAAAAACCTCAAAACCACAAAACAAACTAAATTTAGGCAGAATCTAGTTGACTGTGAACGAGAGGATCTCTTTGATCCTACTCTTGTGAGGAGCAGAAGTAGATCCCGTGGAAACTTTAGACAGAGGAGGCACCCCAGTAAATTCAGGGGTAACTCCTCCGGCAGTGATACTGAAGATAAATCGGTCTCTTTTTTGGTGCCAGGGACAGAGCAGGAAGACAGTGGGGGTCAAGTACAACACCTAGAAGACCCAAAGCCTGCACACAGAGAGAGAGTCAATCAGAAAGTAAAAAACAAACAGATTCCACAGAAGACAGCCCTTTCCAGAGAGACTCGATCGAGCCAGAAACACCAGAGGTAGACCTGCTGAGTTCAGATTTTAAGGTGGTCAACCTGTCTGAATTTAAATTACAAAAACGTCACATTGATTTACTTAGTAAGGGCCTCTCTTTTTCCCCTATTTCTACTATGTGTGAATTTGAAGTCTTTAAGGACATTAATTTGTTCCTTAGAAGGGTAATCTTTCAAATGTGGCATCAGGTCTCTGGTGCTGAACCCGACCAGGATATTTCTCCCTCTGATCAGGATAGGGAGGCACTGGAGGCACTTACATCCCTACTTTTAGAAAATGCCTCATCGGATGATGAGTCCAATGATCCATCTCAGATACGTCGGGATGCTAACATCCGCATCAGATCTACAAAGATGCCCCCGTTTACCAAATACAAAAATATTAAAATATTTCTTGACTTGGTACAAAACGACCTCAAGACAGTTGACTGGGGAAACTTAAAGAAACCAGATAATCTTTCCAGATCAGAACGACGGGCACTTAAGGAACTGGAGACAGCGCCCAATCTGGTTATTAGGTGTAGTGACAAGGGCGGTAACGTTGTCCTCTTAGGAGAGGAAATGTATGAAAGGGAAGTAATGCGCCAACTGAACGACACGAGCACTTATACTAAACTTAAACAAAACCCTTTCCCCTCCCTTGTCACTACACTTAACCATAAAATTACCTTAGCGAGGGAAGTCAATTTAATATCTAAGAAAGAGGCAGACCATCTCCTTGTCAGGTGCTACAATGTGCCGACCTTCTACACCATCCCCAAGTTGCATAAATCAGTAACGCAACCACCTGGCAGACCGATTGTATCGGCTGTCGGTGGTCCATTGGAGAGGGTCGGCAGATTTGTGGACGCTTTGATCAAGGAGATGGTCTTTGAACTCCCCTCCTACGTACAGGACACTAGAGACGTGCTTAGTAAATTGGTTAACATTCAAGTTCCCCCTGAGGTGATTTTTGTAGGGATTGACGTAGAAAGCCTGTACACGTCGATACCTCATGAATGGGGTCTACAGGCTGTACACCACTTCTTGCAACGGAAATTTCCTGACTTGGGAGCCCATAACGAATTTGTGGTGGAATTGTTGCAGTTCATGCTCAGTAACAATTGCTTCCAGTTTCTATCCTCCTATTTTCAGCAGACCAGGGGTACTTCAATGGGGGCACCGTGGGCCCCGGCCTACGCGTGCCTCCACCTGGGTCTCTGGGAGGAGCAGCTAGTTTATCCATCCCCGATGTACCTCGGCCATTCTCTATTATGGCTGAGGTACATCGATGATGTACTGCTCCTCTGGGGAGGAACTCTGCCGGAGCTGGAGGCGTTTGTTGATGGGCTGAACTGCAACAATAGAAACATCAAACTTACCTATACAGCGACTGCCGATCACTTACCTTTCTTAGATCTCCTTATCTCTAGGGCGGGCTCCTCTGTCAAAACAACCACGTATCGTAAGGCCACATCGGCCAATACCCTGCTCTTTGCCGAGAGTCACCATCCACGATCCTTAATCAGTGGAATCCCGGTTGGGCAATTTCTCCGCCTCAAGCGGAATTGTACCGATGAGGTCGACTACCAAATGGAAGCCAGGGATCTACATAGACGCTTCAAAGAGCGGGGCTATTCCCATAATACCATCAGGAGAGCTCGCAAAAAAGTGGGACCTAGACAGAGATCTGAACTACTCCTCAAAAAGGATGATTCTTCATCTCCGGAGGGATTAGTTCAGCAAAACTATCCTAGGATTGTGACACGCTATGGTTCACAGTGGAATCAGGTCAGGGACGTAATCACAAAACATTGGCAGGTTTTAACTGTCTCGCCCTTAATACAAAAAATAGTGGGACCCAGACCTTTGATCACCGCTAAGCGTGCAAAAAATCTTAAGGATGCTCTAGTTCATTCGGAGTTTGTGCGAACAAAAACTCCGCGTACTTGGTTAACCTCTCTACCTCCAGTTAAAGGGATGTTTGCATGCGGAAAATGTTCGGTATGCAAACTAGCCATAAACTCCAAGACCTTCTTCAGTTGTGATATGAGCCAGGAATTTACCATCAACAGTTTTATAAACTGCCAAACAGAAAGAGTCATCTATCAGCTCATATGCCCGTGTAATAAATCCTACATTGGGAAAACCAAACGCCAACTGAAGACTAGGGTCCTGGAACACTTAGCTGATATCAGGAACAAGATTGATACCAAAACCATACCCCTGCACTTTCTGGAGTACCACGGTGCCAATCCGGATGGATTACTATTCCGTGGCATTTATGCCCTTAAGCTCCCTGCGAGACGCGGGGACTTTGACACCGTGTTACTCCAGAAGGAGAAATTATGGATTTACAAAATGGGGTCTTTAGCCCCTTCAGGGTTGAACGTGGAGTTTAGTCTGAGGCCTTTCTTATCTCCCTGACAATATATCACGCAGGTTATCAGTCATCTGTATACTGCTTTATATATTATGATTAATTTCTTTTATTCCTTCTTTAAAATGGCCCCCTCTGTGTCTATAGAGTATTATCTCTCTGTTTACCATTTATTATTGATCTTGCTCACTGCGACTTATGTCGCTGGTGGTATTTTCCTCCATCTCTGATGGAAGTTATATCCTTCCCCATGGTATCCTTTACTACCAGGGCATGACTGCTGTATTGTTATCCATTATTAGTGGTTGTACAATACAGCACACTCTACCTGGAAATCCTTGTCACCAACCAGCACAGTGCATCTTAAAAGGGTCTTTTGGGTCTTTAGTTTGTTTCTATTTGCACATTTTTATTTAGCTTAGTACTAGCACCCCTGTGCTTTCCTTTTGCACAGTGGATCTTTTGAGACCCCTAACTTCTAAACGTCATTTTTAATAATAACTGTTCACATCCTTGTCTATAGTCATACTCTACCACATCAGATAGCTCTTGTTTAATTAATTTTTGTTTTCAATGAGCAATGTATTGAGGAACTGTGGTTGTGTATGAGTAGCTAGTGAGATGTACTTTGTACTAATAACGCTAGATGGGGCTGCATGGCTTCCTTTATAAATCCCTAAACGGCATACTGACACCTGTTGGCCAGAATATGGTAATTCACCTTAATGATGTTGAGCCGATTTCACACATGTGTGTTTAATCATTCATTCATTATTCACCATATAAAGGAACCCATGACCCCCCACTAATTAGCTCCGATGAAACCGACGTAGGTCGGTGAAACGCGTCAGCAAGCTTCCCAATTGGACTGTGCCACCCGGACCTCGCTCTCCTGAGTATCTAGGCGATCCCCGCAACCGCGGCTCAGCTACGGCTCCCTTGATTTTGCTGCTCGCCACCACCGGATGTGACGTAGGGCCGGCCACCTCTGACCCGTCCGTCACTACGCGGAAGTGAGGCTGGAGCAAGCACCGAACATTGAACGGGTTTACGCTGTCTAGCAGCCGGTAATTGCCGGGACTTCGCCACCTTACACTCGGAGGTATGGACTACCTGTAACTATTGGTCTGTTCGTTGCATGGTTTTTTTCCCCTCATCTACTCGGCACGGAGGACCTTCCTGCTCTCTTCCCCCACCTCCATTCGGTCATGATGAGCAATCCCTGAACGGACTTAACTCCATACACAGTGCCCATGACATCTTCAAGGAGGAAATTATACCTGCACTTTGTCTGGTTCTTTTTTTCAGGGCTTATACTGTCTTTTGGAGCCTATTTTATCTATTTTGGACTATCTTCACAATAGCCACATTTACATCATTATCCTTAAATTCTCCATCTGACACCGGATTTTGAGTAACTGGAACCCTTTATCTTTCTACAGGCTTGAGCTATGGGTGTTTTCTAACGACCCTTTTTTCCGCTACACAGGCATACCTGTGACTGATGTCAGCTACCCTGTAGATCATATATATCCTCACTTCCCGGTTGGATACATTATCCCAGGTCCCTATTTGAACCACTCCAATATTGAAACAATTTTTGTATTCAGGTCTGTGGTGATGCAATCGATTGTATGTACATGATTTTAATGTTTTAAATTGTATTTGTGTCCAGTCCTGTTCTTTGTTCATTCACCAGGCATAAGTGACTTAATAAACTTATTGTTTAATTTTCACCATTACTCAGTCACCACTAGTGTCCTTTTTGGCACCTATATCTGATCCCCTTTCCCTGTGAATGTTCTGGAGGCAACCTTGTTTCCATCACATTCACAGAATTCCTTTTTTGGACATGTACACCAGCTGGATGAAGACCCAAACAAAGCTGGATTTGGCTTTGATCAGTTCTCCGATGTAGTAATCTGGAAGCAATGTCATGACATCACTTCCGGTTACTGGTACCTTAAAGGCACCAGATTTTAAAAAAATTACAGTATTCAATACAGCCAAACTTGGCGTTTTGAATGCTTTTAAGTACAGAGGAGTGGTTTGGGGTCTTGCAGACCCCAGCTCCCTCCATAAAGAGTACCTGTCACTGCCTATTACTGTCACAAGGGATGTTTACATGGCTTGTGATAGCAATAAACGTGATCAGAATTTTTTAAGGGACAGTATAAAAAAGATAAAATAAAATAAATGAGAAAGGGATGTTTACATTCCTTATGACAGCAATAAAAGTGATAAAAAAAAAAAAAATTAAGAGGACAATGTAAAAATAAAAACTTTAAATGTGCAGAATATCGGCACCTAATATGGGCTATCGACCTGAAGGGTGGCTGAAAAAATCAGGTATCAGTATTGGCCCTGAAAAAACGATATTGGGGGATCCCTAGTTGTGAGGGCTCCCCCACTTGAAAGAAGTTGATTGTTTAAAACTGATCAGTGTATTCTGACAGCAGTGGGCGCCGCTGTCAGAATACAATGCCCCGGAGGCTTGTTTGTACGGATGGCAGAATCTGTTACTAACTAACAGGGTTAGGCTCCAGGCACACTGGCCTAAAAATCGCTGCTACTACGGGAGTTTTGTGTTCTGTCTGTAGAAGCAGCTTAACCACTTAAGCCCCGGAAGATTTTACCCCCATTCCGACCAGGGGGTATTTTGCGATTCGGCACTGCGTGACTTTAACGCACAATTGCGCGGTCGTGCGACGCTGTACCTAAACGAATTTGACGTCCTTTTTTTCCCACAAACAGAGCTTTCTTTTGGTGGTATTTGATCACCTGTGCGATTTTTTGATCACGCGCTATAAACAAAAAAAGAGCGTCAATTTTGCAAAAATAGCAATATTTTTCACATTTTTTTATATGAAATTCCCCCAAAAAAAAATGTAAAAATCAAAATTTTTAAAAATTTTCGGCCAATTTGTTTTATGCTACCTATGTTTGGTAAAAAAAATCGCAAAAAGCGTATTTTGATTGGTTTGCGCAAAAGTTATCGCGTTTACTAACAAAGGGAAAGATTTTTGTCATTTTTGTTGTTTTTTTTTTAACGCGTAATGGCGGCGATCTGCGATTTTTTTTGCGGTACTGCGACATTGCGGCGGACAGATCGGACCCTTGACTGACATTTTTGACACTTTTGGGGTTACCAGTGACATTTCTACAGTAATCAGTGCTATACATATGCACTGTTACTGTAAAAATACACTGGTAGTGAAGGGGTTAACTTTATTTGGAAGGGAGGGGCTGTGTGTGTCCCTAGGGGCGTGGTTTCTACTGTGATTGGCTGTGGCTCTAGCTGTAAGGACACTGATCAACGGATCTACATACCAGATCCGTTTTATCAGTGTCTTTGCAGCGAGGAGAATGACAGGCAGTTTGTTTACACAAGCTGCCTGACATTCTCCCTCTCCCCCGCCGATCGCCGAGTGACCGGCGGACATCGGGTCCGCTGGTCACACGCGCGGGGGGGTCCGTGACCACGCGGGAGCGGGAGCGCGCCCCCGGGGGCGCGCGCTCGCTCCCTAGACCCTCACAAGCAAGCAACGTAGCCCTACGTTAGTTTGCCTGTGAGGGGCTGACCGCCGACGTAGATAGTCGTGCGGCGGTCGGCAAGTGGTTAATGTTATCCCATGTGTCCATGCCCGTTAAGGCCATTCATGGCATATGTAAAGCTCAACGTTTAGAGGCAGGAAAGAAAACCCTTCTTGTTTGCATTTCTGATTGGAGCTTTCTGGCAGAAAAAATGCAAAACTCTCCTAAACTTGTCTAAACTCTGTACATAAAATGCTCTATATGAGCCTTTTTTTAATCTGCCAAGGGAACTGGCATTTTTTTTAAGCCCAGTGTGCATGGAGCATAAAGGCTGCTTGAGAGTGGATATCTCCTCGCTTAGAGGGATCTCCTCTGGCTTCTGCTGTGTTTGGTTTGGTTTTTACACAGTTTGACTCTTGTACAACTGCTTCTCTGTTCCCTAAAGATTGCTTTCCTGTCCTTGGAGGATAAATGTGTCTGCATAATCAGAACATGACTTGAGGTGAATTTGAGAATCATTACCTGACTCATGAATGGTAATGAATGACCCTTGACATCTAGTCATATCCCTGGAGGTATTTCTGAATTATTTCCTGTGAGAGCACGAGGAGGTCATATCTAATGAGAAATAAGTAGGCACAAGATTGTATTTAGATATCATCCTGCCCTTGTCTCAAGTGGATGATGATGCCCTTTCATGCACATTGCACCCATTTGGTTGCCATATGTGATTACCGTAATTATTGAGAATATTAGAACCAGAATGCAGCACCTTGTCTTCCTTAAAACTGGACCTAAACTTTGGGGGGGGGGGGGATTTACTAAATCTAGAGAATCTGGTGCAGCTGTGTATGGTAGCCAATCAGCTTCTAACTTCAGCTTGATCAATTAAAGTGTTACTAAACCCAGGAGCCTACATTCACTATATCTGGTCTCCCACAGTACACAGAACATGGAAATGCAATAGTTTTAGTAAATATAAACTGCTAAATACCTTTTCTCATCAGCAGTATATAGCAGTCTTGGGACTTCTATCAGTATCTGGTTAAAGCTTGTTAGAGGAGTTTTCATTCTCCTCTGATTTTCCTATGAGGCTGCAGGGCTCCAGACCCTCTGTCTGGACATGTTTGTACAGTGCGGATTGGCCCTGTGCTGATCACATGCACTCTCCCAAGAAAAAAAAAAACTCTATATCAATACCCACCAAACATGTGCATGTGCAGCCTGGCTTATTAGGAGATGGATTGGGGACAGTGGAATAGGAGAAGGATCAAAGAACACAGAATGAAACAGCATTTTTACACAATGCAGAGGATAACCCCCTAGGTTCCACAGTGAATATAACAAGAATGCTTTACTGCATATACAGGCTGATTTTACTGTTGAGGGTTTAGTAACACTTTAAGCTTTGGCAATAAACCGTGATAGCTGATTGGTTTCTATGCAGAGCTGCACCAGAGTTTGTACCCCCTAGCCAACCAATGACCTTGACTAGTGCTAAGACCACCAGGAGCTGCACAAATATGTTTCAGGAGATCCCATCAGTGTGCAAGCAGAGGCACACTATAGACCAGCCGTTTTCAACTATAGTGCCTAGGCACCCTGGGGATCCTTCAGGTTTCTTCAGGGGTGCCTTGGTAAAATGCCTAAAAATTGCCCAAAATATGTATACAAGCCAGTGGTTGGTTAAGCCTGCCTTTTAGTTACACAAAGCCACTGGTTTTCATTGTGCACTTTTACAACCTACTAGTCGCCAGCATCCCAACAACCATTTACATCACCTGTTGATAAGGAGAACGTCAAGCGGCTGCACAGCATCCTTGTTTGTCCCTCTCTACCGACACTGGGGTCACATTAGCTGATTGAGGGCGATAAACTGACATAGAAGAAAAACATTGAAATACTAGTCAGTACCAGGGTGCAAAGGTTTATTTGCTTTAGAAGAATAAATCACTTCTAACACTGGATGTCCTATGTATGTGGATGATGCTGAGTTATGTTTAGTTTAGGTTTCTACATTTTAGACAGTGTGCCTCGAGATTGTGCATCATTCTAAAGGGTACCTTGATTGAAAAAAGGTTGAGAAACACCGGTGAGTATACACATGAATGCAGAAAGCAGATAGTGAAATCTGCTCTTCATGTTACATAGCCCCTTTAGGGTTCTTTTACACCAGCCCACACAATAAATTGAACCATTTTAGCATGGAGACTGGTGTCCGTTGGGTTCAGAAGGTGGTTTAGTGCCTTGTTTGGTTACAACACAGGGCACATTTTTTTTTTTTTCAGTTTTACTAAAATGTCACAGAATGATATTTAATTAATTTCTTTGTGCCGTAACCACGCATTGTTGCAGTGACCGATGGTGACTTTGGGTGAGCTGCGGCATGTTGTGGAAAATCGTAGCATATCTGCATTTTTACTCAACGCTCTTCAACTCCCTTTAAGGCTCATGTGAATGAGTCCTTAGGACTGGTTTGCATTTTAACATGCAGGAAAAATCTGTTCTGTCCGGGGGTGCACTGCACTTTTTTTTATTAAAATGTCACAGTGAAATATTTCATTCATCTCTACGCATCGCGGCTCGGCTGCAGTGTGCTGAACACCAGATTCAAAATTGAGCTGCTTTTCAGGTGTGAACAGGGCACAGGTATTTTCTGTATGCCCTTGCAGAGAGTTGTGTTGCAGAAAAATGCAGTTCACTAAACAGATGTGGATGAGCCCTTGGTGTTTATTTTTTATTTTTTGCCACACAGCCCATCAGTCAATGTGTGTTAATTGAGCTGTAAAGGTTCTTGTGATTCTTCTCAAGCCCTCACCCTTTTCTTCTAAGTTATATTTCTCCCAATTTCAGGGTTATTCTATACAGATGTTTGTGTTTTCTTGCTGGGATGCTTTTTTAAAGATTTCTTAAAGGATCTGGAATGCAGTGATTAAATGGGATCACAACGTTCGCTTGCTTTTGTTGTTGCTTTCCCATATGTCACATCTCTTCACTTGTATTCCCCTTTACAAATCAATGTGAACCTGGCAAAAGCAACTCAAGCGCTAGCCTTTCTTCCTAAAAACACAATACTTTTGACTTGCTTCACTATACAGTAAGGGGTAAACTTAGAAAGCATGTTAATAATTTACAACATATAACATCTAATTGCCATAAGATATGCTTAAAGAAAAAGTAAACTCTTCCATTTTTTTTTTTTTCCTTTTTTTTCTTCCCTGCAAAATAAATGCATAATGTGCTAGAATGCATCGCATACTAGTACATAAGGTGACACTTACCTGCAAACGAAGCCCGTGTTGTCCCCGGTGGTGGCCGCATCCATCTTCGCCCGTCTTCCTTCCGGGTCTGCGGACTCCGGCTGTATTACAGGCAGGAGCCTCGTGAGGAGCCACCGGTCACGGCACAGGGCTCTGAAGAAATGGCACGGGTGGCCGTTTCTTCAGAGCGCATGTGCCGATGACATCATCGGCTGCATGAAATGTAAATATCTCCTAAACGGTTTAGGAGATATTTACAGTACCTATAGGTAAGCCTTATTGAAGGCTTGCCTATAGATAAAATAAACCACTTAATCTGTACAACAAAGATATTGTATTCCTTCTGAATTTTGCATACCCCACCCTTATTTTTGTCTTATCCCCTCCTATTTTGTTTAATAAACTTTGGTTTGGAAAAAAAAATGACAAAGCAGTGAATGTAAGTGACATTTGCCATCCATTCACTGCAGGTGAATCAGGTACTGTAATTCAAACTGTATGCAGCAGAAAGATACACCTGCAGTGAATGTCACATTCACTGCTTTATCAGTAGACCCCTAGATTTAGCTGTGTAAACTAAAGTGGGGTACACACTATAAGAAAATCAGGCAAACGATCGTCCGATTTTTCTCGTTGTTTCACCGATAAACTAAAATTCCTGTACGACTTAGGGTCCTTTCACATGGGGCGGACCGTTTTTTGCTCCACTCCGGCACTTTGTTTTTTTTTACGTACACGGGTGACACTTGTGTCATCCGGTCTGTATGTCCGTTTATCATCCCATCTGTTTGCGGATGATAAACAGAGATAATGCATTTCAATGGGATTGCGGATGTCAGTGGATGACAACGCTGACATCCGTTTTTGCGTCCGTTCTTTTTTTTTAAACGGAAGAAAAATAGGGTTCTCTTCCGTTCAGAAAAACTGAATTGATCAGAAAGGACGCAAATCGGATGTCAGCGGAGGGTCATCCGCTGACATCAGCAATCCTATTGATATGCATTATGTCCGTATTTCATCCACAAAAAAATAGGATGAAATACAGACATACGGAGCGCCCGTGTGAAAGGACCCAAAGGCTTTTTTTTCGTGGTTTATTGTTGATTGTTTCTGATCGTGCGCAGTCTTTCTTTTCTGATTTTTCTTGCATAAAAATCATACAAAAACGGTACACATTAAACTAAAATTGTTTGTTTTTTTTTCCATACGAGAAACATTTTGGATTTTGTCCCTTCGAGAATTTTTATACGAAAATTCAGAATCGACTGTGGAAAGTTGTGTACACACTATAGGAAAATGGTATGAAAATTCTGAATCAGCTGTGGAAAGTTGTGTACACATTATACGAAAATCGTATGAAAATTCTTTGAATGAAAATGTTTGCCCAAATTTCTTATAGTGAGTACTAGCCTTTACTCTGTAGAGAATGTAATGTCAGGGCACTGCTGGTAAATAATGGGAAGGAGTAAACCCATGCTGTCAGTTACACTTTCTGCACCGGTTGTAGTTACACCCTGTCTTCCAACTGCTGGAAAGTCTGGAAATTAATGATCCAAGAACTTATTGTATTGTAGCAAGCTCAAATGACCCATATTATTCCTCTCATGGATGAATGGAAAGGTAGCTTCATTTTGGCTGTCAGTAAAAGACATAAAGAATTAGTTCATTTCATTAATTATGAGGAGCAGACACGTGAAATGGCAAACAAATAGCACTGTTTAGTAAACATAGCCATTCATAGAACTGGGACTTCTCGGGGAGCAGAAGGTGAAGATATATAATGGGTGATGAATTGTGCTCAGTCTCTATGTGAAGTGAGCGACAAGCAGCTGCGAGACAAAAGTTGCCAAAGAAATGGCCTTGAATCTAATGTTGTTAAGCGTGTTTGTTGATCTACAGCCAGGAGGAGGAGGAGGACGAGGGATGTAAATGCATCAGAAAGATATTCTACAGAGAGACACATGATCAGACATCATCTGCCCAGAGACACAATGCAGACCTGCGGCACATGCCGAGTCTACCTAGAGACACATGCAGCTTCAGGGACACATGGAACTTCTCCCCCAAGACACATGATTGCTACAAATGCTTCTTGCTTTGCTTAAAATGATCTTCTACTAAAGTTCAACCTAGTCAACTGATAATAGGCATCTAGGTGTGCCAACTGATAATAACTGGGCATATTTAACTGCCCACGTAACTTTTATTAGGGCCTCTGTTTGCTCTGCAAGTACCATGGTGCTTCACATGTGACTAATGATGACACCGGTCATTTGATGGCATGACAGTTTGGTTGAGAGCACCTACACGGCATGCCTTGAATGTAACTGTTATAGGAAACAGTTAAATCGAAGGGATTTAGTTCTGCTTTAACTGTTTCCCAAAATATTAAAGAGGAAGTAAACCCTCTTCTACAACTTGTGCCTATAGGTAAGCCTATGATAAGGCTTACCTATAGGTACTGTAAATATCTCCTAAACATGTACCGTTTAGGAGATATTTACCTTACATGCAGCCAGTGACGTCACTGGCGCATGCGCTCTGAAGGAACAGCCGCTCGTGCCGTTCCTTCAGAGTCCCGTGTCGTGCCTGACGGCTCTCGTGCGCGGGAGTGACGTCACCGCGGCTCCGGCCAATCAGATGGCCGGATGCCGCGATCCCAGAAGACGTGCGACTGGACATGTCGCCCGTCATAGAGGTAAGTGAGCGGCACGGCGGGGGCTCGTTCTAAAGTAAGTATTGCATAATGAGCTAGTATGCGATGCATACTAGCTCATTATGTCTTTCTCTTGCAGGGTGAAAAAAAAAATGCACGAGTTTACAACCTCTTTAAATTCCAGACAATCGAACTGTCAAAGCTGGTGTCATAACTGATCACATGTGCAACACCATGGCATCTGCAGATCAAACAGAGGCTAAGATGTTTGAGAGCACAAGCAAATGTGTAGCATTCTTGGTATGCCTTTAATGTAACTGTTTTTTTTTTTTTTTTTTTTAACCGTTACATCAATAGGTTTAGTTCCACTTTATTTTCTAAATTTGAGCTTGGCCTTCATCATTTTTTACTTACATTGAGGAATTGCATTACCTTTACCTTTACATTGAAGTGCATTTAAAGGTTTACTTTAAATATGGGTGTGGGCAGTTAGGCATTTGGTTTAAATACCACAATTGTAAATAGAGCTGCCCTAAACACAAACCTAAATTGTGAAAAACAATACTTGAGTTAGAAATGATAAGAGTTGTATAAAGTACTCGAAACCCATACTTGAGTAAAAGTACAAGTGCTCGATCAAAAAGTGACTTGAGTAGAAGTGGAAGTGCTCAATCAAAAAGTGACTTGAGTAGAAGTGGAAGTGCTCGATCAAAAAGTGACTTGAGTAGAAGTACTAAAGTATTCAACATTTTTTCTACTTAAGTATTGCAAGTAGTTTTTTTAAAAATGTTGCTACTCAAGTACTGAAAGTAAAAGTACCAGTAGTTTTGAAAAAAAAATTGCTACTCAAGTACTGAAAGTAAAAGTACAATTACTGTGTTATGTAGTTATTAAAGAAAGAAGTCAAAAGTTTGAACATCATATTGTTTTTTTATTATTTCAAATGCAGCTTTTATTTATACATACAGTAGCTTTTTTTTTCGTATGCGCTGATAATACACATGTTTTGAGCTTCATGAAACCTGCCATCTACTGTTCTGGCAGTGGTAATTTTTATAATGGTAACGAGTAACTATGCAGCACAAAAAATAAATATCGGAGTAGAAGTATTGAAATCATCGAAAAAATGTAATGAAGTAAAAGTGGAAGTAGGAGAAAAAAATTCTACTCTAGGAAAATACAGATACCGCCTTTCGGTACTTAAGTACAGTAGTGAAGTAGTTCTACTTAGTTACTATACATCTCTGGAAATGATAGTAAAAGTAGGTCCCAAAGATGAAAAAACTTAATAAAGATATTGTCCCTAAATGATTTGGAAAGTCAGAAGTTGTTTTTATCTTAATGCATTCTATACATTAGGATAAAAAACCTTCTGGGTGTAGCAGCTGCCCCCCAGCACCCCTAATACTTACCTGAGCCCCATCTCTGTCTAGCAAGGTCCATGAGTCCCTCGGCTGCTGGGGACTCTCCCTTCTAAGTGGCTGGGACTATTGGCTCCCACGGCGGTCAATCAAAGTCAGTTAGCCAATCAGAAGAGCGAGGGGTCGGGGCTGAACAGCAGCTCCGTGTCTGAACAGGACACAGGGAGCTGCAGCTAGGCTCAGGTGCCCCCATAGCAAGCTGCTTGCTGTGGGGGCACTCAATAGGAGGGAGGGGCTAGAATCAGAAATGAAGAAGAGGAGGATCCAGGCTGCTCTGTGAAAAACCAACTGCACAGAGGAAGTAAGTATGACATGCTTGTTATTTAAAAAAAAAAGAGACTTTACAATCACTTTAATAGTAACCATGGATAGTTGTCACACCACCCGTGTAGGTAAAAAGTAGAAGAGATGTCCACCCACTGGCCACTTTATTAGGTACATCTGTTCAGTTGCTTGCTAATACAAATTGCTAATCAGCCAATCACATGGCAGCAACTTAATGCATTTAGGCATCTAGACATAGCGAAGATGCCTTGCTGAAATTCAAACCGACCATCAGAAAGGGGAAGAAAGGGGATTTAAGTGACTTTAAAACGTGGCATGGTTGTTGGTGCCAGATGGGCTGGTCTGAGTATTTCAAAAACTGCTGATCTGCTGGGATTTTTACCATAGAATGGTCCGAAATAGAGAAAATATCCAGTGAGCAGAAGTTGTGTGGACAAAAATGCCTTGTTGATGTCAGAGGTCAGAGGAGAATGGGCAAACTGGTTTGAGATGATAGAAAGGCAACAGTAATTTAAATAACCACTCGTGACAACCAAGGTATGCAGAATACCATCTCTGAACACAGAACACATTGAACCTTGAAGCAGATGGCCTACAGTGGCAGAAGACCACATCGGGTGCCAATCCTGTCAGCTAAGAGCAGGAAACTGAGGCTACAATTCGCACAGGCTCACCAAAATTGGACAATAGAAGATTGGAAAAACGTTGCCTGATCCGATGAGCCTCAATTTCAGCTGTGACATTCAGATGGTAGGGTCAGAATTTGGCATAAACAACATGAAAGCATGGATCCATCCTGCCTTGTATCAACGGTTCAGGCTGGTGGTGGTGATGTAATGGTGTGGGGGATCATTTCTTCACACTTTGGGCCCCTTAGTACCAATTGAGCATCATTTAAATACCTTGGCCTACCTGAGTATTGTTGCTGACCATGTCCTTCCCTTTATGACTACAGTGTACCCATCTTCTGATGGCTCCTTCCAGCAGGATAATGCACCATGTCACAAAGCTCAAATCATCTCACCACTGTTTTGTTGAACATGACAATGAGGTCACTGTACTTCAATGGCCTCCACAGTCACCAGATCTCAATCCAATAGAGCACCCTTGGGATGTGGTGGAATGGAGGATTCACATCATGGATGTGCAGCTGACAAATCTGCAGAAACTGCTTGATGCTATCATGTCAATATGAACCACAATCTCTGAACACCTTGTTCAATCTATGCCACAAAAAATAAAGGTGATTCTGGAGGCAAAAGTGAGTCCAACCAGATACTAGCAAGGTGTACCTTAATAAAGTGCTGGTGAGTGTATATCACTTTAAGAAAGTCCTCCTTGTGATGATATTATTTCGCACCATGACAAAAAGTGAAACCTCCACCAGATGAAATGCAAGCTTACCAGCTTGCATGAGCTATATCACTTGTGGTTAATACCCAGCCAGGGCCTTTGACAGCTCACACTGAATAGGACAATCCAACGAAGAGCACAGCAGAGCAAGTGATCATGACCTTCCATGGGACTCAAGAGAACCAGGATCCTCCCTCAGATGGTGTACTCAAAAGATACCCCAGAAAGAGAAAAACTCGCCATAGTGTAAAACTATATGACTTTATTGGAACAAACAGTATTGCAATTACAAATTCACACATAAGATATGCCTGAATTTGGTTTAAATAATCAACTCTGGTCAATGGTCAAAAGCATAGCCGTTGTTGTTTTTCCAATGTCGATTCATGTAGAGAAGTCCAGTTCTTAAAACTGTTGGCTATACATCCATATGGAGATGACCAGCACCTTCATGTAGTTCTTGGGCATTCAAGGGTAATGACTGTCGCAGTGTGCAAGTGATCTTATACAAATTTACGTTTACCATAATTTAGTAATTCGTATGCTACAGAAACCCAAAACAAGTTAATGAAAGTGCCTAATATCAGTTCACCACCACTTTTTTTAGCAGACTGTTCAATGGGGAAAATTCCCCCAGGGTCACTGTATGTATCCCAACTTAGGACCAACACTAAGGGGTCAATTTATTATTGCTCTTAGACGTACATCTCAAGGAGAAAAAACATTCATGAGAGATGATTACGGCCACACACACCCACACAGGTTGAACTGGATGGACTATGGTCTTTATTCAACCTCACCTACTATGTAACTATGTAACCCACAGGTCATACAACTTCCCCCAAAGATTCACACAATTTTCATTTGGAGAATCGTGTTCATCTTTGATGAAAGTTGTGTGAATTTTGTGGGAAAACATTGATAAATAGTGGGTCCAACGGCCCCTTTATTACTTTATGTACCTAGACAATAAAAAGTTGTATGATCACTCTAGAAATGAACAGCATAGATCTTTGCTGGCTTTTATAAAGAATATTTCTGCTGTTTTTCCTGTTCCTTAATTAAACTTGCAATTTAGTTTAGCAAAATAAACAGTTTATCTATCACAACTATTAGGCCCAGTTCACACTGGGGCGATCCGACTTCCCGGGGCGACCTCACTCATAACATTGAAGTCAATGCAGGTCGCCCCAAAGAAGCTCCGGACCCTTTTTCTAAGTCGGAGTGACTTGTGTCGCTCCTATTAGAACGGGTCCACAGCTTCTCTATGCCAGGCGTACTACGGTGACCTGTCAGGCGACCAGGTCGCCTGACAGGTCGCCCCAGTGTGAACGGGGTCTTAAGTTGTGCAAAGCCATACATCTAGTTTTTATATAACGAAGCAGCTACAGCCTGAGTGAAACATCCTGTCCTCTGCATGCGGCAGAGAAGGAACCCTCTTTATGAGAGCAGTGGTCTCTCTGCAGCAGTTCAACATGTCCCCTCTAAGTCACCTTCCCTGCTGATTTATTTATTACAGGTACTTATATGGCCCCTCCAATTTACACAATGCTTTACGTATATGCCCTCAATGACCATACAATCTAAGGGTTAGGTATTTGAACACATATTTAAATATGGGTTTAGTTAGTTAGGTATTTGATCATAAATGTAGCAGTTGTTGCTTTTCCAATATCAATCCATGAAGAGAAGTCCATTTCCTAAAACAGATTCTCTCAGGAAGCATACAGTCTACGGTCCCAAACTCTCATTCACAGGATAATTTAGACAGGAGCCAAATACCCTACCAGCATATCTTTGGAGTGTGGGAGGAAACCCTAGCAGGCACAGGAAGAACATGCAAACTCTAGGCAGGTAGTGCTGTGCTTGGGATTCGAACCAACAACCCTTCGGGCTGTTTGTATATGGATGTGGCTATCCAGGAAAAAATCCATGTTTGTTGAAATCCAAACCTCTCTTAACTTAGTACAGTGTTTCTCAACTCCGGTCCTCAGGGCACACTAACAGGCCAGATTTTAAGTATTAACTTGGGGAGATGCAGACTAGAATACTGCAATCACTGAGCAGCAAATGATATCACCTGTGATGTATTTCAGTTTTCTTGCAAACCTGGCCTGTTAGTGGGCCCTGAGGACCGGAGTTGAGAAACACTGACTTAGTAGGACCACTCAGTTGTGTTCTGTTTATCTTTTAGAGGACCAGAAACGCTGTGTGTGCCACGATGAAACATATTCTGAAAACTGATGGAGGTAAATCACCACACTTGCAGAACCAAGAGTGGGCTAGTTTGATGCACTCAATAGCATAAGTTAAAATTCTTGTGAACGTTGGTTTTGTCCCATTATACTTTTTATGGCTTATTTTTCACCCTTCATCACTGGGGTGATAGTTTACCAATATTAACTGTTTACTGTTCTATAAGTCCAAATTAACGATAATTGGGATGGGGGAGATGTTCCTAGTTGCAGATGTTTCATGTCTGAGACAAAGAGCTGGAAAGCTGGAATGGGGAAAGAGGACTACAAGTCAACATTCGAACGCTGCCTGAAGAGGCACCGAACAGGTTGGAGGCGTCAGTTTTGAACGCTATTCATTGTGAGTGCTTCTTGTTACTATTGAAAACATATATATTCCTCTGCTTAGTTGGCCAAGTCATATGTAATTATCATAGAAAATGTTCGGCTTTAGTACTACGTTAAAAAAGCAGAGCAGATACAAACACTACAGCACTTGACATGTTGTTTACATGGCCTTGTTATATGAACCGATTTTTACTTTTGATTAAAGTATTTATTTAGGCTACATAACAGTTGTAATCATGGACTGCCTACTGAATGTGCAGTGTGTCAGCTTTTAATGAGTTGCCGTTGGGAATCAGGCCTAGAGGTAAAAATGATTTTGCCAGGGGGGCTACAATTAAGGGTCTGTGGGGCTGCATTTTTCGCCTATAGCGCTTTTATTCTTAGCACACAAATCTATACAATATTAAAAGTCTTCAGAAAAGAAATAATGGATGATATTATACCGTTGGGATAAAAGATTGGGAAGACAGTGCTGTTCATCGCAGTAAAAGTTAGGCTGTTGTGTTCTGATTGATTCTAAAGGACAAATGATTTTGGCGGTGTCTAATCGGAGCCGTTGGCTGCACTCACGCAGGCTTTTTGTATAAGCAGTGTATTTCCTGGTAATTACCTATCAGTTATCAGTAATCTATTACCAGATTACTGTTTACACAAGAAATACTGACTCCAAGACCAGGCACGGCATTGTGCTGCCTCCCAGCACTTCACACTGGTGTAATTGTGAGCGCCGCTTTCTGTCCTCATCCTAATTAGGGGAAGGGAACAGATGGTTGTAACAAAGGCTCTTGGAATTAAAGGAAGACATTCATGAAGGAAAGTCTGCCAAAAAGCCAGGCATCTGTGTCAGCTCATCTCGCTTTACCCCGTCTCCTGTGCATTGCGAACGGAACGCTGCTGCAATTTTTGCACATTTATTCTAATACAATCTACATTATATTGAATTAAGGCCTGTATATTTCCATCATTTAGTGCCGCATAAATTCAGAGGGAGAGAAAAGGAACAGTCTGTGTAATTGAACATTCTGCATGCGGCTACATGCTCAAATCTCCATCTTTCTACAATAGACCATCGGCTTGGATAACCTTAGAAAACGTGTGTGTGGCTATAATCAATTAAAAACTTCCATCTATATTTGTAATTATCTATCTATCCATCAATCCATAGTCTTAGAATATGTGAGTATGGCTGTAATCATTTAAAATATAGATAGATCAAATGCCATCTATCTATCTATCTATCTATCTATCTATCTATCTATCTATCTATCTATCTATCTATCTATCTATCTATCTATCTATCTATCTATCTATCTATCTATCTATCTATCTATCTATCTGTCTGTCTGTCTGTCTATCTGTCTGTCTGTCTGTCTGTCTGTCTGTCTGTCTGTCTGTCTGTCTGTCTGTCTGTCTGTCTGTCTGTCAAAAACAGGTATAGAGACACTCATAAGTATTGCAGCAGAGATGCCATTAAAACTGGCTAACTAGTAGAATCAATGGCGCTTTTCCACTGCATGGAACCGAACAGTTCGGCACGCTTTTGTGCTTTTCCACTGCTGGTACCGCATGGTATAGTGTCAGAACGGTTCGGTACGGTACGGCGGCGCTTTTCCACTGCATGGAACCGAACGGTACGGTACGGCTCTGAAAAAACAGTACCTACTCGATTGTGGTTCCAACAGGTACCAAACTGGTACCATATCCCACAATCCTTTGCATGCAGTCACTACTAGCCACTGATTGGTCAGAGAATCCCACCCACCCTGTTGTTATCCCACCCACTTAACTTTAGTACTACTTTAGTGGAAAAGCAAACCTATACCGTACCGTACAGAACCGTTCCAACACCGTACCATGCGTTACCAGCAGTGGAAAAGCAAACCGGGCCAAGCAGGGCCGAGTAGAGCCGAGCCGGTACTTGCAGTGGAAAAGTGCCATTAGTTAGAAAATGTTCAGTTTTTAATGATTAGTGGGGTCAAATCAATGTTCATTTTCAACAGTAGTGACCAGAAAATTCAAAGAAGGATGGAAATTTTTTTTTAAATTAATACGTTTTAAAGCTGAACTAAAGTAAAGAAAAAACATTGCAAGCAGCCAGGCTCTTTAGGCCCCATTCACACTTCAGTAGCTGGAATGCACGTTCCTGCTCATGTTTTTGTGTGGTTTTCATGCATTTCCATGCGTTATGCATAGGGCAGTCCATTTATTTGAATGGGCTGTCTAGGCGTGACAAACATGCCAAAGAAGCTTCCGAATCTTTACAGGCATGGGGCATGATAAGGTTTGGCACAAAACAAAACTTGCAGCAAACTGCGCTTACCACGTTTGGGAGTGCCATTAGCAATGAATGAAGCCCTTCTGGTATAAGGCCCTGTTCACACTAGTGCGATTTCAGAAGCGACAAAATTGCATTAGAATAGAAATTGTTTTCAATGGTTCCCTTTTCACATCAATGCAATTCAGCACAGGGCAAATGTGGAAAAGGTTCCTGTACTACTTTGGTGAGATTCTAGCAAGGTTTTGGACCCATAGAAGATGCACATCACATTCAAGTAGCATCCAGGTTGTACTACATAATAACACTGAAAGTCGGATTAAAATCTGATCGCAACAATGTGAACCTGGCCTAATCCAACCTGTATCCCAACTATATATACAATAATTTAAAAAAGAAAAATGGGAATTAGAAAAAAAAAAAACATTTATACTCACCTAGGTGGATACAGCATTGATCCGATGCTGCATCTGTCCCCTACCGGTGAGAACTGAGTGATCAAAGAGCCAGGGGACTGTCAGTCAGTGGCTGTCTGCTCTGTCCCCCCACTTTTAATGAAGCGCTGGGCTGGGTGGATTGCTGTGATGCTGAGCCAGGTGTCGCTTCAGCATTCTGGGCAAATCCCGACCATATGATGGGGATATTTTCAGATTCCGGACCGGCTCCATGACATCAGCTGACAGCAGGCTTCAGACCGCTATCTGCTGAAAAGCAATTATAGGAGTGCAGAACAAACTGCTCTGCTGAGATCCACAGGAGGAATACAGCCAAAATAATGTTGGCTATACTTCTCCTTTAATTCAAAATGTGTTGTCAAATTCTACCGTTAATAAATTACTATTTAGCTAGACAGAGATGGGCTCCATCATCTGCCGATCCCTGTAGCAGTCTCTGGTTCTATCTATCTATCTATCTATCTATCTATCTATCTATCTATCTATCTATCTATCTATCTATCTATCTATCTATCTATCTATCTATCTATCTATCTATCTATCTATCTATCTCCTTAGTGGTTTTTTAATAAAAGATCAAATGTAAATCATGAAAATGCTGTGGACATTTCTACATTAATTATATTCATTTCTGTACATCATTTTTGGTTTTAGGCTTATTAAAGTTAAACCTGTCATCGGAATTCACAATTCACAGATGGATTATGTGTCAGCATTTTCATATCACTCAATCATTTTGAGCTACAAAAAAAAAAAACCTTTTCCTTTGTTTAAATGTAAAACTTCTCTGTCATTTGACCTAAAGAGGCAGTGTGGATTATATGGTTTTGCTTTAATGGGGCATTGTGGTCATTTCACGTCATTAGAGATAGCAGAGAGTCTTTTATTTCTAATTGGACAGACTGTTAAGCTGGGTATACACTGGTAGATTTTTGTTTGATAATTAAAGTTGTAAGAACATTTATTCATTTTTCTAAATATTAGTGGGGTCAAAACGACGTTCATTTTCGACTGCAGTGATGAGAAATTTCAAAGGAGCAGGATGGAAAATCTACCTCGAATGTACACATTTCTAAGCCCCCATTCACACTGGGGCGACGCTACTTCACACCGCGACCTCCGAGGTCGCGGTGCGAGCAGCGCGCCGCTACCTCGGAGCGGCCGCCACGGACTTCGTAACATTGAAGTCTATGGCGGTCGCCTCCTGGTCGCCCCAAAGAAGCTCCGGACCCTTTTTCTGAGTCGGAGCGACTTGTGTCGCTCCTATTAGAACGGGTCCGCAGCTTCCCTATGGGAGGCGACCTGCGGCGACCTGTGAGGCGACCAGGTCGCCTCACAGGTCGCCCCAGTGTGAACGGGGGCTAACAGTGTATGTGGTTTTCGTTTGGTAAACTGCAGAAAAGAACTGTGACCAGGTGCCTAACGTATCATGCCTCCATCCCCATATATAACATACACACAACCAATTTTCTTTTAATATTTTCTTTTAATTTTAGATCTGGATCTGTTTGGTTGTAGAATCATCACTCACCTTTCACGCTAGGTCATTTTTTGTCTCTGGTGGCAAGTTTCCTGGCTTAGACCACACACTTACATGGATCTATTTTTGTGTTACTAATATTGCGGTTTTAGACTTTGTTTACCCTGCTATTGTATATTTTTTTGCATTTTCAGTTTTCATTTTCAACACACATGTAGTATAGTCAGGGCTATGGGCTCAGGGAAAATAGGTGCAGGAACTTCCCTCTTCTGAGTCACCTCTTGTCTCTGCCCCCTACCCACCTCCAAAGACCGTTCCTTGGTTCCACCTTCTACCCACCACCCAGTAACGCCCCTTTCAGAGAATACAGAACCTAGTATCATTTTGTGGTGCTAGGTAATTTGTATGGATTTGTTAATAATAACAAGAAAGGCAGTAAAATCG
Source organism: Pelophylax lessonae (assembly GCF_965119305.1). Classification (NCBI taxonomy): domain Eukaryota; kingdom Metazoa; phylum Chordata; class Amphibia; order Anura; family Ranidae; genus Pelophylax; species Pelophylax lessonae. Next base: position 175,843,086 of record NC_138770.1, on the reverse strand, counting down.
ATCCTCGGTAGCTAGCAACAATGGACCCCCCCATCGACAAAAGGTGCTATTGTAGTCACTACTTGTGGCTTCACAATTTCTGTCCCACCTTTCGTGCGTACCATAACAGTGGGGGTATTATGAACTGTACTCATTAGGCACACATCTTTCTTGTCACGCCATCGCAGTGCCATCAGTTTGCCTTTCTGCCAGGCAACCATTTCTCCAGTCTTCAGCTTCTTATTGCCAAACGTTGGTGGCATGTCGCGCCAAGTAGCCCTAATGGTTCCATAGGCATCTGCTTTGTTTTGCAAAAGAAACTCAGAAAGTTCAGGAGACGTATAAAAGTTGTAGGTTGTTACACAATAGCCCTGATTTAGTAATGGCTCAATGAGTAAAAGAACAGAAGATGATGCTATTCCATAGTTGTTGTATTTTGGATTTAATTTGGTTCCTTTTCTAATGTATATCACTGAATTCCAAATGTAGCCAGTTGATGATTCGCATAGCATGTAGGATTTTATGCCAAATAGTGCCCTCTTTGATGCAATGTATTGCACCCAGCTGAGCCTTCCCTTGTAGGCCATTAGACTTTCATCTATGCTGATATCTCTTTTTGGCACATTGCTCCGTTGGAAATTCTTTAGAATAATTTGAGATACTTTCCAAATTTTCTTTCGTTTTGGTGCAGGAGTAGTTTCATCAAATCCTTCGTTGTTTTCGAAGTGTGAATATTTCATGAACAGGGAAAATCTGTATTCTGACATAACCGTGCCAAAGAATGGAGTGGCAAGTAATGTATTAGTTGTCCAATACCACTTCTGCAGGGGGTTTCCCCACCACTCACTGAAGAATTATTAGGCCCAGAAATATCCAAATGTCCTCTTTGGTCACTGGTTCCCACTTTCTGCTTCTTGAAAACTTCAGATGACGAGTAGCTGTTGCTCTTTGTTCTGGTTTGTCTCAGTAACAATTTTTTCAATAACCTCATTCGCCATAAATAATTGTAAGTATGCCAAGGGGTTGTTGTGTTCAATGTCTACTTTCATACCAGGTGCTCCAGTAAATGGGAATCTTGGGGGTCCCGCCTGATCCGTACCGCAGTCAATAGAGCACCAAGTTCTCACATCGCTGAGCTCAGTCGCAGAATCGTCGTTGTCGTCACTTTCAGTGTCTGATGACGAATTTTCCCACGAATCACTGTCGCTCGAATCTTCAAGTAATTCCAATTCACTATCGCTGTTTTCTAGCTGGTCTAAAACTGCTTTTGACCTTAAATGGACACTTTTTGGATGCCATGGACTTTCTCAAGTTTCCAGGCAGAAAGAACACTAAAAGTGCAGGCAGGGCACTGGACAAATCACTAGGGAGGAAACTGAGGTCAAATGGTTTGATACAGTAATGTAATCATGACAGATTACAATATATACAATGTGTATGTGTGTGTTTTGTTTATTTTATTTTTTTTAAATTCACACCGGGTTCCGCCCCCCCTGCATTGCGGCACTCGCAGAGAAAGGGAACCCGGAAGACGGATGCCAGCATTGGCCGGAGGACAGAGCAGGAGAACATCGGGGGATCGCAGGGACAAGGTGAGTAATCACTACAGGGTAATCCCGAGTGTGGCGCAGGGTTATCACTTTTGGTACTGAAAATTAACCCCCGAGCCACACTTGGGATTACTGCCAGGGAGGTTAAGGAGGAAAACCTTCCGGTCCAGAAGTGGTTAAAAAACCTAAAGGCTCCCACTGTAGTTTTCTTCTGAAAATTCTTGTTTTGTGGCTGATCAAATGTTCTTGGTTCTTTCTGAGTCACTTACCTGGAACAAGCATGCCGATCAGGAGTTCAGACTTCATTCCGACTTCATTTGCTGCATGTCTGTTTCAGGTCAGTGGCTCTGAAAGTGTTGAAGTCTGAGAATGACCATTACAGTTAGGCAAGTGTTCTCAGAAAAGGCAGGCAGAGTGCAATGAACTAAACACCATATTGCCTGTGGTCTCCCTGCAGCTGATCATTTAGCCATTACTGACCATGCCTGGTTCTGCACTGTGTCTTTGTGTAGAGGCGACCATCTTGGTGGAGGTAGGACTTTGCTTCCTCATGTCAGAGCTGCCCCCTGATGACTGGTGATTTGTGGCCTGCTTGGGCAATCATCAAGAAGCTGCTGAATATGTGCAGAAAGCAAGAATTTCAAAGAATGGCTGAAGCAGAAACAGGACAATGCTTGTTTGCAGGTCCCCAGGTGCATTTTCCCCTCCAGCAAGGATAGTAGTGAACAGCACAGTGACATCACCAAGTTGAACACCAAATATTGTGAGACTAGCAGTCAGAGGCAGCAGTCCCCCTTAGGCCCTATTTACACTAGTGATTGGTGGGGGGCATGGTTTTACTGCCCCCTCCCAACCACTATCCCTTTAGCTGCATAGGCAGCGGTGGGGTGTGTATATATGCCACAACAAATGATCCTTACTGTTGCGTTAAGTGGATAATAGCGCTAATTCAACGCAACCCATTCAACTGAATGTGGGCGCCCAGCAACTGTGTTCAAGGCACCTGGTAGGTGGCATGCTAGTATGGGTTTCAAAGGGTCGAAGCAGGGGGTAAGGAGTCAATACAACGCCTCCTCACTTGCCTGTCAAATGAAGTGCGATTGCAGATTGCTTTTTGGAGAGCAACACTAGTGTAACTTATCTCTTATGCAGCGGGTAAGAATGGGTTTGGGTTCAGTCAGAACCCTGAAGGAAGGTGCCAGAGCCTTCCTTAGACCGAACTCATCCCCAACAGCAGATACGTATACGGCTATGAGGATTCAGGATGCTGCTTAGGCACAGAGCTCCACTTTAAAAAGACTATGGTTTGTCTTTAATGAAAGGATCTGGATACAGGGCCAGCAGAGAATTTTCACTAAAGAAGTGCAGAGGCCTAGTGTGATTAATACCTGTAACAAGACAAGCAGTGTACTTTTACACAAGCTCCGGAGTGATTGATACAGTGATAGCTGTCAGCATCTGTGTTTAGCACCTACTTGGTGTAGAACATCTCCTCATTCCATGCAGTAACCAGGCAATACGGGAAGCACCCTGACAGAAACATGGCCTGCAAACATTTGCAGATCAGAAGATGCTGGCTCTGCTTTGATCCGTGTACAGGCCATTTCTCTGGAGCCTTCTGTACAGTCAATAATATACGCAGTAAAAAACAATTACATGTGAAAGATTGATTTCCTCGGCTCCCTGTCTCTTAGGGGTGTGCGGTTGTCAATATCGTGATAGAAATAGTGGTGTAATTATGCTTGTAAACCCAGCATTCTTCCCAATATAATGTACAGGGAACATTTTATATCATCGGGGCTGAGCTCTTCCTGCAAACTATACCAAGCTGTTTATAGCCAAGTAGGAGATTGCAGATGTTGGTTAATGGGAGGTAAGTGTGCAGACACTAGGGTTACATTCACTAAAGAGTGGCTTAGAGATAGCCAACGGTCACACCAGTGCGACTTGTCATGCAATTTGATCATTTCAAATCGCATGACAAGTCACACCCTATTGTCAATGGAAGCGGTCAAATCAGTGTGAATCATAGTCACACTGAGCTTGAAAGTAGTTCCTGCACTACTTTTCACAAGTTCCGGTGCAACTTGCATAGACATCTGTACACTTCAAGTGTGGTCGCACGATTTCAAAGTCAGATTCAGTGTGACCGAAGCTGAAGAGGTAGTATTAGAGTTATGGGGGGGATTGGTGTGAGGGTTAGTGTAAGAGTTATTATTGGAATTATGGGGAGGATTGGTGTGAGGGTTAGTGTTAGGGTTACAGGGAGAGTTAGTGTTAGGATTATGAGGATATTTAGTGTAATGGTTAGGGTTAGGATTACATGAAGGCTTAGTGTGAGAGTTAGTGTTAGACTTATGGGAAGGATTGGTGTGAGTTACTGTTAAGGTTACAGGGTGGGTTAGTGTGAGGGTTAGAGTTACAGGAAAGGTTAGTGTCAGGGAAGGAGGTAATGTTTGTAAAAGGGTTTGGATTACAAATACAGGGAGGGTTAGTGTTAGGATTATAGGAAGGTTAAGTGTTAGGGTCAGAGGCAAGGTTAGTGTGATGGTTAATATTAGGATTTCAGGGAGGAGTAGTGTGAGGGTTAGTTTTAGGGTTACAAGAACAGTTGGGGTTAGAGGCAAGGTTAGTGTGAGTGCAAGTATTAGAATTATAGGTAGGTTTAGTGTAAGAGTTAGTGTTGAGGTTATACAGAGGGTGAGAGTTACAGGCAGAGTTGGTGTTAGGGTCAGATGCAGGATTAGTGTGAGGACCAGTATTAGAATGACAGGAGAAGTAGTATGAGGGTTAGTTTTATGACAATAATGGTTAGTGTTAGATATAGAGGTTAGTGAGTATTAGTATTGAGGAATACAGGAAGGATTAGTGTGAAGGTGTATGATAAGTGTGAGTTTAATGGGAGGTTTAGTGGTATAGAGTTAGTGTTATGTTAGAGTTAGAGGAAAATTTAGTGTGAAAATTTAGAGTGAAGTTTGGTGTAAGGGATAGTATTAGGATTGGGAGGAAACACAGTATGGGAGGGTTAAGGTTACAGGAAAAGTTATCATGGAGGTTACAAGGAGTATATGTAAAATGATGTACACTGAGCTGATGGCTAATACTTATACAGTATACAGCATGTGCTAGTATTAAAATGTAGTTTCTATTTTAACACCAGCACATGGTTGGTCCATACCAGTGTTTCTCAAAAACAAAAAAACCTAATAGTTTTACATATAGCAGCAATATCCATACACATGGGCCATCCAATGTTAGAAGTGATTTATTCCTCCACTATTGCAAACTGGTACTGACTAGTATTCTAGCGTTTCTTTTCTCCCTTGGTTTCTCTTCTTCTACTTGCTAATGTGACCTCAGTGCTGATGGAGAGGGGAAGAGGAGGAGTAAACAAGGATTCTTTGCAAGCACCTGTCATTGTGATGTCATTGGTTGTCAGGATGCCAGTGGCTTGACCCGCATGGTGCCCAGGATTGTAATTCAATTTGTTGCAATTTTTAGGCATTTTGCCAAGGCACCCCTGAAGAACACAGGAGGCACACCAGGGTGCCGCAGCACCCTGGTTGAAAAAGGCTGATCTATAAAGTCCAATAAATGCAGTTATTTAATTAATACTTGTTACGTCTTAAATTAAAAACATCAACAGTCTAATAAAAAGATGTATATTTCGCTTTCCTCTATGTAAACCTGAACCTCATTGTAGTGCCAGAGACAGGGCACCTAGTGTACAGATTAGACGCGGTAACATGTGCTCTTTTTTACTGCCAGTTGCCCGTCTTCATTTCTTCCTAGTCTATTATTTCTTTAGAGAAAAGCAATCTAACGGTACAAACAGTTGTGTTTAATGTTTTTTGTAAGGTATCATGGGATAGTCTGGCTCGCTTTTGTGGCGTTGAGAGATGAACCTAGAAAACACCAATTTTCTGTGTAGTTGTTTCATGCAGCAGTCCCAAGAGCCCAATTAAAATTCTTGTGACATTATACCACAATTTTCTCTCTGTTTCCTCACATTGAAGGAAATTTGTACATTGTGTTTAATAAATTGAAGATAAAAGTATAGCCAGAGACAGTTTGGCTCATTAAGTCTTATAAGTGATGTTTTAAACAAAATAATGTGGATACGCTGAGAACCTGGTCTCTCGGAAATGGGGAAAAAGTGATTTATAGAACAATTCCAAGTAACAGGTAAAATCAATTAGTGAGCTACTAATGCTATCCAGCAAACACTGCAGTTTTGCTAAATCAGAAGGCTAAAAGACATTACCCCAAAGTGAGTTCTCTAAAATCCTTTTCTTTATGCAGCTCCACATACATTTATTAGGAGTGTACATCATGATGAATACGCCATTTAGTGCCCTTTATTCATTTATTTCTATAGGATAAGACTTAACTTCTTTAATGCAAGGTTTTCTGTATGTTGGGAATAGGTGTTTTGCAAAACCAGTGTCTCTTTTACTACATTAGACCAATACACAAAAATTATACACAAAGGTACATTAAGCAGACATGGCAGAGACACAATTACTTTACTTTTCTGATTTAGGATACTAGTTAAAGCTGACCCACATAATTCTGGTTAAACAAAAGAAAATGACTCAATTTCCCCATCCACACATCAAGGTGGATGGGGGAATCACTCCCGTGGAGCTATTGTATTCTGACAGTACGGAGGCTTCCCCGCCATCAGAATGCAGTGATCAGTTTAGCTGACTACAGCCGGCAGTACTATTAGAATGGTATTTATCTGACAGGATGGTTGTACAGAAGTCGATCGCTTAGGACGATTTCTGTACAACCATTGTTTCCATACATGGATCGAAATTAGATTGCTCCCTACTACATTTTGATCCATGTATGGCAGGCTTAATCTGATTTCCCCATCCACACATTCAAGGTGAATGGGGACATCCTCCCTGTTGTGTCTTTCTATTCTGACAGCAGGACCCCCCTGTTGTCGGAATACACCAACCAACACAGCAGCCCATTGACTGCATGTGCTGATCGAGCAGAGATTTTCCAATGGGCATACATGGATCGAAACCAGTTTCTGCTGAATTACCTAAATTTTCGATCCATGTCTGGCTTGAATTTCGCAGGCCTCCCTCCCCAGCATGGATGGTGTTTACTGTGTCTGAGCAGAGGCAGATTCCATGCCCCACTGGAGACTCTCCTCCCCTGGCCAGCCCCAATCAAGCTGTCCCAGCTCCCCCCAACTGCCCCCTGCTGGCCAGGTTGGGAACCCAGATTCAGCCGGTGAGTAGAGAGTACCTGGAGCAGGGTTTCAGTCTGGAATGGGGGTCAGGAGGAGGATGGGAAGAGGGAGAGTGGGAGGGGGGCCTAGTCGCTGCACCATGGGCCTCTGATTTGTACTTGCCCCCTGGGTCAAAAGTTGCCAGTCTGCCCCTGCTTCCTCCATAGATAGAGTGGAGGAGTGACATAACCACCCAGGGACAGAAAGTGTGTTACTTTTAGGATCACCAGGTGAAAATAAAGCAAAAGAAGGTTGAAAAAAAAAAGAAAAAAAGAAATGCAGCCACTACTTTAAGAACTACTAGTCATTTTTTTTTGGGGGGGGGGGCAAAGTTCTCCTTTGAAAGTAGGAAGAGATATACATATAATTTATTGGATCAGGATTGATAAAGGGCCAACTTTGCCAGAAGTCTTTTCCAGTATTCTAATCATATTCACAATTATTTTCTGTGGGACAGATAGACTATCTATTTTCTTGTTTCTTTCGGCATCCTGTTCTAGAAACCTTTGCCTGGGATTGCATTATTCCCCTACATTTAATATGGCATAAGTAATTTGAATAATTTCTGTTCGTAAACTTGCTCCATCTCCTTGAATTGCCTCAATTATTATAGCCATATGGCGGTGCAGTGCACATAATATCTCTGTATGATATGGTTGCAGGACCTTCTGTCATTGATCTGTCTTCATATTCTGCCTTCAAAACAACAGACTTGTGTCAAGTAATGTTAGCTGCCCTGTCTGACCTGAGACAACCCTGATCGGAGAAAGGGCACGCCGCCAGTGACAGGGCGAGCAAACACACAGGGACACATTGTTGCTCTAGAATTCCTGATCAGTAACGGTACTTAGATATATCAATTGATAACGTTTTTTTGTGCTACAGTAAAATGAAAACATTGTTAATGAAAGATAAATGCTGAAATTTGACAGCTCCAAAGCAGCTTTCATATAGGAGAATTAATAGATAGGATTATTAAGTTTGTGCTAAAATGTGAGTAGACTGTTTAAAATGCTAGGCACTTGGCTCTCCTGCCAATCCAATGGCATTATTGCTTTCAGATTCACTGACCTGGAGCCAATGAGTTTTGACTTCATTCTGAATTTACTTGCTGCATTTGTGGAAGGCGGTCAGCATTGGCAGACACCATAGTTCTCTTGGGAAAGGTTTACTGTAAGGGCCAGTTCACACCATAGAAACATAGTCTGTATGCGTTCCACATGCTTTTCTGCATGCGCATTTTTTGATGCATTTTTGATACAGTCCAGTGCATTTTCCCCCTCTTTTTTCTTAATCTTAAATAAGGGCAGTGTGTTCCAGTGCGTTTTTGATGTATTTTACAGCGTTCCAGTACAGTCCAGTCCAGGAAAAATGCAGCATGTTCTACTTTTTTCCCTAGAACTGGAATGCACTGGAACTGACCACACTGGTGTGAACTATGCCATTGAAAACCATATAGCCTACTATCTATGCAGGAAAAAAATGCCCTAGACTAGACTGTATGTGGCATGAACTGGCCCTGAGGAAGAATTTAGCTTTGTTACTACAGTAGACAGGCTTTGTTACATAATCACAACAACATTTTTCAATGCCTTGCAATTACAGTCAGGAATGTATTAAATAACTATGTACTAAAAAATAAAAAATAAATAAAATGTGCCCTCAGTGATGCTTTAAAGTAGTTGTAAAGTCACATAACACAATTACTTGTATCCTCTCTGTTTTAGCCAGATATAAAGTGCAGCCTAAATATCTTCTTGCACAGCTCCGCTGTGCAGTCACATGACCTCTGTCCGCTCTCTTTCCCCGATCTAAGGAGAGCAGCGGGTGGGACTGAGATTCCCCTCTGACGTATGCCAGCCAACAGAGGGAGATCAAGTGACTGCACAGTGGTGCTGTGAAAGAAGGTATTTAGTATTATAGTTTTTAAAAAACTGACCCCCTGTACTTAAAATATTGGTAAAACAGAGAGGATACAAGTAATTGTGTTATGTATTACAGCGAAATAGAGGCAGGAGGAAAGGGGAGGGGTGTGGAGGAGATCGGCTCTCACACACACAGACTCAAAATGACAGGCAGGGAGGGAGGGGGAGAGGGAGAGACTGTGAACACACAGGAATGACGGAGGCATGTAAACTGACCAAGGTATCATGGTCAGCACACATAGGGGGACATAGAAATAGAAACAGGCAGGATCAATCAGGTATTTTAGAACATAGAAAGGGACAAATGACACTGCAAAAGTACGATGCTATTGACTCATGCTTTAAAGTAAGAGGAACATTTTTAATTTTTTTTTTTTTTTAGGGTTAAAACTACTTTAAGAGCATTCACTAGTACTCTCAATGTTAACTATTCTGTCAGGATAGTATAGTGGATGGGGTGGATGTATGGATGGGTACACGTATAGATTTCATTAGTTCAGCCAGAGAGCTGAACAACGGAAACCTAATAGATTTCTTTACCTGCGCTTAACAATGCAGATGAAGGAGTCTCATCTGCCAGCTACTGTATTCTGACAGCTGGCACCCACAACTGTCAGAATATCCGAACAGTGACTGCATCTGATTAAATACTGCGAATTTACCTTTAAAAAAAAAAAAAACTGAGAATTTGCTCGTGGCTCTTTTTACAAAAGTTGGCTTTTTTCTAGCTGGCGGGCATCCACAGCTCAAATTTAGAAAAGAACCAGACAAAATTTGAACAATGTATTGAACCACACTGCTCTTTACATATTACATATTACATAAACCAGCCTTTCTCAACTTTTTTTCCCCAGAGGAGCTCCTAAAATAATTTTCAGGTCTCAGGCAACCTCTATCAAAATAATTTCCTCAGGGGTCATTGGGAAGAATGGCCCTTACAGTACATTGGTAGTCAGTGTAAAATATGTCCCCCGTACAGTGGTGGTGAGAAGGCCCCCTTTACAAACAACTAAAACGATCATGGCTGTCATGCAGCTAGCTCTGCTAAGTGGCGTTGGACCCAGAACTATATAGGTACAATCAGAAGGGACCTCAGTCATCCACAGTTCAACCCCTAGAAACCTCAAGATAACTCTAAATTTCCACAAAACATTGGTTGCGAATGGCTGATATAGACCATTGGCCTGTGCATACAGTCAATTTCAGAGGCATGGTTGCACTTCTAAAACCACTTTACACATGGAACAAAAGGCTCCTTATTGACTGAGATACAGGAGTAACATGTAGTAGTGATTAATCACTAATGATCACTCAGAGCTCAAAATGTGCGATTAGTGCACTACTACATGCTACATCTGTATTTCAGTCCATAAAGAGCCATTTGTTTTAAATGTGAAGCTACTATAGCAATTAATCTCGAGCACTTTATTAGAACAGTTGTGCTATTACAAATTCCTATGTTCCCTTAGAGCAGTTGTAGGCAAGTGTGGGTTTGAAGCCAATAAACACAATAGTATATTTTTGGGATAAAGGATACACCAAAGTATCCTTGTGTTTCAGTTTATTTTATGGCTTGCCAACACTTCTGTTTATAGCCTCACTGTGTGGTGTTTTATCCTCTTACAAGGCTCAGTTGTAGAGTGGGAGATGTTACATTGATTTTTAGGGTCACTTCTTTCATTTTTTAGGCACAGTTGCCTTGTACTGTGCCTATGTACGATTGGCCCCTCACGTTGTGCCGGTCCTGAGCAGCATGCTTTACATCATCGCCTCTGCCATCTAGACCAAACTTTCCAAGCAAAGGGCCAGTTTACTGTCCTTTAAATTTAGGGGGGCCGGACCTTGGATAGTGGGAGTAGAAAATGCCCAGAATCACTGTGAGTAAACATTGCTTCAGGCTCTGTGGTCAGTTGAAGTAAAAAAGTTCATAGTGCCTGTAGTTAACAGTCATTGGTATTAGTAGGAGAAATAGTGCCCCAAGGCTGTTGTCAGTGGTGGGAATAGTGCCCACTATTGGTGTCAATGAACAAAATAGTGCCCCATTGTTGTTGTCAGTTCTAGGAATTATGCCCCACTGTTGGTGGTGCCTCATCATTATTGTCTGTGAGACATATAGTGCCCCAAGGGCCAGATAAAAGCAAACAAAGGGCCACATCCAGCCCGCGGGCCACAGTGTGGAGACCACTGATCTAAACCATAGTGATCCAAGCTTCCATGCTCTGTAAGTGCTCAGTAATCTGTCAGAGGTCTGTGCTCTGGTGCATCTCAGTGATGAAATATAAGTGCACCGTACTGGGTACAACTAAACAGTGCCACAGATCACCTCTAAATGAGCCAGGGCATGGTACACTGAACCATGTTCAAGTATGGATTAATAATTTTACTCAAGCAAACTTGACCTTTGGAGTCAAACATGCTCGAGTACGTACATTTTCCCTGCTTTAGTGGCCTTCGATTCCCTCGCATGGGCAGATCTTTTCCTGTGAGACTGGATAATATTCGAATCTGCCTGGATCGGTCCGAACCCCCCAAACACACGTGTGAGTCCTGTAGCCCTATCCCTCTTCTTGGGCATTGCTCAAGCTGATAATGGTCTCATTGCTATACCGTCATGCACAGAAATGGATGTAACCAGATATGATGATGTCCCACGGCAGAATTATTATTGCTCCCCATGACCGTTGTTACCTTGCTCTTTAACCTTTATAAAGCAGTCCTCCCACTGATTCCTTCGCCAGTCTAAACAATAACTGACCCTCCAACTTACTAATTGCTTTCAGCTGGAGTTAGGCTACCCAAAGATGGAGCGATGAAAGCAAGTGATGCTCTCCACTAGTCAGGTCATTTGTGGAGCATTACATAGTAATAACAAGTTCCACAAGGGACATTTTCTTCTGGACCGAAGAGTGTAAGGTAAGAAATGCTACATGCACATCTCTTGTCACCATTGGGCGAGTGTTGAAACTGGTAAGGTGCTTGTAGCAGTCGTTTGAGAATAGGCAGATATTTACCCGACTATCGGGGAGATATTTGCTCATCTATGGCTAGCAGGACAATCTTCTTACTTTATTTAATGGTAGAATCATCCTTCTAAGGCTGAAATAGAAGAGCTGCCCCTTTAAGTATACTTATATCCTAACATATATTGAAATGTGAAATGGGAAAGTATTCCAATGTAAGACAATTTTTTTTTCTACATAATAACAGTTTGCATACTCTAGAGACATACTGAGCTGTCTGTAACCTGGAAGAGCTGTGCTTTATTTGCGCTCTTGCTAGTTTGATGAGCTTGCACTCTAATGTGTTGCTGTAATCCAGAGGAGAAAGAAGGAGATAATGGAAAGAGGGGTGGGGGACACAGACAGCTCCAGACAGAAAAGAATTGTTAAAGATAAACAGGCAGCAGTGTAAAACCCCTCATTTGTCATGCAGGAGCAGAGCTGTGTGACAGGTAAATGTTGCTTACACTAATCCCCAGTGTATTATAGTTCTGCTCAGCAGCTCAGATAAAGAAAGCCGCAGTTCTAGATAGAGACAGAGAAAGGAGGAAAGAAACTTGTAGCCCCCCCATTCAGGAATGGGGGAGCCAACAGAGACAAGGAATCAGGAGAAGGGAGGGGACATTTATTGTCTTTTTCTGCCGTAGTCAACAACTCCTAACAATAGCTTGACGCTGGAATTGGAGGAACGATTGTCTGTGGGTATTAGGATAGACTCAAATGACCCATTTTTATGGTATGGGGGGGACTTAGCAAGAACAAGAAGGTTATTTTATGTAGGATATTATCTATCAACTTGTACACGTATGCAGCAATGCCTTTTCTGTGGGGCTTATTCATTGTGATGTTAATGCACCATATTTGGTGCATTAATCTGTTTTATTAACATTGGAAGCACATGATGCTTTGAGAGCTGTGAGGTCCCAAAGTCCATTCACAACATGTCAGTTGCGCTGCACTAAATAGCATAGTTTCCAACTGTCCCTGATTTTGAGGGACTGTCCCTGATTTGGAACAAAGACCCTCTGTCCCTTATTTTAGTCTGATTTATATAGTTGTATATAAATTGCACTATTTATCTTTTAAATAGTGTTTCCCAGTGCTAAACCTTTCATCCAAATTCTAAATAGCTTCATTTGTAAATTTCAAAAGCCAGCATAAAGGAATAGTAGTGATACAGAAAAAACATAGAAATCAGTTGTTTTTGTGTGCCCTGTTCACACCATACTGATGTTTTGAGATGCTTTGCGTAAAAATGCTGCATGTCCACACCTCATCGTATGTCACCGTACTGCACAACACCAAAACACACTGTGGAGCATAGGGTTAAATGAAGTGCCATTTGTGGTCAAGGTCATGCCACCCATGAGGACCATTGAGGTGGCACTCATACAGGCTTGGTGGGGGCAGCACTGAGGCTGGAGTGCTCATACCGGACACTGAATGTGCAGTGCTGTTCAATAATGCTGACCACGCAACCTGTACTCCCAGCAGAGCAGAAAACTGACCACACAAGGATGGATGTGCTTCTATGCCTAACGTGGTCAGTTTAAAATAGAAAACAGGGGGACTGGTGGGATCACCAGGGATTTCACACAAAGGAAATAATGCCAATAGAACTGGATATATTTCATACAAGTACATGGTACAGCGGGCACATATCAGGTTTATAAAATGTTGGGGTAACATACACTGTATTGTCAAAAGTATTGGGACACCTGCCTCTACACGCACATGAAATTTAATGGCATCCCAGTCTTAGTCTGTAGGGTTCAATGTTGAGTTGGCCCACCCTTTGCAGCTATAACAGCTTCAGCATTCCTGGGAAGGCTGTCCACAAGGTTTAGGAGTGTGTCTATGGGCATGTTTGACCATTCTTCAAGAAGTGCATTTGTTAGGTCAGGGACTGATGTTGGGCAAGAAGGCCAGGCTCACAGCTAGGTTACCTACAGCTCATTTGTGATTGGCTACTGTACATTTTGGTATGCTGCACCATGTAAAGTGGCCTAGTATATCATTTATAAAAAATACTATACTTTACTAAGAAAAAACATTTTTGCCTAAAAAAATTGTCAACATAAACCTTAAGTTGGCCATTCATCCAAAGCCTGTGGGCTGAACAAAAAATTCTTTCATCCACGCTAATCAGCACAGATAGAAGAACCTCTCTGACTATTGTATTCTGACACCTGGCACTGCCCTGAACAGTGCCTGCATCTGATTGGATTGTTTAGCCATCAATTTTCTGCCTGATATTTCAATCAAAGGATGTCAGGCAATGAAATTTGCTCTGTGTATGGCCAATTTAAGGCAGAATATTACATGGCCACTGTCTTCCAAGAGCATTGTGTTTCCTGTAATTAAAGATTTCACACAGTCTGTTGGTTTTATCAGACAAAGCCTGCTTGGTGGACATGAACTGAGATAAGGGGATCAGCAAAGCAAAATTACTGTGCAACACTACTAAGCAAGAACAGAGTGTGAAGATGTAATGAGTAAATATGTCTGCCCTGTGTATGCACTTTATATATTTATGAAATCTTCAAAGATAGTTCATAAATCAATGCACATGGATAAGGAGCATTTATTTGAATTATTTAAAAAGGAGAACTTTAAAGGGAACTCCAGTCAATAATGTAATGCCTACTTCACATTATTTTGATTAAAATATGAACTTCATAATTCCTTTAATGAAAGTGTGGAGCTTCATTCCTGGCAAAATATGCACCACATTGCACCCCTTCCTACTACCCCCTACTGACGCATCTTGAATGGTTTTTTGTTGTTCTTTCATAGTGAAGCAAGTTTTACACACCTAATGCCTCGTACACACGCAACGATTATCGGCCGACCGATTGTCCGACTTTTGTCCAGAGTGGTGTTTTGTTGGTTGGAATGTGCCTAGACTGCACACGATTTTTCTCGGCTAACAAAAATCTACTTCTGAAGTGATGTCATGTGATGGTTAACTTTCCGTGTGTTTTTTCTTCTCTGAGCATGCCCAGTCTTGCTCATCAGATTTTTGTCTGCCGAAATCTGTACTGACTGACGGAAAATCGGCCGTTGTGTTGACGGCCAACAAAAATGTTATAGCCTGCACACCAGAGTCGGTTGTCGGAAGCATCATACTAACAAGCCAAAAATCGGCCGATCGGACGTTGGCCGAAAATTCCCGGCCAATAATTGATGCGTGTGTACGAGGCATAAGTCTGCTGTCCAAGTTTCTTGCTGGTGAAAGTTTACGCATACGGGGGACTACTAACTCAGCACTGCAGATGGTCCCTTACCAGCCATTCCTACTGTCCTCATGTGCTGATGTCATTCCTTTTCTGGATTCAGAGATAGCCAATAAGAAGTGTCCATGAAGAAGAACGAGAAGAAAAGGGAAGGGGAGAGAAGGTTTGGGACTGCAGTGTCATGTGACCTCAGCTTTTGGTAAAAAGCAAGTTTAGATGGTGTGGAGGGGGGGTAACATTATCCCAAAGATGGACTTTAGAACTCCAGTTCCCAAATGCTACACTGTTGATTTTGGTTGGGTCTGTCTAGTTTTGGCCCAGATTACACAAGGCAACTCATCATTGTTGGGTAATATTGGTCTGAAATCTAACATTGAGCATATGTTTTGTACCAAACAATGCCTCCTAATGCAAAGGCAGGAACAAGTAACCAATTTTTTTATGGCTTGTGATTTGTTCTACTGAAATATGTGTTTTATCTGTTGTTTTCCTTCACCGTTCTGTACAAGTGCACAGCCTAATAAGTTACTGATGATTCTTCAAGTATCCGGCTGCCAGTGTGCAAGTCTCTGTGCACCAATTTAGCAATAACATCAGTTCATAATGTTTCCAGCTGTGAAGAAGAAATGTATTTGCTTTGTGAACAACACCCACATAACTTGGTGATGGGAGCACGATGTATTCGGGGTGCATACTGCATAAAATACAACAGTGATATTCTGAAATCACAGCAAGGTGTCACACTGAGAGCCCAGAAGGGGGTAAGCTGGAGTGGTGATACATTTATTGAATGGCCTTCGGACCGGACACTCCTTATCTATTGTCAACTTCATTAAGCAGCAAAACCAAATCATTTATAGTTGCAGTTTTCTAAATGTTCTTATACTCTGTTTGTGGGAATTCTATGAGTGTATTGCAGAACAGAAGTCATACTTTATAACCCATGGAACTTGAGTTAAATTAGTAAATTGCTGTTCACAGTCCTGCTCTGCAGCTACAGTGCAGACAGTCTACATGTAAACAATGCAATGTTAAACTACCCTTGGCTGGATGATACTGTAGATCAAAGTACAGAGCACATATTTCAATGGCAGTTGTACAAAACCAAATATTGGGAATTGAGCAATGTGAACCACAGTTCCAATGGCTACCTCATCCATTTAGAGAACACTGATTCCAAAAACTACAAGGCATTTTGTGAATGGCAACCCCCTTCTTTCAGTGTGAAGAAAAGGCACAGGACCTGGAGAATAGCGGTAACTACCACAGTGATTGTCACCTTCCCCAGTTGTCCCTCAGGTATAAAATACACATACTTACAGTACGTTGTGCCAAACTGGACCTATATAACTATGCAATAAAGATCATACTAGTTCAGCTTTAAAGGGCAATCCAAGTTAGGTAACAAAACGAAATTGCTGGAATGGAGAGGGGTGAACATAGTAAGGGAAATGTATAAAAACTGGGGCAGTGCACTGCACATAAGCTTAACTAACTACTAACTAAGCTAACCACTAGCGGTAGAACACTTTCCAGAGACTGGTAGAGCATAGGTTGACAAGTGTTCAGGAGGTGCTATGGCTGTCCCCTAATGACTGGTTTTTGTTTAATTTTTTTCAATTACCGAACTGCAGTTTTATTTTGCAGGACCAGGCCACAACTGCGAGACAAGCATTTGGCTCCTGCTTACGGTGCAGCCCCAGTGATCTCAATGAGTAAGTTTGATAGGCAGTGCCACCTGTCAGACTTTGTAGCTCTAGATAAAATAGTGGCAGCTGGCTGCAGCAGGGGTGGATGATAACATAGCTGCCTGTTTTTACCACACCCCTTCCCTGCCCTGTGTTCATTCATTGTTTTCTATGTGCCCTTGCAGTGACTGACATTAATCAGATACAGAAAAATGTCAGTCACTGCACATAGTGTGAGTGGGGCCCTTAAATTGGACTTATATTTAAATGAAAACATGAGAGGGGTCTGGAGAACAGTGCACCCTGGAAAATGTTTATTTTTTAATGCTACCCAGCTTTTAAAGCACCTGTACATGTTATATACCCTTTCTCCTTTATTATGTATTCTAGCAAACAAAAAAATTACTTATATAACAATTCACATTTTCTTTAATTCTGATATCTTTTAAAGCAGCCTGGGCACCCTAGGGTGCCTTGAGGTTTCTTTAGGGGTGCCTTAGCAAAATGCCTAAAAATTGCCCAAAAATTGTATACAAGCCAGAAAGTGGATGAAGCTTGTCATGTAGTTACACAAAGTCACAGGTTTTCATTGTGCACCATTACAACCTTCCAGTTGTCTGCATCCTAACAACCAATGACTTCATCGGCTGATAAGGTGGACGCCATACGTCTACACATTGTTTGCCCCTCTCCTGCTCCCCTCTGTGAGCACTGGGGTCATGTTAGCTGAGTAAGGGAGAGCAATGGATGGAGAAACATTGGAATACTAGCCTATACCCATGTGCAAGGGTGTATTTGCTTTGGAAGATTAAATCACCTCTAATGTTTGGTGCCCTATATGTGTGGATGTTGCTGCATAATGTAAAACTATTAGCTTAGCATTACCATTTTAGAATAGGGTGCCTCCAGAATTTTGCAAAATTTTGATGGGCGCCTTGACTGAAAAAAGGTTAAAAAAACGCTGCTTTAAAGTAAGCTGTGTGCTTACCTGAATTCTCATTTTGTTTCCCAATGAAGCTATCTGCTGACGGAGAGATCTCTGCATACAAAGTCCTATTTAACAAAGCTCCCTGTGCATTCCTTTTGATGTGTATGTTCTTGATGGTCTTGTTTAAAAAGTGGATCGGGAACGATGGCTTTTTAATTAACTTATCATGAAGAACAAAATACCGTACCTGTAAAATGTTATTGTTTCATGAAGATGTCCTTACACCGGCCATAAATGGATCGAAATTTGGCTGGTTCACCAGGAACTAGCCACATTTCAATCCATCTATGGGCAGGCTGGTTGTACAGCGATCAACCAGCCTGTTAGAAACTTTTTACCCAATCAGTGCCACCAACTATAGCCGGCGGTGCTGATAAGTTTATTCTGATGCTGGGGAAGGATCCATGGGAGGGTGTGGATGAGGGGATTGATAAATTTTCTTTTGTTCAACCCGCTGGTTGAAAGAGAGAAAATGAATCATGTATAGTGATTTTCCGAAAGAAAAAAAAAAATCAGAGCGTGATGTAACACCTAAAAATAATAAAAAAAAAAACTTGGCTTAGGTATATTAGAGATGATGATTATTTTTCTAAGATGAAGCTGATGTGCAGAAAGTGGCTGTATTGAGATAATAGTTCACGCAGACCTCGTTGGAGCGATATGGTTCATCCCTAGTGATGGAAAGAGAAGAGAGTGGAGTTAGTGATGTGCGGAGTGATAATGAAATGGGAGTCACTGAACCATAATTCTCTGTTCCTCGTCAGCTATAATCGAAATCCATAACTCAGCCTCTTCCTACATTATCAGTTCATCAAAGCTGACATCGCCGGTCCCTTTTTTTGACCTCTTGCAACTAAGACTGCCTGACATAAGAGACTAAATAATAAAACATTGTGGGCATATTTAGGATGAGCCTGACCTTTTCTTAGATTCCCCCAGAATAATGATTTCTGCTTTTTTCTTTTCTTTCTTTTTTTTCTTTTTTATACCAAGACAAGACTTATATATATAAAATAATTTCTTTAAAATACTACCTTCCAGCTTTAACCTTAGAGAAGCTATCCATCCAATCATTTCATCTGAGGACTGCTGTTCTAGTAAAATTTTAGTGTAGTATTTTACTGGAAGACTATTAAGTATGGTGGTCACTATAAAAAATATCCACCGGTCTGAAGGTGACATATTTACAAGAGATTTGATGCCCACCAATCCTTATCACTATGTTTAGAGTGCTGCATTGATGGAAGGCAGTAATTGACTGTGGAAGCCACTGTCTTTTTGATGCCCTACAGAGGTAAGGTCTGTTTAAATATATATATATATAGTTATATATATAGTTATTTATTTATTTTATTTTTATTTATGTCAGGTTCTTATATAGCGCTGTCAATTTTATGCAGCGCTTTACATATACATTGCACATGCACATCAGTCCCTGCCCTCAAGGAGCTTACAATCTAAGGTCCCTAACTCACATTCATACATACATAGTAGGGCCAATTTTATACAGGATCCAATTAACCTACCAGCATGTCTTTGGAGATATATATATATTATATATATATATATATATATATATATATATATATATATATATATATATATATATATATATAATATGTAAACAAATCCAGGGATTGCTGGACTTACAATGCTCCCATACAAGCAGGCTGCATGTCGTTCTGTGAACAACACACATATATATATATATATATATATATATATATATATATATATATATATATATATACATATCCCTCCTAGGTAGGTGCTAGAGAGAGAGTATAGTTTTGAATCCTGTCTGCTTACCAGAAGGACTGCAGGTAAATCTATATTGTTCTCTGCCTACCAGAGAGCAGGATCTGCTGGTGAGGTCTGCTCATTGTGCCTAGGTGCAACTCATACTGTCTGCAGAGTGTTTCACACTGGTCCAATAGTCAGGCATGTTGGACAGTGGGAGGAAACCTGACAAATTAGTGCACAAGCGTTTGATACAGCTCTGGTGATTTGGACAAAGAAAGTTCCTCGTTGCATGCTGGGATACTTTATAAATGCCAGGAGCACATGTGCTCGGGGGTCTTTCGTCTGAATAGCAGTGTCCTGGAGGGACCATGCGGCCTCAGGTTGTCGACCTGAGGGCCCGGCGAGTGCTAGCGAAGAACTGAACCCAGAGGTCCAGTGAAGCTGACTGAGAGGGGAGACACTGGATTTGATTCTGTAGTACAGTGAGTAAAAATCTGTGTCAAGGGGCCTGACCTGAGGGGGGCCACCCCTGCAGCTAGAAGAGTCAGTGGATGGGTGTGAGTAAAGGGGATGCTAGTGAGTATCCTGAAGAGAATATAGTTCACCAAGTCTATTGCTGGAGAGTAAGAGCAAGGAGACTTAACCCTTTCTATAAATGTGGCAGTATGGCTTAAGCAGTGCAGCTGCTTCTATGAGCAACCTTGTGGGGTCAAGTGAGAGTTGTGAATAGTTACAGTTGGATTATCCACTATTCCCTTCTCCCTTTCAAGTTTCAAAATAAACACTAAAAACCAATACCCCTGGACTGTTTATTGAGTGACAAGTCATTGGGAGTAAGGAGGGATATTTGAACTGTAGCCTAAGTGACTGTGTGCTTGTAATCAGAGGAGGCCCAACAAGTCATCATACAGCAAGCCCTACGGGGACAGTGCTACATATATGTTTATTAAAAAACAACAGCTACAAATACTATAGCTGCTGACTTTTAAAAATGATGCACTTACCAGTTCCTGGAGTCCAGCGCTGTCTTCCCACAAGCGGTTCTTCTCACTTTCGATCCCTTGTGCCATCATTTTGGATTTGGTAGCCATCTGTGACTTCCTGAAAAATCACAGCCTGCTCCCCACTGTGCATGCACAAGATCGTATTGTACAGGGAGATTGGTCTTGCAGCCTCCTGGGACATGTCATGTGTCCCAGGAGGCTGCGGGTAGGGAGGTGGCAAGGTGAGTAACACAATTCTTGCCTAGGCGACATAAGAGAAATTGGGAGCATGTACCTGTCATAAAAGGTACCTGCTTCACGTAAAAGGATTCTAAAGTGTTTGGGGTCTTTCCCTTTTGAGTGAAGGTCTGCTTTAGGGATGAAGAACATGGAGGTAACATTATCCATTAAAATGTAAAGTTGAACTCCGTATAAAGAGTTGAAATACATACAGTATGTGACCTAATTTGCCAAAGAGTTTATATTTCCATTCACCCAGTGACCTGACTTTTCTCTGCTGCTGTTAGGCAAAACAGCTGGGTCACCTCCCTGCCCTCAGCCTGTGATTGGTCAATTAAGAAAAAGGAAGAGATTCATGAAGTCATCTCTTTGCTCTTTCTTCTGTCAGCATTTTTCCTAGCAGCACAGGTGAATGCAGGACACCTGAGTGGCCAAAAGCACTGTCTCTACCTTTCCCAGTTTGAGTATTGCTGTACAGAGGGTTGTAAAAGGCTGAAATCAAGGGAAATTCAGGTATTTAGACTAGTTTAATTTAATTATTTTTTTTATGTAACTGCATTCTTTGCTTTGTTTTTACAATGGAGTTCAGCTTCAATAAAAATGTAAGTAAAACCCATGGCGGCCAATCCAGTTTTTACCCTTTTAGAACTAATTTATTTAGTTTCTTGAAAAGGAAAGAGTAATTTTTCTGTTCAGGTAAAATTCTATGACTGTTAAATGGTTTTTCAGTTACCATTAGATGCATCCAATCTCTTGAATGACTTTAAATAATAAAATAATGATGAGATAAAGTGCTCCTGTGTCAATATGTTCTACCAAGAACTGGATTTATTTCTCAATGGCCACCAAACATATTGAAATTTTAGGAACAGATTTGAATCTAGTTGGAGGCAGAGGGGAAGTAACTTACGTTTTTAGGCCCCGAGGATACAATAAGACTAAAGTGTCCACATTCTGCACAATGTTGTTTATAGCGCTGTATACTCAGCAGTAGCTAAATTCTCATTAAGGCCCCCTTTCACACATGTGTGTCTTGTCCTGCAACTTGGGACTGCAAAGTTGCATGACAAGTCGTACTCCATGATTTCCAATGACTACCTTTCATATCTGTGTGACTTCAAGTCGCAACGACTTCAGAGTAGTCCCTGCAATACTTTGGTCCAACTTTGATGCCTTTTGAGGTCCAAAGACCTCAACATTACACAGGCATTGCTTCAAATCCGGTCAAATTTGCGTCAAAAAATCGTGGCAAAATCGCACAACTTTTGGGTTGTACAAGTGTGAAAGGGGCCTAATGGCGCTTTTCCACTGCATGGAACCGAACGGTTCGGCTCACTTTTGCGCTTTTCCACTGCATGGTACCACATGGTACGGTGTTGGAACGGTTCGGTACGGTACGGCGGCGCTTTTCCACTACATGGAACGGAACGGTACGGCTCGCTTAAACAGTACCACCTCAGTTGCGGTTCCAAGAGGGCCGTACCAGTACCATATCCCACAATCCTTTGCATGCAGCCTACTACTAGAGAATCGTTGTTATCCTACCCACTTTACTTTAGTGGAAAAGCAAACTGTACCAAACCGTACCGAAACCGTTCCAACACCGTACCATGCAGTGGAAAACCAAACAGAGCCAAGCAGGGCCGAGTGGAGCCGAGCCGGTACTTGCAGTGGAAAAGTGCCATAAGTGGCTTCATCCATCCTGCATGTGAGTAGGGAAGCAGCTCAAGCAGAGTAGAATCTATTGTGCCTTCATTCTAAGATTTTAGCACACTGGTCACCAGATAGTTCTAAATTAATAGAGCAAATGACTCACTAAATTATTCTAATAGCTTTGGGGATTAACTTTTAGAAATTGATTGAGTGGACAGCATGAAAGCAATTAATTTGGGTCCATGGTGTGAAGTTCGTCTTTTATGTTCTTACAGCTTTATTAGCTTAACAACAGAGAAATGACTAAGTTATAGTTTTAATACCTTGTATTATTTGAAAACAGATCGTTATGTGCTGGCACTCTTTATAAAGAAGATATGAACCCCGTTTCTAACAAAAATGAGCAACATACAAAAAATTACAAAAATAAAATGAAACTCCTTGTGCGAAAATAATTTTACAGGATTCCTTCCCCACTGATCACCAGGTGCATTTGTAGAAATGTGGACTTTTGTGTATGGCCTGCTCTTTTTGAGGTTTTATAGTATTATCTGTACCGCAAAACATGTTAGCGGGTCACCTTGCTCTTCCACTGCTATTTCCCTGATGTTTTTACCCTGTAGTGCAATTTTCTAAATAAAGGTGATTTCTACAGTAGTGCAACCGCTCAGACTTCCATTTTCCTTTAACATCAGCTGTGAGCTGGGCCAGCACCTGTTCAGTGTGTGGATGGCAGACCCGGAGCCGTGTTTTTCCTCTTATTATAGTTACTTTTACATGCTTTTAAGCTGCATTAAAAATACAGAATCTTTAAAGTTGAACTATAGTCAAAACATTTTTTTTCATTTTTGAATAGAGTAAGGAAGTGCTATAACCCCTGTCAGATTTTTCTTCGCCATCTGTGTCCCATTGATGAGATTTCCCATCACTTCCTGTCCCAAAGCCAAACAGGAAGTGAGTGGAAACCCCTGCAAATCAAGGGAATTCCTTGGGGACCTCCAGGTCACCAGAACTCGTGGACCCATTGGAAGATTTCCTCTCTGTTACTTTTCCAGGGAAAACCCAAAATGTGGGATTTCCTTTTACTTTCACTTTTAATGATAATGGTAAACAGGACACATAGAGAGGGGGAATCTACCTAACAGGGCCGCAGACAGCGATAAAAACTGACAAGCGTTCTAATCCCTCTGCACTCTATCCAAAACCAAAAAAAAAAGTTTTGTCTTTAGTTTTACTTTAAGTAAAAACTGCAAGCAGCAAATACATGTATTTTACGTTAGAAATGCAACTTTTCAAAATAGCTAAATCTGACTTTAGTTTCAGCCTCTTGTAATCTCCTGTACAACCACACTTAGACTGGTAGTGGAAAAGACAGTGCTAGAGGACAATCGGATGTCCTTCATTTACATGTGCTGATAGAGAAAAAGCAGAGCGAGCAGAGGGATGACCTCATCAATCTTTTACTGCTTCTTCACTGTTCAATCAAAGGCTGTCAGTATGGAGATGACCAGGCTGTGTTGTTTAAGTGCTGTAGAGAGAAGTTAGGTCTCCTGGCTAGCTATACTTTTCTGTTCCTTCACTGTCCAAACAAAGGCCGGTAGTAAGCACCTGACCAGGACTTCCGGAATGGCGGGCTCTGGTCCTTTGATTGGACGAGCCGCAATGGCATCAGTCACAGCACAGGGCTCTGAAGGAATGGCATGGGTAGGCCGTTCCTTCAGAGCGCATGAGCCAGTGGCGTCACCGGCTGCTTCACAAGTAAATATCTCCTAAACAGTGTACGTTTAGGAGATATTTAGTGTACCTATAGGTAAGCCTTATTATATGCTTACCTATAAGTAAAAATCAACCAAAGGAGTTTAGTCCCACTTTAAGTGCTGTGTAGAAAAGTCATCAGGAGGCGGACTATACAACCTGGCAGGGCTGTGTAAATCTTAGAACAGGGTGGACAGAAATACAAATCCTTGAGCAGGTGAGACAGCAAGCATGTATGTATTTTTAGATGTGTCCTTAATTCAGCGTTAAAGTAGTTGTAAACCTCAGACATGAAGTATAAAAAAAACATGTCCTTCTATAGTGTGTTCTTGCTTCAATTAAGAGCATGAAGTGCCATTTCTTTCTGCTGCTTTGTTCCTCTGCTATCAGCATGAATCACTTCTGACAAATTTTACTGACACCAGGAGAAAAATGGTGACAGGGGAGGGAGCTCCAACTGATTGACAGCCTCAGCACTGTACCTGTGTGCTGTGATAACGAAGGTCTCTTGATCCCTTTAGGCAAGTGACTCTTTAGGGAAGTGACTCTAGGGCTCTTGACTGATGGGGGCATGGCCAGGAGCTAGGATTAAGAAGGAGGCTACATGGGGAAAAAGGATTGGATGTAGTTTGGGTTTGGAGCTGGGCCTGAGCTCCGTTAAGAGGACCTTCCCCAGGGAATTCTGGGTCTTTTTAAAAAGAAACGTAGTGAAGTACTGACCACCCCCCCCCCCGCCCTGTTTTTTCGGTCAGTCTGTCACAGCTTTGGTGGCGGTTATTGACCTTGCCAGCAGTTACAGTTCCGGTAATGGGTTATGCCCTTGTTTGTAAATGGGGGGTAGGCTGTCTGATGGTAAGGACAGACCCTCCCTCCTTCCCCTTTTTGGAATTTACGTTGTTAATGACTAAGAGTGCTCACAGAACAACTGTGACTGGCACTGGTCTAAACATGTACTGGTTTTGGTATTGGAAACTAAATAAAGCTGTGGCCTTGCCCTTTCCAACTTAATCGTGTTAAGTGTGTTTTTTTTATATGGGGAGGGGGCAAGGAGGGGGTTTGTTATTATGTTAACTTTGTTTCTGAGCCTATGCACCTCAGCAGTCAAGGAGATGTACAGCCAAAGCTTGTTTCTATGTACATCTCCTATGGATAACAGTGGTGCAGTTCTTTCAGCACTTTTGTGACCTGTTTTCAGCAGAGAGCGTTCTGATGTCGGTCCAGGCACCGCATCATCACAACCACGGAGTCGGGATCAGCCAGGTGCCTGGACTGACACCCGCCTCAACCTCTCAGCAAATCGCTGAGAGCCGGAGCTGGCTGCTCCCCACCCCTCCAAAGCTCCGTGCTCCAATGAGCGAGGAGGGCAGAGCAGAGAGCTATCAGAACCGAGCGATCGGCGGTGTTCGATTGCTCGGTTCTCAGTGCAGAGGCGCCAGGGTACAGATCCTGTATCGGACCGATGCTGCATCCACCTAGGTAAGTATAAATGGGGAAAAACACTGAATCCCATACTTCTCTTTAAAGGGAGGTGTGTCTCCTTCCTCCAATCAGCTCTCATCACTGAGCTCTGAAGTGTGTAATTTCAGCTCTCCACCCCCTTTTTTCTGACAGCTCAGACAAGCTTTCTAAATCAGCCTACAAATGGATGTAGAGAAGAGAAGACTGCAGATACACAAGTACAACTTATGTAGGAGGAATTGTTTCATCTCTGTGTACTACCTAAAGCCACTCACTTCACTGAATATATGTAAGGGTTCACAATCACTTTAAATAGATAGGAAATAGGAACAAAAGTGTGTTTCCATAATAGAGGCAGCTCTGTATGTTGTATGCCTACACAGGATATGCTCTGTAGAAGGGGAAGCAGTACAGACATATGTTTGGTGGGGGTGTCAAGTGCTACATGTATACAGATTTACATATCACATTGTCCCTTGTTCTTTCCGTTAAAATGCAAAATGTCTATTTTTAGTGAATTTTAAATGAATATTGCTTGAATGACCTGGCATTAATGAGCACCGGTGATAGGTTCTCTTCATAGTTACTAGTCATTTATTTATCTCTGCTTAATATAATTAGGTGGGTTGACACAGCAGAGATCTGAGAGTAAAAATAAGAGGCAGCTACGGTGAGAAATATGTAATTTTATCAAACTGTGAAAATAAACTACAGATTGGCTAATGATGTGAAAATCACTTTCATTGTGTTATATTGTGTGGAACTAAATCAATAAAGCATAGGCACGCTACCAAAAGGGACAGGCTGTGCCCATGTGTCATAACTCCCAATGATCGAATGTTCTTTCTTCCTTGCAGAGACCTTAATGGACACACGAACGGCCACAGCGGAGCTAGGCTGGACGGCGTCTCCTTCTTCTGGGGTGAGTACTTACAAGTGTGTTTTATATGGCCAGTCTAACCAAAGTGGATATTTGGTTATAGGTGGTGGGCTGAGATGTACCCGGACATCGGTGATGTCTCCCTGCCATAGTTCCTCTCTCTGTTCCCCACCATTGTCTGCTATTCCCACTTCTTATTTTGTGCTCCTGCATAATGTAAAATAAATTAGGAATCCAACAGATTTGTCTCCTGTAAGGACTTCTGGTTATTAGGGCTCCATTCACATCTGAGCATATCGATTTACTGGCGTTTTTCAGGCGTTTTTTTAAAGCTTTTCACAAGCTTTTTTAAAGCTTTTTAGGCTAAGTTCACATGTTAGCGTAGCGGGCCGCGGCAGAATCACAGCAATTCTGCCCGCGACCTGGAAATCATTGCAAATTGCGGGACGCCTGTGCGTTGCCGTTGATTTGCAATGGCACCCCAAACGCTGTGCGATGTTGCCGCGATTTCCGCCTGCGGAATCGCGGTAACATCGCGCATACAAAATCACGGGTCGCATGATGCCCCAAAGAAGCTCCTGTACCTTTTTTGGACATCATGCGACCCGCGATTTTGTTTGCGCAATTTTACCGTGATTCGGCAGGCGGAAATCACGGCAACATCGCACAGCGTTTGGGGTGCCATTGTAAATCAAGGGCAATGCACAGCCTTTTCAATGATTTCCGGATCGCAGGCAGAATCGCGGTGATTCTGCCGCGGTCCGCTATGCTAACATGTGAACGTAGCCTTAGAAGTGTATTACACGTGTTTTACAGCTTCAGGTGCTTTTGTTTAGCCAATAGAAAGCAGTAGGTGAAGGAGAGGGAGAGAAAATTAGGGGTGGAAAGCCGCTCTCTGAGCGTTTTACAAGCATTTTATAAGCGTTTTTCTGCTCAAGTCAGTCTATGGGGCCAAAAATGCTTGTAATCTGCCTAAAAAAATTTAATGTATTTTTTTTCGGTTTCATGCGTTTTTTCGTCAGACGACAGAACACTCACATGTGAACAGGGGCCTTTGAAATGAATGGAATTTTGCTTGTTGGGCATTTTACAAGCTAAAAATCGATCCCGTGTGAACGGGGCCTAAATAAACTTCTCCTATTGGAGACCCTGAGAGATATAAGAAACTGTTAGGTGTTTCAGCTTTCCAGAAACTACTGAAAAAGTTAAACTTAAATCCGCTAAATCAAGTCCAGTAGATATTAAAGTAGAAGTTAGGTTCCCTTCACGCTTGTGGGACCTAAAAGTCGCCCGATTTTTGCCGCAATTCTAACAGCAATTTTTTATGTGATTGTGCCACGATTTTGACTGGACTTGAAGTAATGTCTATGGACCTTAAAATGCATCAAAGTTGGACCAAAATAGTGCAGGGACTGCTTTGAAGTCGTTGCAACTTGAAGTTGCATATATGTGAATGGTACTCATTTGAAATCATGGAGTACAACTTGTCATGTGACTTTTCAGCCCCAAATCGCAGGACAAGTCACAGAAGTGTAAAGGAGGCCTAAAGGCAAAACTTTTTTATAAAGTTTTGGATAGAGTGGAGAGGGATTAGAACACGTCAGGTTTTTATTGCTGTCTGTGCCCCCAGTTAAAGTGGAGTTCCACCCATATTTTAAGTTTACTTTTGTCCAAATGGCCATTCGCAGTGCATTTCTAAATAGATAATATATATATATACTGTATATATTTTTTTTATGTCTAAATACCTTATTTTGATCTGTGTATGGAGCACTTCCGGTCCGGCCGTCTAGGCGATGTCGTCATAAGGCGATTCCCATGGACTCCTGGGATATCGATATCATCTATCCCAGGAGTCCATGGGAATCGCCTAGTGAAGAAACTGCGCCATGCAGTTACATTACTGCGCAGGCGCGAGATCGGGAGGTGCATGCTGGGTAGCCAGCTGCACTGAATCCCAGAAATAAGCACAAGCAGGCTTCAGATGCCCACAACCTCAATGGCCTTTGCCTGTTTCCGAGATCAGGTAAGATTTTATTGTTTTAAAAGAAAGAAGAAGGAACAAATTATTAAAGTTATTCAAAACGTTCAAAAGTAGAAGCTCTAACGATCCCAGCGGAGCAAAAAAAAAAAAAAGATTATGGAGACTAGAACTCCACTTTAAAAGATTCACCGTCTCTATTTGTCCTGTTTACCATTATCATTGGAAGTGAAAGTTAAAGAAAATCCAACATTTTGGGTTGTCCCCAGAAAAATAATAGAGGACAATTCTTCCAATGGGGACACTAGTTCTAGTCCCCAAGAAATTCCCTTCGTTTGCAGGGATTTCTTTTCACTTGCTGTTTGGCTATGGCACAGGAAGTGAAAGGAAATCTCCGCAATGGGACAGTGATGGCGAAAAAAAAAATCTGATAGGGGTTATAACCCTCCCTTGCTCTATCCAAAATAAAAAGAAAAGTTTTGCCCATTTTTTTTTTTTTTTTTTTGTGCAGCCGCAGCCTAAGTATTCCCTGTTCCCTGACAGTATGCTGCAGGGAAGGACCCATGCTCTTTGTAAAAGCAGTGGTCTCTTCGCAGAGATGCCATCATGCTGCAGAGAAGGACACATGCTTCTGTGTGAAAGCAGTGGTCTCTTCGCAGAGATGCCATCATGCTGCAGGGAAGGACCCATGCTCTTTGTAAAAGCAGTGGTCTCTTCGCAGAGATGCCACCATGCTACAGAGAAGGACCCATGCTTCTGTGTGAAAGCAGTGGTCTCTTCGCAGAGATGCCACCATGCTGCAGAGAAGGACCCATGGTCTCTGTGTGAAAGCAGTGGCCTCTTCGCAGAGATGCCACCATGCTACAGAGAAGGACCCATGGTCTCTGTGTGAAAGCAGTGGTCTCTTCGGAGAGATGCCACCATGCTACAGAGAAGGACCCGTGCTCTCTTTGTAAAAGCAGTGGTCTCTTCGCAGAGATGCCATCATGCTGCAGAGAAGGACCCATGCTTCTGTGTGAAAGCAGTGGTCTCTTCGCAGAGATGCCATCATGCTGCAGAGAAGGACCCATGCTTCTGTGTGAAAGCAGTGGTCTCTTCGCAGAGATGCCACCATGCTACAGAGAAGGACCCGTGCTCTCTTTGTAAAAGCAGTGGTCTCTTTGGAGAGATGCCATCATGCTGCAGAGAAAGGACCCATGGTCTCTGTGTGAAAGCAGTGGTCTCTTCGCAGAGATGCCACCATGCTGCAGAGAAGGACCCATGGTCTCTGTGTGAAAGCAGTGGTCTCTTCGGAGAGATGCCACCATGCTACAGAGAAGGACCCGTGCTCTCTTTGTAAAAGCAGTGGTCTCTTCGCAGAGATGCCATCATGCTGCAGAGAAGGACCCATGCTTCTGTGTGAAAGCAGTGGTCTCTTCGCAGAGATGCCATCATGCTGCAGAGAAGGACCCATGCTTCTGTGTGAAAGCAGTGGTCTCTTCGCAGAGATGCCACCATGCTACAGAGAAGGACCCGTGCTCTCTTTGTAAAAGCAGTGGTCTCTTCGGAGAGATGCCATCATGCTGCAGAGAAAGGACCCATGGTCTCTGTGTGAAAGCAGTGGTCTCTTCGCAGAGATGCCACCATGCTGCAGAGAAGGACCCATGGTCTCTGTGTGAAAGCAGTGGTCTCTTCGGAGAGATGCCACCATGCTACAGAGAAGGACCCATGGTCTCTGTGTGAAATCAGTGGTCTCTTCGGAGAGATGCCATCATGCTGCAGAGAAGGACCCATGCTGAAGTGTCCACCAACCCTTGTTCACAGAGCCACCCAAGACCTCACCCACGAGACTGTCCAGTCAGGCAGAGGACAGTCTGGTGGGGAAGGTTTTTGGTGGCTCTGAATGTTATATTATGGATGTGGCCCGTAATGTAGCCAAAAAGAATTATTTTAATTAGACTCCTGAAATTTACTCAAGAAGTGTGCACAAGGTTTTATGCCACTTTACAATACATTGCAGTAAAAAGTGAAAAATTAAT
Source organism: Pelophylax lessonae (assembly GCF_965119305.1). Classification (NCBI taxonomy): domain Eukaryota; kingdom Metazoa; phylum Chordata; class Amphibia; order Anura; family Ranidae; genus Pelophylax; species Pelophylax lessonae. The sequence goes on along the minus strand of NC_138770.1, from coordinate 175,812,759 downwards.
CCTTCGATAAACTGTGTAAGGAGGAAGCACTGATCTATAGAAACCAATCAGAATTTACTTAGCAGAAGTTACACCAGCACAAGATTGGTTGTTGGGAGTGCTACCATGTGCATTTTACTGAACAAACCTATATGGGGGGTGGACAGCTTTTACCTGTTCCCACTATGCATTGTCTTGAAGAATGTGATGCAAGGTGAAGATGACCGGTGTAAATGAATGTACTCTGAATGAGTCAGTTTCTTCTTCTCAGTCTTAAGAGGAAAAAGTGTAATCTTCTTACAGTAGCACAAGTGCTTTTCCCTTTTCACACTTCTCACTTGCCTGCTACATACTCCAGAAGTGTTAAGAGCAATGCTGCACCATTTTATCATATTACTCTAAGCCCATGAAAGATAGTTGATAGAAGCAACATCTAAAAGACTGGCCTGGGCCCTTATATTATTTAGATAATTACATATCTTAGATTGTAAGCTCTAACGAGCAGGGCCCTCTGATTCATACTCTATTAAAGTGTATTGTATTTGTACTGTCTACCCTCAAGTTGTAAAGCGCTGCGTAAACGTTGGCGCTATATAAATCCTATATAATAATAATAATAATATAATAATGTTTGCTTCTTTTTACTCTACTTTAAATTTAAATTCTGAGATAAAATGATCTAAGCTTAAAATTGCTCAAACTCCTGTACAACCATAAGTGTGCGTAGCCTAATGCATTAGGGTGTGCACACCAAAGCTTAAACATACACTACCGATCACTTACGATGTTCATTCAGAAAGAGGGGGAGCCGGGAAATTATATATTTGCTGGCTTCTTTCCCTACTCATCCTAAAACATCCCCACAGCAACAGCCGACTGGAGAGGAGAGGAGGGAAGCCGGAAGAGCTGTGGGGGTAAGGGGGAGGGAAGCCAGGGCAGTAGGGTCAATCTGTGCTGCACAGGGTGATTAGGGTGTGCCTGGGCACACCTGGCACACCCTGTGCGCACACCTATGCGTACAACACTTATTCTGACTACCCTGTGTAAGAAAGATGCATATACTTATCTATACTCAGTCTGCCTCGGTCCGGTCATGTGATCAGCTTCCCTGTGTCAGTTAGCAGCAGCTTCAGGGGAGAAGAAGAACCACCAGCAAAAGATGGCCCATAGACCACTCAGGCATGCCAGCTGTCAGAGCACTCTGTGCCCTCCCCTGTATCTGGCACTGGCTGACACAGGGGAGGTCACATGACTGGGCTGGAGCTGAACATAGGTAAGATCTTTCTTCAGCAGGGTAGTTAGTATAGGTGTTAGAAGGGGGGGGGGGGGAATTGGAAGTTTAGTTTTATCCTGGAATTCCACTTTAATGAATATGTGGGGCTTTTTCTGGGTCATTTTTGTGTTTCTGATCATGTGCGGTCTTTGTCTATCGTTTTTTAGCGAACGCATATTGTACTAATTAAACGATTGTTGTTCGCTAGGCTATCGTACAACAAAAGTTTTTGTGTTTGTCCCTTCGGATTTTGTTGGATGAAATGTCGTGATTGGCTGTCGAAAGCTGTGCACTAACGATCAGATTATCATGTGATCAATTCGAAAGCGATTTTTTTCGTACGATTATCTGATCGTGTGTATGAGACAATATCAGCACCCCAGAGCTCTGATTATAATTACTCCTTTCTTTCTGGCTCCACTCCTCAGTCCCGGTTCATACTGGTGCGATGCAGGAAACTCTGCGATTCAGTTCTGGTTCTCGCATCACACCTCAATCGCACAATGGTTCACACTGACACCTGCAAACCGCTGGGGGTGTCAATTTAAAGTTATGACACCCCCAGATTGGTTTGCAGATTGCAGTGTAAACTGTCAAATGTTGCAGGAATCGGATCACATAGACGTGAACACCCATGCGATTTGATTCCAGTGCAGAAAAAAAAAGGGTCCTGCACCATTTTGGTGCGAATGCGATGCAATTTCAGCCATACAGTCTGTATGGCTGAATTTGCAATGCATAGACATCGCATGTGATCTGCATAGCAATGTGGGGCAAATCACATGCGATGTCTGTCATCGCACAAGCGTGAACGCAGCCTGAATAAATGAATGCAGCTCTCTCCTCAAGCAAACAGACATTGGAATTGATTTACTAAAACTGGAGAGTGTAAAATCAGGTGCAGCTGTGCATGGTAGCCAATCAGCTTCTAACTTCAGCTTGTTATGTGATTTGACTTGTCAAATCCCATGACAAAACCCTCCAATGTGAATGAGGGTTTATTCAAAATTGAATTGAACATGTTGAAGTTAGAAGCTGATTGGCTACCATGCACAGCTGCACCAGATTCTGAGTGCATCGGTTTTAGTAAATCTTCCCCAATGCATCAACCACTGGCTCCTGCCTCTCCTTCCAGTGCCCCACTGCCTCTTGGCACCTCTCTCCTCTCAGGGCAGTGTCGGGTAAGCCAGCTATAGCATGGTAATGTCATATAGAAAACCCCATATATGTCTGGAATGGAGTCTGTGAGAAAGTCCAAGCCAGGTGGAAAGGAGTGATTATAAGTAGAATGTTGATGAGGCTAATATTGATTGATGTTATAAAATGAAAGTAGATGCTGAAAACATAGAACTCCTGTACATAAAATGTAGGCAAACGGAAGGGTTTTTTTGAGTCAAACACGTTTTTTTTTTTTTTTTGCATGGCATAACATAATAAGTGGAATTTACCGAGACTGGAGCAATTGTGCATGTCAACCAATCAACTTCTAGCTTTCATTTTCAAAGCCTAAATTATTTAAATTACCTTTTCAGAAAAAAATGTATTATTATCCTTAATTCAACTATTTATTTGATAGCATTCTATGGGCTTTGTTTATTGATGTCTGCTTGTGCACCTTGATGTTTTCTTATGCAAAAATCAAGAAATAAATTTGAAAAGAAAAAATGAAAAGGTAAATTAACACCTTCCAGCCTCCCCCCAGTCACCCCCATCACCACCCCAGGTCCCCAGTGTACTTACCCCTCCATGGATGATAAGCTGTCAGTGCCCACACAGCCAGTGTAGTGGTCCGAGGATTTGAAATCCCCATCTTCTCCCTCTTCTTTCTGCATATCAGAGCAATTCCTTGTGTGGCGCTGACCAGTCAGAATCAGTCTGATCCATCCTGGAAGCCCTACAGAAAAAAGGGAGAAGAAGAACGGAGATTTTAAATCCTCAGACGGCTACATTGGCTGCGTGGGCACTGACAGCTCATTACCTACAGAGATAACTGGAGTGGGGACTGAGGGGTCAGGGGGCTGTAGGGTGTTAGTTAACCACTTCTGGGCCGGAAGATTTTCCCCCTTAATGACCAGGCCATTTATTGTGATTCAGCACTGCGTTATTTTAACCACTTAAGCCCCGGAGGATTTGGCTGCTAAACGACCAGGGGGTATTTTGCGATTCGGCACTGCGTGACTTTAACGGACAATTGCGCAGTCGTGCGACGCTGTACCTAAACGAATTTGGCGTCCTTTTTTTCCCACAAACAGAGCTTTCTTTTGGTGGTATTTGATCACCTGTGCGATTTTTTGATCACGCGCTATAAACAAAAAAAGAGCGACAATTTTGCAAAAATAGCAATATTTTTCACATTTTTTTTATATGAAATTCCCCCCAAAAAAATGTAAAAATCAAAATTTTTTAACATTTTCGGCCAATTTGTTTTATCCTACCTATGTTTGGTAAAAAAAATCGCAAACAGCGTATTTTTATTGGTTTGCGCAAAAGTTATCGCGTTTACTAACAAATGGAAAGATTTTTGTCATTTTTGTTGTTTTTTTTTTAACGCGTAATGGCGGCGATCTGCGATTTTTTTTGCGGTACTGCGACATTGTGGCGGACAGATCGGACCCTTGACTGACATTTTTGACACTTTTGGGGTTAACAGTGACATTTCTACAGTAATCAGTGCTATACATATGCACTGTTACTGTAAAAATACACTGGTAGTGAAGGGGTTAACTTTATTTGGGAGGGAGGGGCTGTGTGTGTCCCTAGGGGCGTGCTTTCTACTGTGATTGGCTGTGGCTTGAGCTGTAAGGACACTGATCAACGGATCTACATAGTAGATCCGTGTGATCAGTGTCTTTACAGCGAGGAGAATGACATGTGGCTTGTTTACACAAGCTGCCTGCCTTTCTCCCTCTCCCCCGACGATCGCTGAGTGACCGGCGGACATGGGGTCCGCTGGTCACACGCACGGGGGGGTCCGTCACCGCGCGGGAGAGGGAGCGCGCCTCCGCGGGCGCGCGCTCGCTCCCCAGACCCTCCCAGGCTAGTGACGTTAATTAACGTCACTCTGCCTGGCAGGGGCTGACCGCCGCAGTAAATCTACTTGCGGCGGTCGGCAAGCGGTTAAGGTAGAAGCTGATTATTATTATTATTATTTTTTTTTAATTAAGTTTTTCACATAAAAATTACCAACATGTTCAACATTCAGCACTACAATTCAATAGCACCAGTGTACAATGCAGCTTCCGGACCCATGAAAGCAGCAATCTTCTCATAAAAAGGGTACATACAGTACAAATTCACAATAAACAATACCATATTCCCCCTGCAATACCAAGAGAAATTGACTTAGAGCTCCATCAAGGCCTACACAGAGCCAGCATCCCGCCACAAAAGGAACCTTTAACCAGCTTCAAGTAATCCAACGTTGTGGAGTTATCTTCTATCCAACCACCCCATACCTTTTTAAACTTATCAGGTACTCCACTATTAAGATATGTGGCTTCATACTTCGGCAACTTCGGCAATTCCTTATTTATCAATGCCTTCCAAACCATGGTGGTGGGGGCCATCAGTTTCCTCCATAACAAGATATACATTTGACATGCAGAATACAGGAGCAGGGTGAGCAAAGTACAGATCACCTTAAAGCTGATTGTTTTTTATGTATAGCTGCTCCAGTTTTAGTAAAATCCCAGATTCATTCCCTACGTTTTTGTCCATATTGATTTCGCACTTTTTTTTTTTTTAAACTCATGATGTAAATCTGAACATAAATTACAGAAGCAAAATTGATAATCATAAGTACCATTCTTACATATCTTAAAGTGTATCTGAACCCAGGAACAAATATGCAATGGCTTACAGATTACCTGTCCATAGATGTGATGGTTAGAAATTCCCTCTATGGTGGTTGGGAGCCAAACCTTTCTTTGCATCGAAGGGTTACTGATGCTGCTGCTGTCTAGTAGTTACAGGTGTATTGAAAAGTGAGTTCCAACTGGGCACTGTGGTTTCTTCTACCAGCCTCTATGTCTTTACTGTGTCCAGTAGTGACAAAGCAGCAGTTGGAAGAAACCGAGTAGCCAGCTGGGAGACCTGCTGTGAACCAAGTAGCCAGCTGGGAGACCTGCTGTGAACCAAGTAGCCAGCTGGGAGACCTGCTGTGAACCAAGTAGCCAACTGGGAGACCTGCTGTGAACCAAGTAGCCAATTGGGAGACCTGCTGTGAACCAAGTAGCCAATTGGGAGACCTGCTGTGAACCAAGTAGCCAACTGGGAGACCTGCTGTGAACCAAGTAGCCAATTGGGAGACCTGCTGTGAACCAAGTAGCCAATTGGGAGACCTGCTGTGAACCAAGTAGCCAGCTGGGAGACCTGCTGTGAACCAAGTAGCCAACTGGGAGACCTGCTGTGAACCAAGTAGCCAATTGGGAGACCTGCTGTGAACCAAGTAGCCAATTGGGAGACCTGCTGTGAACCAAGTAGCCAACTGGGAGACCTGCTGTGAACCAAGTAGCCAGCTGGGAGACCTGCTGTGAACCAAGTAGCCAACTGGGAGACCTGCTGTGAACCAAGTAGCCAACTGGGAGACCTGCTGTGAACCAAGTAGCCAATTGGGAGACCTGCTGTGAATCAAGTAGCCAGCTGGGAGACCTGCTGTGAATCAAGTAGCCAATTGGGAGACCTGCTGTGAACCAAGTAGCCAATTGGGAGACCTGCTGTGAACCAAGTAGCCAATTGGGAGACCTGCTGTGAACCAAGCAGCCAACTGGGAGACCTGCTGTGAACCAAGTAGCCAGCTGGGAGACCTGCTGTGAACCAAGTAGCCAACTGGGAGACCTGCTGTGAACCAAGTAGCCAAATGGGAGACCTGGTGTGAACCAAGTAGCCAACTGGGAGACCTGGTGTGAACCAAGTAGCCAAATGGGAGACCTGCTGTGAACCAAGTAGCCAAATGGGAGACCTGCTGTGAAGCAGTAGCCAAATGTGAGGCCCCTTGACGTGTTGGCACCAGTATCTCTTAAAAAAAAAAAAAAGATTTAACTTTCCATCTGCTGAACAGGTACATTTCAACGTCATGTTTCACAGGCTTTGGTTTCATAGCCATGGGATCACTTTAGGAAAACAAGATGGCTGCCATATTTTAAGTACACAAGCAGGTGACAACTATAGCAAGAAATCAAGCACAGTATCAGCAGCCACAGTCTCTGTGCAGTCACTTTAAAGATGTAAAAGGCAGCAACCTTTGTGGATATGTCTGAAATATAGCAGGCTGGGTAACACTGACACATATTTGATAGATGGAGCTGTCGCAGAGCATTGACCCCAGAAGACTTTCTAACAAATTAAGGGGGATGGGGTGTGAATGTGCAGTCCTGATGGCAATGCTGCAAGCTGCCATTTCACAAGCCCACATCTCAACAGGTCAGCTTCCCGATGGAATCTTTTCTACGCTCCATGAAACTTTACTGGATTTTTTATCATAGACATTAATGCAGAAGCAAATATTCATTTAATGACACCATTGTGTGCAAAGGATCGTGGAACTGTAAAGTTAATCCTCTGAGACAGGCTGAGGTTAGAGAGGAGGCAGCAGGAACTGCTCTTTAACCCATTACAAGATTAAACAGGGACTATAGGCATCTCTGCATTTGAAGGTTGGAATAGTTGTTCAAAAGCCAGTACCTAAAAAACGGCATTAAATAACATAAATGTTCTCTGGTAAAGGTCAAAAGCTATGTTACAAAAATAATATTACATGATTTGTTTTCGGTAAAACACTTAGGAATATGCGGGTATTATAGAAAATAATACAATAAATAGATATATAAGGCAATATAAAAAAAGGAATGGTCATGTGGCTTGGGTCCACATGTGGTTCTCAGTAAACTCTCTACAGATATTTATATTATATTGTATGTATGTACTGAATGTACTATTTGTCCAATACAATTGCTATAAGCAAGGGAAAACTGCCTAATATCCCCTATTCCTGAATATATTGTTTAGTACAGATAATTATAAACTATAAAAGAATATAAACCCACGTTCAATACTGCAGTACCAGTAGTCCTAGTGACACACATGGATTTTGTATTGTTGCAACCAACCATTCAGGCATAAAATGACAGCATATCTGCTAAAGGTTGGTGTGTACATTCTTTGTTTCATAGACATTTCCTGGCTTCATCCCAAATTTGGTAAGCAACATCTTGTTCTACCAGTGTGGTGGTACATTTCTACCAGTGTGGTGGTGTATTTCTACCAGTGTGGTGGTGTATTTCTACCAGTGTGGTGGTACATTTCTACCAGTGTGGTGGTACATTTCTACCAGTGTGGTGGCACATTTCTACCAGTGTGGTGGCACATTTCTACCAGTGTGGTGGTACATTTCTACCAGTGTGGTGGTGTATTTCTACCAGTGTGGTGGTGTATTTCTACCAGTGTGGTGGTGCATTTCTACCAGTGTGGTGGTGTATTTCTACCAGTGTGGTGGTGCATTTCTACCAGTGTGGTGGTGTATTTCTACCAGTGTGGTGGTACATTTCTACCAGTGTGGTGGTGCATTTCTACCAGTGTGGTGGTACATTTCTACCAGTGTGGTGGTGTATTTCTACCAGTGTGGTGGTACATTTCTACCAGTGTGGTGGTGTATTTCTACCAGTGTGGTGGTGTATTTCTACCAGTGTGGTGGTACATTTCTACCAGTGTGGTGGTACATTTCTACCAGTGTGGTGGTACATTTCTACCAGTGTGGTGGCACATTTCTACCAGTGTGGTGGCACATTTCTACCAGTGTGGTGGTACATTTCTACCAGTGTGGTGGTGTATTTCTACCAGTGTGGTGGTGCATTTCTACCAGTGTGGTGGTGTATTTCTACCAGTGTGGTGGTACATTTCTACCAGTGTGGTGGTGCATTTCTACCAGTGTGGTGGTACATTTCTACCAGTGTGGTGGTGTATTTCTACCAGTGTGGTGGTACATTTCTACCAGTGTGGTGGTGTATTTCTACCAGTGTGGTGGTGTATTTCTACCAGTGTGGTGGTACATTTCTACCAGTGTGGTGGTACATTTCTACCAGTGTGGTGGCACATTTCTACCAGTGTGGTGGCACATTTCTACCAGTGTGGTGGTACATTTCTACCAGTGTGGTGGTGTATTTCTACCAGTGTGGTGGTGTATTTCTACCAGTGTGGTGGTACATTTCTACCAGTGTGGTGGTACATTTCTACCAGTGTGGTGGCACATTTCTACCAGTGTGGTGGCACATTTCTACCAGTGTGGTGGTACATTTCTACCAGTGTGGTGGTGTATTTCTACCAGTGTGGTGGTGCATTTCTACCAGTGTGGTGGTGTATTTCTACCAGTGTGGTGGTGCATTTCTACCAGTGTGGTGGTGTATTTCTACCAGTGTGGTGGTACATTTCTACCAGTGTGGTGGTGCATTTTTACTAGTGTGGTGGTGCATTTCTACCAGTGTGGTGGTGCATTTCTACCAGTGTGGTGGTACATTTCTACCAGTGTGGTGGTGCATTTCTACCAGTGTGGTGGTGCATTTCTACCAGTGTGGTGGTACATTTCTACCAGTGTGGTGGCACATTTCTACCAGTGTGGTGGTGTATTTCTACCAGTGTGGTGGTGCATTTCTACCAGTGTGGTGGTGCATTTCTACTAGTGTGGTGGTGCATTTCTACCAGTGTGGTGGTGCATTTCTACCAGTGTGGTGGTGCATTTCTACCAGTGTGGTGGTGCATTTCTACCAGTGTGGTGGTGCATTTCTACCAGTGTGGTGGTGTATTTCTACCAGTGTGGTGGTGTATTTCTACCAGTGTGGTGATGTATTTCTACCAGTGTGGTGGTGCATTTCTACCAGTGTGGTGGTGTATTTCTACCAGTGTGGTGGTACATTTCTACCAGTGTGGTGGTGTATTTCTTCCAGTGTGGTGGTGTATTTCTACCAGTGTGGTGGTACATTACTACCAGTGTGGTGGTGTATTTCTACCAGTGTGGTGGTGCATTTCTACCAGTGTGGTGGTACATTACTACCAGTGTGGTGGTGCATTTCTTACCAGTGTGGTGGTGTATTTCTACCAGTGTTCTGGCACATTTCTACCAGTGTGGTGGTGTATTTCTACCAGTGTGGTGGTGTATTTCTACCAGTGTGGTGGTGCATTTCTACCAGTGTGGTGGTGCATTTCTACCAGTGTGGTGGTGCATTTCTACCAGTGTGGTGGTGTATTTCTACCAGTGTGGTGGCACATTTCTACCAGTGTGGTGGTGCATTTCTACCAGTGTGGTGGTACATTTCTACCAGTTTGGTGGCACATTTCTACCAGTGTGGTGGCACATTTCTACCAGTGTGGTGGTGCATTTCTACCAGTGTGGTGGTGCATTTCTACCAGTGTGGTGGTGTATTTCTACCAGTGTGGTGGTGCATTTCTACCAGTGTGGTGGTACATTTCTACCAGTGTGGTGGTGTATTTCTACCAATGTGGTGGTACATTACTACCAGTGTGGTGGTGCATTTCTTACCAGTGTGGTGGTGCATTTCTACCAGTGTGGTGATGCATTTCTACCAGTGTGGTGGTGTATTTCTACCAGTGTGGTGGCACATTACTACCAGTGTGGTGGTGCATTTCTTACCAGTGTGGTGGTACATTACTACCAGTGTGGTTGTGCATTTCTTACCAGTGTGGTGGTGTATTTCTACCAGTGTGGTGGCACATTTCTACCAGTGTGGTGGTGTATTTCTACCAGTGTGGTGGTGTATTTCTACCAGTGTGGTGGTGTATTTCTACCAGTGTGGTGGTTCATTTCTACCAGTGTGGTGGTGTATTTCTACCAGTGTGGTGGTGTTTTTTTACCAGTGTGGTGGTGTATTTCTACCAGTGTGGTGGTGCATTTCTACCAGTGTGGTGGTGCATTTCTACCAGTGTGGTGGTGTATTTCTACCAGTGTGGTGGTACATTTCTACCAGTGTGGTGGTGCATTTCTACCAGTGTGGTGGTACATTTCTACCAGTGTGGTGGTGTATTTCTACCAGTGTGGTGGTACATTTCTACCAGTGTGGTGGTGCATTTCTACCAGTGTGGTGGTGTATTTCTACCAGTGTGGTGGTGCATTTCTACCAGTGTGGTGGTGCATTTCTACCAGTGTGGTGGTGTATTTCTACCAGTGTGGTGGTGCATTTCTACCAGTGTGGTGGTACATTTCTACCAGTGTGGTGGTGCATTTCTACCAGTGTGGTGGTGCATTTCTACCAGTGTGGTGGTGCATTTCTACCAGTGTGGTGGTGCATTTCCCCTGAAAAAAATTGAAAATGCCCAATTGTTGATCAGCATAGCGAGCACTCCAGGAATCACTAAAGTTGCAAAATAGGCCGGAACTCCACTTTAAGCACTTTCAGCAGGTAATTAAATCACTTTTTCTCTTTAAATCCGTGCCTATGTTCCAGTTTAAACTGGTGCCATGACTGCTGCCCCAGGTTTCCTGGTTCAGGGGAGCTCCTTTCTCTTGCAGCTTCCTATGGAGTCACCCTTGCATGCAGAGACTACAGTTGTGTCTCCCTACACTGTGTGCATCAATAGAAACATAACCACACAGCACTGTAGTCTAGGATGGCAAGACACTGCACTGCTCCCCCATCCCGCCCTTTGCCACGCTAACAGACTGGCTCGGAACTGCATTGTTCACTGTTAACTCTTTCCTGTTCAGGAAAGCAGCACTGAGAGAGCAGGGGCCAGCAGCAGTGAATGTTGTAAACTGCAATTGCTGTGGTAAGAATTTAAACAAATAGTTTACTGGGGAATATTTGATTTAGTGTGGTCAATGTGTTAAGCTAAAAATGTCCTAGGATTTAGGAATTCTTTAAGCCATGGGATGTTTACCGTATACACTCACCAAGGACCATCTCCAGCATGGAGAATGGATTAATGTCTTGTAGTTCCACATTCCAAATGTCTTAGATGGTCCCACTTCTCCTGCTGGGGCAGGAATTCTGTTCTACTGACCACCAACCAAATGTGTTTTCCCATTTTACCAGGGCCATTGTGCATATTTAGTTGTATCTCATTGTATCTGTTATTAAAGCTATTAAGTCCATTAGCTATAGATCATAGTTGCTCTGAGATGATACCAGTTAGAATTGTGCCAAGCTGTTCTTAGTAGTTAGGTCTAACATATTTTTGGGGTTGCTGGAAGCCTGCTCCAGGGTTCCATTTGTCACCCAGAGTCAAAAAGCCACTGAAGTAGGTACAGTAAAACCTTGGATTGAGAGTAACTTGGTTTGAGAGCATTTTGCAAGACAAGCAAAATGTTGTTATGAATCTTGACTTGATAAACAAGCGATGTCTTGATATACAAATAGCGTCATGTCATAACTGAGTATAAAAGAGAATAGAGGCGCCTCCAAGTGTAGCAATATGGTTACATTTAATGAAGGTTCAATATTTAGCAACTCACATGGTTTATGATTGAAACAGACACATCTAAGTATGCAGGCATCTGGGGTAAAGCTGTCTACAGAGACCGTACTCCTCACCGCTATCAACGTCATCCCTTCCATGCTGCGCTCCATGAGTGCTTCAAGCCTCACTTTCAGATCGCTCTCCTGCAGGGTAGTCTTCCTGGTCACGACTGCAGTCTGACAGAGGTGAGACCCAGCAGTGAGGAGGATGGTCTATGTGGACAGCTTTACCCCGGATGCCTGCATACTTAGATGTGCCTGTTTTAATCATCAACCATGTGCATTGCTAAATGTTGAACCTTCATTAAATGTAACCATATTGCTACACTTAGAGGCACCCCTCTTCTCTTTTATACCTTGTAGCTTCTGCTGGATTTTGCTTCAAATCCCCACAACCTATCACATTGCTATAATCTTTTTATATGGACTATAAACTGAAGGATTTATGAATAAATGGTCATGGAACGAATTATCTGAGTTTCCATTATTTCCTATGGGGAAATTCGCTTTGATATAAGAGTGCAACAAATGGAGTGAACGAATTATGCTCGCAATCAATAGTTTTACTGTATTCACATCTAACTGTACCTTAACCACTTTACCACTGAGTACTGGAATAGTACTGCGGCAAAGTGGCACGATCCCGTCTGACGACGTAGACCTACGTCGCCAGACTCCTCCCCTGTAGGCGGCGCTCGCGCGCCACCGGAGGCACGCTCCCGCTGTTTTCATTCACAGCGGGAGTCGGGCCAGGGGAGGAGCAGCGGCGATCGCCGCTGCTCTGCCTCGATCGTCGGGGATCTAGTGTGGAGATCCGCCCGCCTGTGTAAACACAAGCGGGCGGATCTCCTCAGTGACAGGGAGTGACAGATCGGAGTGTTCAGCATAGCTGGACATCCAATCTGTCC
>NC_138770.1:175410136-175795136 GCF_965119305.1 Pelophylax lessonae | reverse complement strand
AGGACTGCAGAGATCTGAGAGCTCCATCTCCACACACAGCGCGGAGATGGAGCTGTCATCCGCCTGCTCAGCGGGGATCGGCAGATAGATTCCCCGCTGAGAAGAATGGAGTCCTTCGGCGGAACGGACAGGTGTGAAAGGGGCCTTAAGTGTACATAATGTGCTGCCTTTGTGGGCTCTGATAAACATCTAGCCAATACACAATATTTATCTTCATTCCACTTTACTTTTATTTTAGTACATTGCTTTTAGTTGTTTTCAAGGGTATTTATAATGTACATTAAAGGAACAGTTGCACACACCATGGTGTTATATTAGTTAATTTTTGACATCTTTGGGTTCTCCAACAATGTCAGGGGTCCGTAGGTCAGTGTAAAAGTATTGTGTATTCAGTAGGAAGAAACTTGAGTATGGTTAAATTTATTAGATATACCCTTGATGGTATATAGCAGGGATCCTCAAACTACAGCCCTCCAGCTGTTGTGGAACTACACATCCCATGAGGCATTGTAAAACTCTGACTTTCACAGACATGACTATGCATGATGGGAATTGTAGTTACTAAACAAATGGAAGGCCGTAGTTTGCAGACCCCTGGTATATAGACTCCATAGTTTTAGCAGTAAGTACGGAATATATTTTCATTTATCCACCAATTTCTAAATTGCTAGATACCTTTAGGCATAATTTGGATTGCAAGGCCTAAAATTCTGCAGACCCCATGACACTGCCTGGTCTTCTGCCTGCACTTTGCATTATGGATAACCACCACAGCATTGGTGATGTCCACTCTGAATTCTGCCCATCATTTAATTCTGCCGAGCTGACTGTACATTGTACTAAGTTCGGTTTTCAACTGACGTATTCCTACACCGTATTTTGATAATCTGAAACACAGTTTCATGACCATAGAAGAAAGTGAAATAAAACCCATTTTCTATATAGAAATATCCATAGAGTGCTTCTTTAAATAACTGTTTTGAAGCACATTTTGTAGTTTGATGCGTCATTATCGCTGGGACGAACAGAGCAGGTCCCATGGATAGGATTCTGCTTAAATCTCTGCAGGTTCAGCAAGCATTGTATATGAGAAGCTTTGTTTGCCAGGCCGGTGACAGTTACACAGGAACACCTACTGAGATTAAACAAGCTTTCCCTAGCTTTAGAGGACAACCGAGAGCAAGAGAAAGCTTCATAATCAGGAGGCCAAGACGGAGATCTTTCTTTTTACAGCCTAGGAGGTTAATTGGGATTACAGTGGTATTTTGAGAGGCATCTGAACCTTTGATTCAACTTTCCTCCCCCACAGTCTGCTAACAGGACTCCACTGATTGGGCTCTGATGATTTTTAACTCTTTTGTTCTGGTAAAGAATGCTAAGTAAGGCCATTTCAGCAACATACACCTATTTTAGTTACATTGTGTTATGCTCTTATATTATAGGCTATTTCTAGAATATATACCTACAGAACATGTAAAGTCACAGACACGCTTTGTAGCCACCAGGGGGCACCAGTCTCATCCCCATGTTTCACACACCAATGCATGTTTGGCTGTGCAGCAACCAGAGTAACCCGAGTAAGACAATGCAATGTTGGTTGCTGGTTTATAGAGACAATGCAAAGTCAATCCCAGAGGCAGGTTTTTGCATGGTGCTTACGGGAAATCTGTCATGAGAGAAACATGCAAGCTGCCATTGTTGACTTGATTCTGAAAATACTGATTGCCTGGCTAGCTCTAGCTTAATGGCTTGCTGCCAGGACCAGCATACAGCATGTAAAGTCAGCCTGAAATCGGAACTACTGGTCTACTTTAGGTATATATACCTAAAAAAAAATATATATATATATATATATATATATGTATACAAAAAATATATATATATATATATATATATATATATATATATATATATACATATATGTATACATATATATATATATATATATATATATATATATAGAGAGAGAGAGAGAGAGAGAGAGAGAGAGACTGAATTTAAAAATGTATTGAAACCCAGACACACACACAGTATATACTACTGTGTGTGTGTGTGTATATATATATATATATATATATATATATATATATAGTATGTGTGTGTATCTTCTGATCTCCACTTTTCCAAATTAATTAAAAAAAAATTTAACATACTGTGACCAGTCAGTATTCCTGATCCCGCCACACCAGTCATGTGATACGGCTGTACACACTGTCACCAGTGTGATAACGCTGTACCACACTGGTTACAGTATGTACAAAAAATAAATAAATAAATAAATAAATCATGAAAACAAATATTTCATTTTCTTAATTTTCCAAAAAAATGTGCCAAAAAATTGCAACTTCCAAAAACTTGCTGTGCCTTTTAATAAAGACTGCCTGTGTTCCAAAAAGGGGTTATTTGGGGAGGGGGTATTTGTACTGTCCTGGCATTTTAGGAGCCTCTAGAAATGAGATAGGCAGTCCATCAGAAATGATCAACTTTCAAATATATATACTATAGATTGTATACACTATAACTTTCACACAAACCAATTAATATACATTTTAGCCAACATTTATGAAGACATTTTATTTTATTGGATATGTTTGAAAACAGAAAGTAGAGAATTTTTTTTTTCAAAATATTCATTTTTATTTTATTTTTTTATTTATATGGCAAAAAAAAAAAAAGCGACGAACAAATACCACTAAAGAAAGTTCTATAAAAAAAAAAAATGATATACATTTAATTTGGGTATAGTGTTGCATGACCCCACAATTGCCAGTGATAGTAGCGCAGTGCTGAGTATCAAAAAATTAGAGGGGTAAAACCATCCAAAGCTCACATGGTTAAACATGCCTCTCTCCAGTCTCTTGTGCCTGTACAATGTAGCAAAGCACTGTACTTTGCAGAATAATTTTATTACAGCAGGGTACCGCCACTCTTATTTCATTCTGTTTTATATATTCAGGGTAATTTAGTCCAAAGATAGATTTATCTAATTATACCAGCATTCGTTAAAAATTCATATCATTTTAAGGAGTACATAACTGGACAGATGGGGTTTATGTTTTATATTAGCCTAGAATGCGTCTTTCAGATCATTTATCCTTCAGCACCTCTAGTACCATGGACAGCTACAAGTGTAGAGGCTGTTTAACTGCAGCGCTCCCAGGGGAAAGAACCTGATTTCTTCTCGGAGAATGGTAAATGGGATGCTGATACTGATGTGTATGTCCTAATTATTATAAAAAGTTGCTCTTTATTCAGGAAGTTGGTGCAGTAAAGTACAAAGTAATCCATTACAGCCAACCACCTTTTTTCAATAAGCCTGTGTAACTAAGGAACAATATTTAATAACATAATTCAGTATCCTGCTAAACTCCCCTTCATACTTAAAGCGTATCTAAACCCATCAATGTAACGCAGGGGTGTCAAACTCAACTTCATCGAGGGCCGCATCAGCATTATGATTGCCCTCAACGGGCGGGTTGCATCTGTAATACTAGATGTCCAGAGTATCCCAAACCCCTTACATCAGATGTTAAGAGTCCACCCACACCCTCCCTTACATCAAAGTGCACCCCTTACCTCGTGTTGCTGCTGGGAAGAAACTGGTGGCAGAGCTGGGAAGCAGAAAGTGTGGGGTCTGCAAGAGGCCCAAAGGAGGACTGGAGCTCTACTGCAGCTCCAGGTGAGGTGTGAGGGCTGCATGAAATGGACTGGAGGGCCAGATTCGGCCCTCGGGCCTTGTGTTTGACACATGTGATGTAACGGTTTCCCAAAACGGTTACATTTAAGACATTCTGTGAATGATAACTGTTACAGTTGCTTGTGTTCTCACCGAAACTGTCAAGCCTTCAAGTGGATGGTATCATAACTGATCAAATGTGCGGCGCCAAGGCAACCGCAGATCAAACTGAGGCTAAGATGGCAGCTTTGTTGGCTGTAAACGATAGGAGGGTTTAGTTCCACTTTAGGAGGGATGAACTTCGGTCGGCAAATGAGGTCACTTTAACCACTTAAAGACTAAGGCCCCTTTCACACTAGCGGACCGTTCAGATCCGGCTGTCCGTTTTTCAGGTGGATCTGAATGGATGCCCCATGCATCTCTATGGGGCATCAGATGTCAGCGGAGACATGTCCGCTGACATGCGATCCTGTCTGTCACATCTGGATGGATGGAAACCCTATTTTCCATCCGTCCAGTGGATCGGATCGAATGGGATCGGATGAGAACGGACAGGCGGTCCGTTCTCATCCGATTCCCCCATAGAGAACAGCGGGGATCTGACAGCTCTGTCTCCACACACAGCATTGAGACAGAGCTGCCATCCGCCTGCTCAGCGGGGAATCGGCGGATCGATCCCCCGCTGAGAAAAACAGAGTCCGCTGACAGACTCCCATGTGTGAAAGGGGCCTAAGCCTTTTTCTGACACTTCTTGCTTACAAGTTAAAATCAGTTTTTTTTTTGCTGGAAAATTATTTAGAACCCCCAACAGTATATCTATTTTTTAGCAGAGATCCTAGAGAATAAAATGGCAGTTGTTGGAATATTTTATGTACAACTGTATTTGTATTGGTTAAAAATTCACTTTAATGAATTAAAAAAACTGAGTTAGCCCAATGTTTTTGTATAATGGGAAAGATGATGTTACCCATTCTATGCATTAAGATAAAAAGCCTTCTGTGTGCAGCAGCCCCTCCAATACTTACATGAGCCCCCTCTCCGCATCCATGAGTGCCTCAGCCATTCTGTCTCCTGATTGGCTGAGACACAGCAGCGATGCCATTGGCTCCCTTTGCTGTCAATCAAACTCAGTTAGCCAATCAGTAGAGAGAGGGGGGGCAGGGCCAAGCAGCAGCTCCTATCTGTGTGGATACACAGAGCTACAACTCGACTCGGGTGCCCCCATAGCAAGTTGCTTGCTGTGGGGGCACTCAACAGGAGGGAGGGCCAAGAGCTCCAGCCAGGGACCCCAGAAGAGGAGAATCAGGGCTGCCCTGTGCAAAACTAACTGCACAATAACATGTTTGTTATTTTAATAGACAAAAAAAGGAGACTTTACAATGACTTTAAGGATCCTTTGTTGGGGTAGAGGGTTTCGGTATTTGCATGTGAATGTCTGAATGAGGTTTGGTAGGGAGCGATATTTCCAGAGACGTTATGAGTTGAGGATATGTAGAAGGACATTATGATGTACAATGTGCTGCTTAGCAAGGGATGAAGGCATGGGTACATTGTCAGGGACACTATGGTGCTGAGGTGGTATTGATCAGTCAGTGATATTTCCAGGGCCATTGTGTGTTTAAGTTGAGGGCACCTTGCTGCCCTTCAATAATAAGACATTCTTCCTGCTAATATATACACATACTCTCCATTATGAAGAGTTAAAGGAAGACTACTCATGTCCCTATCACTGATTGTTAATAAGTTAAAGAGAAGAAGATTCCGATCTATTATAGGGACTTCATTATGTGCAATACACCTTCAGCTGGAGACGAAAGCTGACAAGCCGCAGCCTTTCCTTAATCATATGTATGCAGCACAGAACGGTGACAGCAGAATAGCAGCGGTAGGTGTTACCATGGTTACCATAGGAGCGAAAAAGGGAGTATCCACTTCACAATGGGGCAAGGGAAGGGAGATGGTGGCAGGGGGCTTGTAGATTGTAACAGAGTTCAGATAGTATTCAAGAGAAAAATTCCAGAAAAATATGTATTTATGACATACTTATCTGCAACATCTTGTTTTAACCCCCGGAGATGACTAGCAGTCATGAAAGTATGTGATAAAAGGTATGCGGCTGGGGGGGGGGATTTGTGACTTCATGAACTGGAAGGAAACATGAAGCAAAAGTGGACCCGTTGCATACAGCAACCTATCAATTTTCATGAAAAAGAAGCAATCTGTGTGCTCCATGTTTGCATTTTCTTTCATAAAAGATGCTTTTGTGAAAACCTGAACAAAGAGAACTAAAGTAAACCTGGAACTATTGCCAATATTCCACGACTGCAATTGTACCTGGAAGGCCCATCGAGGCCATCAGTGCAAATGGCCCACTGAAAATCATTTCAATAAAGTGGAGCTACATTGTATCTGAGCTCCACAAACTGAAAACACTGTTTCATTCTTTTTTATTATTAAAACAAAGTCACCCATCCATGTTTCCATGCTTTATTTTGTTCAGAAATCACTTTGAAAAACACCCCTTAGCATTTCTAGCCATGGCCATCTTGAATAAGGGTAGACGATTCATGTAGTCAGGGCCGCTGATAGGGGGGGACCACCAGCCCTCTTGTAGGGGGCCCGAGCACACAGGGAGGCCCACACAGAGAGGGGGATTAGTGATGGACAACAAATACAGAAATCTTCCTCCAGCACCTGAATCTGATCTGTCCCTCTCCCTGCTATCAGCTTTTATCTGTTGAGAAAGAGACAGTTGTCCCTCACTAATCCCCCTCCCTTGTGTGGCCCCCTCCCAGCACTGGCTCTAATGTTATCTCTGCTCAGGAGTGTATTTGTAAATTGTAACTTTGTTTCTCTCTCTCTGTCTCTCTGATCACTGAGCTCCAACTGCCCAGCCTGTATATTTTTCTCATCTCATCTTCTTTTTTATTTAACATAGTTTTTTTTTTTTTTAGATTTAGCGGGAATTATGTGATTTATGTTATATTTGTGTCTGCTAATAGTGATTTTTTTGTAATTTTAGCTAAATATATCTTTAATATTTTCTTGAGGGGGCCCTGCCAGGTAGTCTGTACGGGGCCCTGCGATTTCTAACAGCAGCCCTGCATGTAGTATTTACTTTCTGGAATCCATCTAGAATCCATCCTTACTATGTAGAAACCCTTTCACATGAACAGTACAATATATACAGGCAGCAAGTACACTTCCGCATGATCAGGCATGCAGGGAGGAGGGTGAGCTTAGCTGAGAACCCCTCCTTCAGATGAAAAAAAAAAAATGCCCATGGGATGTATGACATTATTTTGGCCTAGGCTTGAAACCAGGAAACAACTGAAGAAATGTAGAAAAAAAAAGTATAAAACAAGTACTTATATTATACCTTCCTATCTATTTACTAATGCTGGCAAGTTAAGGATTACAAATACATAATGTTGATTAAGGCCCCTTTCACGCAGGCAGACCATTCAGATCCACCTGTCAGTTTTTCAGGTGGATCTGAACGGATGCCCCATGTATCTCTATGGGGCATCGAATGTCAGCGGAGACATGTCCACTGACATCTGATCCGATCTGTCAAATCTGGACGGATGGAAACCCTATTTTCCATCCGTCCAGCGGATCGGATCTGATGGGATCGAATGAGAACGGACAGACGTTCCGTTCTCATCCGATTCCCCCATAGAGCACAGTGGGGTCCAGACAGCAGTGTCTCCGCACACAGAGCGGAGACAGAGCAGCCATCTGCTTGCTCAGCGGGGGACAGGCGGATCGATCCCCCGCTGAGAAAAATGGAGTCCGCCGACGGACTCTACAGTGTAAAAGGGGCCGTAGAGTTTAGTTCCACTTTAGGGTGGCCATACATTTGACAATTGGTGACAAATTAAAAGAGAAACTAAACTTACCTCCACTCTAATGGTCTGCGTTCCTTGCTGGCACCGGCATCTTCTCCCTGGGTGCCGCTCTTCCAGCTTCTCCATTGGCCGGCGTGGGATACTGTAACACAATGTGCATGTGCTGGAGTCAGTCATTCTGGCACAACGACTGTGCCAGCGATGTATATGCTGCAGAGGACTGCAAGCAAGGCAGGTAGGTGTATTTTATTGCAGAGGAGACATTGAATTTTTCTTTTGTGAAAAAAGCCTGCCTGCTCGCAGAACTTTCTCCTGCTATAATGACTTTTTTGGGGTTGATTTACTAAAGGCAAAGCTACTATGCACTGCAAGTGAACTTGCTTCAGAGCTTAGTAAATGAAGTAATCCTTCACTTTGCAATGAATATCCAATCACATGCAAGGAAAATACAAAATCTGCATTTTTGCTTGCACATGATTGGAGGATAGAAACCAGCAGAGCTTCCTCTTATTTCAAAGCTTCCCCCCTCAGATCACTAGGAAGTGCACAGTATATTTGCCTTTAGTAAATCCACCTCTGTGTGCTTTGTAATGCTTACATAATACTGCACTATATACATAATTATATACAGTAGGCACTATGGTCACATTAAATTAGAGTCATACTTTGCTGCATAGTGAGCGTTTGACGTCTTAAATCGCTTCCTTATCATTGGAAATGCATGAATAGATTGACTAGCAATGCGGCAGAAGGCTCATTTGTCCGCATAGTAAGTGCCCATAATATAGAAGATAAGTGACATTATTCAGTGTGTCTTGGATAATAATTTGTAGATTGGAGTCTTCGTTTGCTATAATAGTAGATAATTAGCTACATATATATAATTATATGGCTATCAGTTGACAAGTTTTCACGGTACTAATGAGATTGGACAAAGGAGATGGTGCGCCATGTTGGCCAATCTTATTATCCAGCTATTGTCACTGTTTGCCACGTTTTGACATTATCAAAATCTACATTTAAATGCAGATGCATGCTCACTGACTTAATATTAGCCAGCACAAAAAAATACCCATAATTCTGTCATTAGTTTCCGCCCTGTAGCACAGAGCGGTGAAATATGTGATATCTGATATAAGCCAGCAAGACCTGGAGAATCTGTCTTTTCTGATGATTGGCTGAACCTACCAAAGTCATGGTAAATTCTTACTGTAGCAAATCATTTTTAAAAAATGTCTACCTATAGTTGCCCTATTATAAGTCATGACTACAAATATATGAAATATTAATTAAAAGGGTGCATGCTTCACATTTACATTTTTCCAGCCCCCTCTGAAATGCTTCACTGTTAAAGGGGAAGTAAACTCCTCAAAAAAATGTTTCTTTTTTCCCCCCCTGCAAATAAATGCATAATGTGCTAGAATGCATTGCATACTAGCACATTATGTGACACTTACCTCTAACGAAGCCCGCGTTTTCCCTGCTGCTGGCTGCATCCATCTTCAGCCGTCTTTGCGGACTCCGGCAGTATTGCTGGCCGGAGCCGCGTGACTTCACTCCCGCGCATGCGCGCGGGAGCCGCCAGTCACAGCACAGGGCTCTGAAGAAAGGGCACGGGCGGCCGCTTCTTTAGAGCGTATGCACCGATGATGTCATCGGCTGCATGCAATGTAAATATCTCCTAGACGGTGCAAGTTTAGGAGATATTTATAGCACCTATAGGTAGGCCTTAATATAGGCTTACCTATAGGTAAAAGTCTTTAAATTGGGTTTACAACCACTTTAAAGGAAATCTGTCACATAGAAAAATACCTTTGTTGGAAGCCTCAGATGGAAGCTTACATCATGTGACTTACTAGGCTGCATACTAGTTCCAGGAGCTGAATATTAACCTATTCTAAGAGGCTGATTTACTAAAGGCAAATAGATTGTGTAATTTACAAGTGCAGCTGCACTCTGTAAGGGCAACGTGGGGGGTTCTTTACTGTTAGGGCTACAAGATTGTGGAATTCTCTACCACAAGATGTGGTTTCTGCGGGAAGTATGGTGGCTTTCAAAAGACTCTTAGACGTACATCTCAAGGATCAGAACATTCAGGGCTATGTGAGATGATTACAGCCACACACACCTACACAGGTTGAACTGGATGGACTATTGTCTTTATTCAACCTCAACTACTATGTAACTATTTGCTTCAATGCTTAGTAAATGAGGGGGAGATCTACTGACTTCCATCAACCAATCATGTGCAAGCATAAATGCTTTTTTTTTTCATTTTCCTTGCACATGATTGGGTTTTCTTTGCAAAAGCTAAGCTTTGCCTCATTTACTAAGCTTTGGAGCAAACGAGCTTGCAGAATGCAACTGCACAGTGTATTTGCCTTTAGTAAATCAACCCATGTTATCACTAACACTGGGGTCTGTTTATATAACATAAAATGCTGTAATAATGTGACAAACATTTGCACAGCTGCAAGGAAAAAAAAAAACATATTTTGTCTAATATGATTATTTTTTTATGTTTGTCAACACCATCTAGTGGCTATAATGTGGTATTTTCCTAAATGAGGTATTTCTGGAAAAATAATATTGCAGTATGGCCTCTAGATGGCCCATACAAAATAATCATATTAGACAAATCTGAAAGATTGTTGTCACATTTGTGCAGCTAACTTTTTATAGCCCCTTAGAGCACGCAGCCCAACACAATTTCAGCTTCATGTTATTGTTTTTCAATTAGGCATTTTGCTTTTGCATAAAAAATGTCATATTCTCATTTACTGCAGCATTTGTGTTCCTGTGTTATAAAACAAACATGTAGCTCTTGCGTGATGCTCTCTTCAGCAAGGTGCGTCTGGCTGTTCAGATATCTGTCCCCCCTGTGTCTGTGTTCCTTACCGAGGACTTGGACAACTGCCAGAGAACAGACATTTCTCATTCAGCTTTGATGTAACCTCACTTAGAGCAGCTTTAAATACATACCGAGAGATTTTTTTTTTTTTTAACTTCACATCTCATGCTGCCAAACAAAGCTACCTATAAGGGACAAGGTCTATTTATAGGGTGTAATTACCAATAATGAATATTTCCCTGGGTGCTTCATCCTATATCACCTTATATTTACCTGTCAGGCTACAAACCATTACACCTTCCTAGTTCTGGAACTTTTACATTCCTTTGATACGGCCTGGCATGACCTGGAATTTACAGATATAAATGAAGAAAACACATTTACCGTATGGATTCATTAACAAATGCATTAGATGTAACTAGTATAGTGCTGGCCATACTTTATACAATGTTCTTGTGTAACTTAGATCTACCAAAACCATATAATATGAGGTCATATAAAAATATGAACATAAAAATGTTCAATTTATATGTATTCATGCAGACACTTGCACTCAGGGCCGGGACAAGGGGTGAGCAGGAGGGGAAGCTGCCCTGGGCACAATGGGGCGCCCTGACCTTGGCCCTAAGAGAAAGGGGGGGGGGCTCGGTTTGGCATCTTTGCCCTGAGCGCTGGATGACCTTATCCCGCCACTGCTTGCACTACATAGTTTGAAAAAAAAAAAAAATAAGATATCTGCGCCCGGATCCAAACAAATAAGCCAGTGTGCACTATACCCTTGATACTAAGTGTACATAAACAATTCAAATATAAAGTACATAACGAGCATGAAAATTTCAATAATTAAAAAAATAGCATAAGTGAAATTAATGAAAAATGACTTTTCATGAATAAATTGTTAATACAATAAACAATGTATAAAGTGATTCTTCAGAAATATTATATAAAAGTCCTTCTGCCAAGTGTGAAGAAAGGAAGGATGTTTGCAATAGGAATATTATACAGGGGGATTGATTTACTAAAACTGGAGAGTGCAAATTCTGGTGGAGCTGTGCATGGTAGCCAATCAGCTTCTAACTTCATCTTGTTCAGCTTGCTGTGGGGGCACCCTAGCAGGCGTGTTCCCGATCTGTGGCTGTGTGTGTCTATTCACAAACAGAGCCACGACACTGCCCCGCCCCCTCTGTCTCCTGATTAGCTCACTGACTGTGATTGACAAAAGCCAATCCCGCTGCTGCCAAAAGCCAATCAGGAATGCGAGTCTCTAGAGAGTCAAGGCTCTCATGGACATCGCTGGATCGAGAAGGGGCTCAGGTAAGTATTGGGGGGGCTTCTGCACACAGAAGGTTTTAACCGTCATGCATAGAATGCATGAAGGTAAAAAAATATTGTACCTTTACAACCACTTTCAGCTTTGTCAAAAAAAAAAAACTGGAAGCTGGTTGATTTCTATATAGAGCTGCACCAGATTTTGCAAATCATTTCAGTAGCGCACTTATAGGGTTCCGCTCCTTTTACACCTATATGTGTGTATGTATATATATATATATATATATATGTGTGTGTGTGTGTGTATATACCCCTATACAGAAGTTCAGATGCCATGCCTGTCTCCAAAGATGCCCAAAAAATGCCCAATAAACGCCTGAAACAAAAACGCCCAGGTGTGAAAGGAGCGGAGCCCCATCCCTGCGCTAATAAAAATTCTAAGAAAAATTATCTTTTTTTTTTTTCTGGTTCTGGACATGCTACAGAGCTGAAACTTCACAGGTACACTTTTTAGACCCCCCAGACACTAAATCCAAAGAAATCTCATTTTTGTTTTTCAATAATTGGCTCTCTATCAAAAACAACAATTTTTAAGAACTTTTTTTGTGTGATTAATAGTCCCTGGGGTATGACCCAGAACCCTAGGCACTTTTTGGGGGCATTTATTGGGTTTTAGGGCTTCAAAATTGTGTTTTTTGATTACCGAAGTTCGGGTCCCATTGATTTCAATGGGGTTCTGGAATCCGGGCCGAACTTTCGGAAAGTTCGGGTGTTCTGGCCGAACCGAACTTTTCAAAAGTTCGATCATCCCTAGTCATGACCATGTGGTTCTCCAGTTATGTTACCATTACTAATCTACATAATCTGAAAAAATAAATACAATATATATATATATATATTTTTTTTTTTTTTACAAGGGGAGGGGGGTGGCTCAACTGGTATTGACAATGGTAAACCAGGTGCAGAACAGGGGAATGCAGGAGGATTAGTCGAAGCAGGTCTGTCCTGCACTTCAGCAGTAAACAAACATGGCTTCAATGCGGACTTTGTACAGCAAGTCTATAGCCCAAAACAAAACATCTGCTCATACGAGTCACAAAAATGGCCATACATGGCTGGAATTTCAGCTGTTTTCAAAGTTGATTAAAAAAAAAAAAAGAAAAAAATATTGAACCAGGAAAATTGTAAGACGAACAATGTCTGCATTCTATCAGTCACAGTTCAGGTGTTTAGACATTCATAGGCACAGCGGCAGTCTGAATATTACAGTCACCAAGAGAGACTCTCCATCCACATTGTTAAGTGTGGATGGAGGAAGCTATTGATTTCTCTTTTTCAGCCCATGATGCTGAATGAGAAAAATCCACGTGTATAGCCAGCTTGAACCAAAGTCAATTCCTGACTAATAGGTTGCTCCATTATGGGTTTATCAAAAAACAGGCAGCTCTTTAGTGTTCTGTCAGCAGTCAGCCTTTTCACCCAACATCGGACTGTCACAGCAATAGGAGAGAGAGAGAAGGCGCCCTAAACATCATTCAGATCACATATATAAAGGCCTGTAAATAACTGAGATGAATTAGCAAGGTCTGGCTGCCAGGTGAGATGTGGACCTAGGAATGGAGGCTTTATCCCGCCTAAGGCTCTACGAAGCCTCCAGGCTCCGGAACCCTGCAAGAATTAGAATATCATATCAGACACAAATCTTAGAGCCTCCTGCCATGTGTAGATGAGAAACCTAATGGCTCGTTTCCACTGAGCGTTATGGTACGGTTCGGTACGGTACGCTATTTTTGCCGTTTCCATTGTGAATGGTACCCTAATTCCGAACCGTACCGTACCACTTTTTTGGGACCCTTTCGTTGGGGTACCAAGCACATTAGTATCGTACCAACAGGGTGGAGCTACACTCTGCAGAACTTTGATTGGTTGACAGAGAATCGTCGATCACAGCTTTCCTGCTACGCCACGCTTATCATGAAAGGGTACTATTGGCAGTGGAAACGCAAGGTGTACCCTTCCGAACCGAACCGTACCGTACCACTCAGTGGAAACGAGGCATAAGTGACACATACACACTGTCCACAGTTTTCAGCCAAGCATAAATACAAAAAAGGGAAATCAGAAATAAAAAGAATGTTGGTCTCATCTAAGTGTATTGCCAAGCTCTTCATTTTTCTAATACGGTACCATACATTATTAATGGAGGTTTGATTTGCATGGAGTGTAAGTGCTAATGTTGTTGGGAATGAAATTTTCCACCACTGTCTCGCCACGTGTACCTTATCCTCCTTCATCTCCTGTTTATTTCATTATCAGAACAATAACATTGCCTTTTAAGATGGGGTTTTAATTAGTTGCCTCGGTGGCTTCCTCCCCGGAGCTTGCGGAGCGCAAATTTCTAAAGTAGCATGAAGTGCTATCCAGGCAAATTAATCTTTGTGATTAATATCACTTACCTTTGTGATGCAAGAGTAGCAGGGATGTAGATAATGAGCAAGAAGAACACAAGATGATGCTTAGTGGGGGATCTGCTTCACGCAAAGGAAAAGAATGATTTGTAGTTTTCTCGAAAGACAACTCGTGCTAGCATGGAGCAACATGCTAAAGAACTAACATAAAAGCTTCTAAAATAAAGTTCCAATATATCTCCAGCTTGGTGCAGTACAATAGAGCCTTCTTGATATCTTTCACTTGCATGACCAATCCCACCGGAAAAAAGGGTTTTATGTTTATGATAGTAAGGAGAGCCATACAATTAATTTCATTATGCCCCTGGGGCCCACTGTTCATCTGCAAAAATCCTAAAGTTGTCACCAAAACAGGGGGTAAAGGGACATCCTCAATTGGGGACACCTATTCCACCTATTACAACTGTCTAATAAGGGATTTCCTCTCTTTTTACAGAGATTTCCTATCATTTTCTGTTGCATCTCTTGAAAAATAGAAACTGGCAGGGGCTTTTACTCCGGCGCAATAATCAGTCTAGGGCATGTCTTTTTGAAGTCTATTTCTACTTTGAAACAGAAAGAGAACATTGGGAAAAATGATACTCCAAAATGCTTAAAGAGGAAGTAAACCCGTTTAAAAAATGTGAAAAAAAAACCTGTAAAGACAAAGGCATAATGAGCTAGTATGCATCGCATACTAGCTCATTATGAAGTACTTACCTAAAAACGAAGCCCCCTCAGTGCCGACAGGACGGCCGACATGTCCGGCCGTCCTGCTTCCTGGATCTCGTCCTCCGGCCATCTGATTGGCCGGGGGCGCGATTACATTACTCCCGCACATGCGTGCGGGAGCCGCCATTCACGGCACTGGGATCTGAAGGAACGGCACGGGTGGCCGTTCCTTCAGAGCGCATGCGCCCATGACGTCATCGGCTGCATGCACTGTAAATATCTCCTAAACGGTGCAAGTTTAGGAGATATTTTTAGCACCTATAGGTAAGCCTTAATGTAGGCTTACCTATAGGTAAATGTAAACTAAAGGGGTTTACAACCTCTTTAGGTGTAAATTTAGATCAAGGACACTTTTCTCTATAGCAGTAGTACAGTCATAAGTTCACAGCTGAAGGCCATTAACAAAAAAGGGGTTTAGCACAATTGTGGTAGACAGGAACAGTCTATCTCTTGCAGCTGATGACCACAAGACAGTTCATGATTCTAAATAACAGCAGATTGGAACAGCCTTGACTCTTTCAGCTGATGACCACAAGACAGTTTGGGCAAATTCGGGTAACTGGAACAGTCACACATCCACAATTGGGGACTGTGGATACCTGCAGCACAGTGTTCCTGCTCTACTTACAGACCCAGGAGGGAGATCCTGTTTGCGGCCTCTGTTCATAGCACAGAGTAGTCCAGCAGCCAGTCCTGGAAGGCTCCAGGGGCAAGTAGCCCCCTAGGGCATCAACAGTTCTTCCTTGCAGGAAGGAAGGCTAGGTATCCAAGACCCGTTTTACAAGCCTATTTACTCCTTTCTCTCCCCTCCTTCTGGGCACACCTCCTCAGGGATTGGGCAGAGGGTAATAAATATTTAGGCTGTAGGATTTGAATTTGCCACACCAAGCTCTGGAGGTTTCCCAACATGAGCCAGTGGGAAACAATCAATCCCACAGCCTGCGGAGCCACAATAGACTCAACCAATCCAGCCCCCCTGGTTACAGATTGAGCGCAGACTAAATTTCCTTGCAGCCCATCTAGGAATGTGCTACAGGAGCAAAAAGGAGAAGAGGCTGCGGGGACCAGTCTTATGCCAGAGGAAGTGGAGGATCAGGTAAGTAAAAGTGCTTTTCCTGATCCCCCAGACTTAAATGAGCATATAGTTCTTATAACTTAAGAATTAGAGAGAGAATTGAAATGACTGAGATTGTTTTAAAGTAAAGCATGCATCCACAATAATATCTGGGCATACCAAGACCATTTACTATTATTATTGCTGTTATTTTCGGAGGAGTAGCTGGAAAGAGGTTTCACGTAAAGTACATTTTTACTGTGAGGTATAACTGGCTGCACCTCTCTGGAGATTCAAAAAAGCCTTTAAAAAGCATTTTAATATTGTGTTCCTCTGTGCAGGGGATAACCATATGTCTTCCTACAGAATCGCTAAATTATATTGCAGAAACAGCTTCCGTTTCCTTTTCCTCCATCCCGCATCCCCTTCCATAAATCACGTCTTCTAAATTCTTTCAACCACCAGCATCCATCTGCAGAATATGAAGTACTCTAGGTATCACCTCTCCAAGATCCACAATGATCTAACTAATATATCAGAGAAAGCTCGTCAAGAGCATTCTTAGAGCAAAAGAAAACCCGTCTTTTTTTTATGGTTCCATTACTGCTGTAAGAACCGGTAAACCGTAAACATCAGATCTTATGATAACCTTCTCAATTATGAATTTAAAAAAAAACCTTTACCTTTCACAATTATAGACTATGATAATTGAAATAATTGTGTCCTCCCTCTGTCTTAAAGCGGTACTAAACCCATAAACCAAAATGCGTTATATTGCAGCTTATTTTTCAACTTTAGCAGACCAAGCTGTTCAGCAGAAGTGGCAGGAAGAGGGTTGAGACAAACTATTTAACACTTGGTCCGCTTTTATTCATTTACAGTATGTACATCCTTTATCCTATAGGGACAAATTGTTTGTGGTAACTGCTTAAAAAGTGTTAGTTGGAGTTCAGCTTCAATTTGTTAGGCAGGTCCATCTAAAGCTGCTAGTACACTCCTCTCTCCCCAAATAGATGATGCTACTCTCCAGGGGTGGCTCTATTACTCCTCCATGGATTGGAGACAGGGCCGCTGATAGGGGGGGATCACCAGCTCTCTTGTAGGGGGCCCGAGCACACAGGGGGGCCCACACAGAGAGGGGGATTAGTGATGGACAACAAATACAGAAATCTTCCTCCAGCACCTGAATCTGATCTGTCCCTCTCCCTGCTATCAGCTTTTATCTGTTGAGAAAGAGACAGTTGTCCCTCACTAATCCCCCTCCCTGTGTGTGGGCCACCCCTCCCTCCCTCCCAGCACTTATCTCTGCTCAGGAGTTTATTTGTAAATTGTAACTTTGTTTCTCTGTATCTCTGATTACTGAGCTCCAACTGACCAGCCTGTATATTTTTCTCATCTCATCTTCTTTTTTATTTAATATAGTTTTTTTTTTTAGATTTAGCAGGAATTATGCGAGTTATGTTATATTTGTGTCTGCTAATAGGGATTTTGTTGTAATTTTAGCTAAATATATCTTTAATATTTTCTTGGGGGGGGGGCTGCCAGGTAGTCTGTACGGGGCCCCGCAATTTCTAAGAGCAGCCCTGATTGGAGACACCCTCACATAGGAGGTGTTACTGGGCAGAACACCAGGTGAAATTAAAAAAAAAAAAAAAATAGAAAAAGAATGCAGCCACCACATCTATAGATTGGTAAGCCTCAATATACAATGTTTTTTGTCCCCTTCCCATCAACAGTAGGCATGTATGAGGCTTCACGGAACTGGTTCTTTATATGTGAGGCCACATATATGCATGCCTGTCTTTCTGCTGGGAGAGTGCAGCACAGCATGCTCCCAACACAGGGGTTCTCCCATGAGCCCGGAATCCTGTACTAACAATCAGGACCCAGGACTCCCGTTTCCCAGTCACCTGATGACTGTGATAGCTTCTGATTGGCTATCACAGTGATCAGTCACTGTGAAGCTGCCCATGTGTTCTCTTTCTCCTCTGAATGGAAATAATGATAAATTGTATATTTCTCTCTTTGCCAGGGAGGAAAGATGTAAACAAACAGCTTAGTAAATGCGGGAAAAGCTCTGCTGATTTCCACCATCCAATCATGTGCAAGCAAAAATGCTGTTTGTTTTATTTTCCTTGTACCTGATTGGGTATTCTTTAAAAAGTGAAGCTTCACCGGATTCACTAAGCTACAGGGAAAATGCAACTGCACTTCCTAAGTGCACAGTCAATTTGACTTTAGTAAATCCACCCAAAGTGTCTTATTCTATTTATTTTTTACTACAGGATGTAAATAAGAACTAAAATTACACATTATGTGGTTGATGTACCCAAGCAATAGAAAAAGCCAGAGGGTGATTCAGCACTTCAGCATCTCCCCATACATAAAATGCCAAATTTTTGTGGGCTAAATAACTAAATAACACTTAGTGCCGGTTCACACTGCAGCGGCACGACTTCGGGGGCGACCTGTGAAGTCGCGTGCACCGCGACTTCAGCACGACTTGCACGGACTTCATAAAATGAATGTCTATGCAAGTCGCTCCAGGTCGCCCCGAAGTAGAACAGGACCCTTTTTCTAACTGTTCCTGTACTATACTATGGGACGCGACGGTGCGTGACTTATCAGGCTGACCAATTCGCCTGACAAGTCGTACCAGTGTGAATGGAGACTTAATGTGCTGCTTAATAGAATTCCTGTTTGATACATCTGTATTTCTTTTTTTCTCTACAGTGGGAAGAAGTGAGCGGCTATGATGAAAACCTCAACACAATACGCACATATCAAGTGTGCAATGTTTTTGGGCCCAACCAGAACAACTGGCTCCGTACTACCTTCATTCCTCGGCGGAATGCCCAGCGCGTCTACGTGGAGATGCGTTTTACTGTCCGAGACTGTAGTAGCCTCCCTAATGTGCCAGGGTCTTGTAAAGAAACTTTTAACTTGTATTACTATGAGTCGGACTCCCACGTTCCGAATAAAGACTCCGCTTTTTGGAATGATGCTCCTTACCTTAAAGTAGACACCATAGCTGCTGATGAAAGCTTCTCACAGGTGGACTTTGGTGGGAGACTGATGAAAGTGAACACTGAAGTTCGTAGCTTTGGCCCATTGACTCGCAGTGGCTTCTATTTAGCCTTCCAGGATTATGGAGCATGTATGTCACTCCTGTCTGTCCGTGTCTTCTTCAAAAAGTGCCCCACTGTGGTTCAGAATTTTGCAGTCTTCCCGGAAACCATGACTGGGGCAGAGAGCACATCGTTGGTGATAGCAAGAGGAACATGTATCCCCAATGCAGAGGAAGTAGATGTACACATTAAACTGTACTGCAATGGTGATGGAGAATGGATGGTGCCCATTGGCAGATGTACCTGCAAAGCTGGATATGAACCTGAAAATCATACTGTCTGTAAAGGTAAGATCTTGTTTCTACTTAGTGTCAATGACTAATGGATTGGCCCACTATAGCAAACAATATTTTATTTTGGTACAGTAACTGTATGTGCTGAAAGTTTTACTAAACCCAGGACCCCACATTCACTATATCTCATCTGCCACATGTGCACATAACATAGAAATGCAATTATTTTAGGTAATATAAACTGCTAAATACCTTTTCTCATCGGCAGTATATAGCAGTCTTGTGACTTTTATCAGTGTCTGGCCAAGCACTGGTTAAAGCTTGTAGGAGGATTTTTTATTCTCCACTGAGTGTCCTATGAGGCGGCATGACCTCTGCGCCTCTGTCTGGACAGTGCTGATTGGCCCTGTGCCGATCACATGCATGGTCCCAAAAAAAAGACTCTCTAGCAATACACACCAAACTGACCATGTTAAGAGTGCCCCCAAGACTCTGTACTATTAGAAGATGCATTGGAGACAGTGGAAGAAGGGGAGAATCAGAGAAGACAGGATCAAACAGCTTTTTTTACACAAAGCAAAGGATTAACCCCCTAGGTTCCACAGTGAGTATAATAAGCATGCTTTACTGTGTATACAGACTGATTTTACTGTTGTGGATTTAGTAACACTTTAAATTCTGTAATGATAGTATCAGTATATCAATTCCTTTTATAATTTACATGCCTTTATTTTTATTTTCTTCTACAATTACATGCAGACCAAGCAGTCCAGCAAAAGTGGCAAGCCTTTAGTTTCACAGTGCATATGGTCAACTTAATAATAATCTCGAATAAATAATCTCATTGATATGGCTGTTGTTTTACAAACCAACTTTTTATCTAGTATGCAACTTTATACTTTCCAGCCATGTATATTTATTGTATATTAAAACTGTACTCTACTGTGATCGTGCTTCTGGTGTTGGGGGTAGAGAAGTATTTTCTCTTGGAGTTGCTGGAACATGGGACCCTTCACAGTACTTTGCACTTGAACAGCGTTTTGATTCTTCCCATTTATTCTCCCCAACAAGATGGATAATGTAATCATGAACATTTCCAAAAGCCATTGCAAGCAATGCTCAAATTTTAACTAAAGCTTGTACTTGTTAGGCCATTTTGGGCTACTTACAAAATTTACCTCCATCAAGGCAAGTCTATCTGCCTGGATGATTAAAACCTCAGAACTCCCAGGTTTAGCTCAACATATGGGCGTAATGTGTAACATGCTCCAAAACGCGAACTCATCCTTTAACTGGAATTTCACTTTAGTTTCTCTTATGATGTTCTGTTGAAAGCTAGCACTGTTCCTCAGGTAGTTCTTCAACTAAAATTTTAATTTGAGCATTGCTAGAAGGAAATCTTTAGTTGTAGATTAAAGTGGTTATTAACCCTTACCTATACCCAGTGAAGTGACTGGCCTCAGGTGCTACTCAGAATGGGAAACAAAGCCTCCTACATAGGTTGTAGCTGTGTGGTAGAGGCTTCATATGGCTGGTCTTCAGCCAACAGGATTCTTGATGACCAACCCAATTTCAAAACTGACACAATGGGTAGGCACTGGAGAACTAAGGTAACTGGCACTTTCTGGGGTATTGCTTATTTATTGCTAGACTTTACATTGTCACAGTGCAAAACTATTATTATTTTCAGTATTTGTAGTAAAATGGTGTTCTACTATATAGCACAAATGCCCCCCCAAGGTGTTATACCCCAGGGTGAGTAATATAAATAATACAATTACATAAAGAAACCTCTGAATGATGAGTTTATGTTTGTGAGTACAAAACATACTGTATATAGAAAATATATATGTAACAAGATATAATAGAAGGGGGAGGCTTACCAATTTGCCTGCACTGAGATGCACATGTCTTGTGCAGGCAGTCCCATTCATGTTGATTGCGCCTAAGCGGCTGCATGGCCACAGCCACTGCTCCCGTTTTGACAGTCATGCAAGTGCACAGCTCCAAATAAACACTGTCTACATGAGGACTGCCTGCAAAGAGGGCGTAGTACCCCCATGTGAACAAGGCCTTAGTCATGCTTGGAAAATACGTAAGTCAGCAGCTTTAAGGAGTGTTCACTGGATAAAATTATTTTGACTGCAATGAGTAACTGACCTCATACACAGGACTTCAGTGGCCAAAGTCTTGTACATGTGGAAAATCATTGCTTTTAGTCAGAGGGAGAACCATCAAAAAAAAAAAAGAGAATCTCAGCAGTAATGTATATCTGGCCAACCAGGAATAATATTTATCACTAACACTACACTAAATAGGTGAAATATAATTGGTTGCTATGGATAACAACATATTGGTACATCTTAGATTATGAAATAAAAACCAAAAAAGTGGTTGTAAAGGCTCAATGTTTTTTATGCATGAAGGTAAAAGAAACCTTCCATGTGCAGTTTAGCCACCCCCCCCCCCCCTCCCAATACCTACTTACCTGAGCCCAACTCTCCTGGGTCTCTTCCTCATTGGCTGAGACAGAAACAGGAGCCATTGGCTCCCGCTATTGTCAATCACAGCCAGTAAGCCAACAAGGAGAGAAAGGGGGCAGAACCAAGGCATGCTCTGTGTGTGAATAAACAGACAGTAGCTGCTCAGGAGTGAGGGGCCAGGAGTGCCAGTGGAGGACCAGAGAAGAAGAGGATCAGGACTACTCTGTGCAAAACCACTGCATAGTGCAGGTAAGTATGACATGCATGTTATTTAAAAAAAAAAAAAACTGCCTTTAATATAACTTTATTATTAAAGTCTAGAGCAGGGGTCTCCAAACTTTTTTAAACAAAGGGCGGCCAGTTTATTGACCTTCAGGCTTTTGGGGCGTGGACTGTGGCCAGTGTGATAAGAAAATGTCCCAGCATCAGTGGGATTAAACACTGCCCCAGCATTGGAAAATGTCCCAGCATCAGTGGGAGTAAACACTGCCACATCATTGGAAAATGTCCCAGCATCAGTGGGAGTTAGCACTACCCCAGCATTGGAAAATGTCCCAGCATCAGTGGGAGTAAACACTGCCCCATCATTGGAAAATGTCCCAGCATCAGTGGGAGTTAGCACTGCCCCAGCATTGGAAAAATGTCCCAGCATCAGTGGGAGTAAGCACTGCCCCAGCATTGGAAAAATGTCCCAGCATCAGTGGGAGTAAACACTGCCCCAGCATTGGAAAATGTCCCAGCATCAGTGGGGAGTAAACACTGCCCCAGCATTGGAAAATGTCCCAGCATCAGTGGGAGTAAACACTGCCCCAGCATTGGAAAATGTCCAGGCATCAGTAGGAGTAAACACTGCCCCAGCATTAGCAGGAGGATT
Source organism: Pelophylax lessonae (assembly GCF_965119305.1). NCBI lineage: Eukaryota > Metazoa > Chordata > Amphibia > Anura > Ranidae > Pelophylax > Pelophylax lessonae. The sequence goes on along the minus strand of NC_138770.1, from coordinate 175,772,538 downwards.
AGAGCCCCATCATTGTTGGCAGTTGGAGAAATAGTGTCCCAAGGGCCAGAAAGAGGCAAGCAAAGGGCCGCATCTGGCCCCTGAACCGCAGTTTGGAGACCTCTGGTCTAGAAGTATAACTGCCTGAAAAGCTTGTAGGGCCTAGCTGCCCAAAGTTTTAATTTCACACTCCCAGCTGCACTGAAAAGCCAACAGACTGTGTTTTATGATTGTATTTCTAGAGCCTAGTTATTTCTTTTTACATAATTAGTTCAGCTGTAAAGTGTAGATGTGCAATAAAATGTTGACATGTTGTAAAATTTTCCAGTATAAGTTGCTGTTGTATTCATTGTTCATATCAGTGATGAAATGCATCTAAAGCCTCGCACAATATGTTCGCCTTTTAGAAAGTGAACGCTTAGATCCAAGCCACTGCTAACCAGAAAACAGACACCAACTGAATTTCATCATATGCATTTTTTAAAGAGATCCTCTCTTGAATGTATGACATAATGGAGTGCACAGCTCCAAGGCTCCTCCGAGCTGTATGACATTATAATTAAAGCGAAACTAAACCTTCCTATGACTCTGTTTGATCTTCAACTGCCTTGCGGCTGCACATGTGATCAGTTAGGACTCCAGCCATTTCATGCTTTGAAGGTTTGGTTGAGAGCACACGCAAATGTGACAGTTAGCAATCCTGGCATTCCAGAAATGTAACTGTTTTTGAAAAACTGATGGTTGATGGGTTTAGTTCCGCTTTGATTTTAAACTGTATGCTAGTCAAGATCAAGAAAGATGAATAGTTACTTTTATTGCCCTGGTACTAATATGTGGCTTAGGTGAGGTCATGGCATATTGATGCAGGGATTCTTTCAGCCATAGGTATGCAATTGAAATCCTTGCCTCTTGCATTTGTTCCTGTAATATGCATCGCTATACTGGGCAGCACAGTGGCTTAGTAGTTGACATGTCTGCCTTGCAGCAGGGTAATCCCCATTACTATCTGCCTGGAGTTTGCATGTTCTCTCTGTGCTTGCATGGGTTTCCTCTTGATGCTCTAGTTCTCTCTCATACTTAAAAGACATGCTGGTAGGTTAATTGACCCCTCTCTAAATTGACCCCAATATGTGTATGCATGTATGTATGCATGTGAATTAGGGGCCTTAAATAATAGGCTCATTGAGGGCAGGGACTGATGTGTATGTGCAATATGTAAAATGCTGTGTAAGTTGTCAGAGCTATATAAATACTATGACATAATGGACTAGGTGGGACTTTAAGTGAGACCCAAGCTGGTGTTGCCCTGTGTCTCCATCCCTATAACAAGAAAAAAATGAGGTTGAAGGATTATAAGAGGTGCATGAAAGTCAGCCAGCCCCCAGTCTGATGTACTCACCCTCCAGTCTGTCACCAACCAAGTAGACCTGTCTCTTGATACAAAGAACAGGGGTTTAGTTGACACACATTTGCAAACGCATGTGAAAGCTGCAGAGCCACTTCACGGCACCCTGTTAAATCTGCAGTCCTAACACTTTCTAATTTAGTGTCTTCACACTGGAAGCACATGGCTGCTAATGGATGGATGGGGGAACAGGTGAGAGGGAGACAGCCCAACCTCCCCCAACCCACCCTCATCCATGACTGGTCTGTTGTCTCAAAACTGAGTACATCAGACTGGGGGCTGGCTGACTTTCATGCACCTCTTATAATCCTTCAACCTCATTTTTTTCATATAAATACTATGATAAAAATATTAATGAGGATAATAATAATAATAATAATAATAATAATAATAAATAAATTGGTCTTCCAATAAATTGTTTATAACGAAACATTGTGTATATTTAATAGTAATTTGCAGCTAACCGTAACAGATACAACAGTGTAACTGATGAAAGACTGTAGAATATAGCTGTATTTTAAATGGTTAGTTCACTTTTTAGAAAAAATGAGAAGGCAAACTAACACCCCTAAACCCTCCCCACTCCCTGGTCCCCAATGCACTCACCGTCATGGGTGATACAATTTCACTGTCCATACAGCCCAGCACAATGGTCCTGGGGTTTTAAAACTGTACTGTTCCTCCTTTTCTTTCCCCAGGGGCACTAACACAGATCAGAGCCAATCTGATTGGTCATCATGGTCATGTGTCAGTGCTGACCAATCAGAACCACTCTAATCCTCCCTGGCATCCCTAGGGAAGAAAAAGAAGAAAAACAGTGCAGTTTTCAAACCCCAGGACCATTGCGCTGGGCTGGGTCGACAGTGAAACTGTTTCACCCATGAAGGTGAGTACAGCGGGGACCATGGGGGTGGGGAGAGGGGTGTAGTGTGTTACTTCACCATTTTTTCTAAAAAGGTAAACTAACCCTTTATGCATGGTCAGTAATTCTTTTATTACAATAATGTCTGTAAGGAAAGTGACATGGCGACACACACCGAGCCCCGACAGCACGCTGAACATGTCATGTATTTATGTATTTTAAATAAGAACTCCAGCCAAGTAGTTAAATAAACTGGTAAAATAGATATATGGATACTGTTTTGCCTTCCAAAGGTTTTGTAATTCTGTGCAACCAGGCTTATGCTCAAGGTAGAAATAGGAAGATCCCCAACCCACTCCTACAGCAGGGCTAACATCTGTGGTGCAACTTTTCCTCATCTGAAAGCATCTAAAATATGCTCTTTGTTATTATCCATTACCAGCAAAGCCTTTCCATTCCTGAGATATTGGCGTTATTATTCACAATGACGTCACCAGTGCATGCTCAGATCATTATGCTTTCTTGCAAAAATCAGGCTGTGCTGAGTTGTAAACAGCGCCAATGTCAGGATGACATTATCAACTATCCCCAGCTTGGACTCATGCTCTCATTATCTTCAATTGGATACTTGCCTCCTTTTGGAGATATCAGGAAGGTTTGAGGAAAGGATAGAGGACAAGATGACACCAACATCAACAATAGCAGGGTTGAGAGTGGCCTACACCACAACGGTCGAAAATACAAGACCTTTATGAGTCATGTGCTGAACTAAGGAAATGGGTTTCTGAGGTATTTTTTTTTGTTGCAGACAACAGACGTCTGGTTTTAGAAGCACCAGCAAAGATTGGTCAAGGACACAATAACGGCCTGCTGACCAGTCAGTAAAGAACTATCAGCATACTGATAAGTCACCATTAGTCCGCTGGTTAGCTGTCAGCACACATTCAGCTTTACGTGTGCTTGAGCACCCAGTGAAACTACAATTTTTAATATAAAAATACGAAAAATTCTGGGTACAAGCCTTCAAATTGAGCTTCATGCACAAAGAGCTGTAATCAATTAAAATATCAATACATAAAAAGTGTTGCACTGTAAAAAAAATAAACAATAAAATTAAAAATGTAAAACTGTGCAGTATGCAGCAACTGAAAATGAGACAAAAACTATAAAAAAAAAAAAAACCAAATGTGATAACAATATTACAATATATCATTAAAAGAGATCAAAATATTCTGTAATAAAGTCCATACAAAAGAGCTGGATAGCCTGTGATTAACAAGTGCAATCATAGCTATGTAGCCATACACCATTGATAATATTCAAAATGATTAGTGATAAGGTCCAATCAAAAAACATATAAATTGGTCTATATATGATAAAGTCCACAAAATCTTCTGAAAACATGATATATAAATAGTGAAACCAATCAACTCCGGTAACACCTCCAACAGCAATTGCCCCGGGGTGTGCTCTCACCTCATGGTTTGACCTCCATTACGACAGGTCAAACAAGCATGAACAGATACAGTGAGGAAAATAATTATTTGACACCCTGCGGATTTTGTAAATTTGCCTACTTACAAAGAAATGAAGGGTCTATAATTGTTATCATAGGTGTATTTTACATGATAGGGACAGAATATCAACCAAAAATCCAGAAAAAAACACCTGATACAAATGTAATAAATTGAATAGGAGTTCACTGAATAAAGTAAGTATTCGATCCCTAAGCAAAACATGACTTTCTTGGTGGAGAAACCCTTGCTGGCAAGCACAGAGGTAAGACATTTTTTGTACTTAGTACCCAGGTTTGCCCACATCTCAATAAAGATTTTGGTCCACTGTTCTTTACAGATCTTCTCTAAATCCTTAAAGTTTCTTGACTGTCGTTGGCAAATCGTAGTTTCAGCTCCCTACATAAATTTTCTATAGGATTAAGGTCTGGAGACTGGCTAGGCCGCTCCATGACCTTAATGTGATTGTTCTTGAACGACTCCTTTGTTGCCTTGGTGGTAGGTTATTTTGATGCTTGAAGACACATCCATGACCAATATACAGTGTTTTGGCTGAGGGAAGAAGGTTCTCATCCATGATTTCATACAACATTGCCCCATCAATTGGCCCCTCAGTGCATCAAAGTCAGTCTGTACCTTTAGCATAGAAACAGTCCCAAAGCATAAGGTGTCCACTTCCATGATTGACTGTAGGGATGGTGTTATTGGGGTCATAGTAAGCAATTTTCTTCCTGTGCTTGCAAACAAGGGTTTCTCCACCAAGTACTAAGCCATGTTTTTTTATAGATTTCTGGTTGATATTCTGTCTCTATCATTTAAAATACACCTATAATAAAAAAAATTTAGACCCTTCATTTCTTTGTAAGTGGGCAAACTTACAAAATCTGCAAGGGGATCAATAATGAATTCCCCTACTGTAAACTCCTCCCTGGAAAGTCCCAGAGATAATGGAGGTCCTCACCTACGACTTATAAGTAACACTGTGCTGCATGGGTTATTCAACCACTGTAATTACAGTGCTGTGTGTACCAGAAGCTCAAAAAAATAAAAAATAAATGTCTTAGTGCTCACTACTAAGAACTATTTTATTGAAAAGTGGGTAAAATATGCACTCACATTGAACAGGTATTTGAACGCATGAACAAATACTGTACCAATACACCGCAGCAGCGCCAGGATCACTGTCCCACACAAAAATTGCACAGGTATGGATCAGACGTAGGCAGCCCTCACAGTTCGTCTCAAACTCACAGGAGGTACAGTGATCCAGCTTTTTGATTGAACTTTATCAATGATCATTTTGGATATTTTCAATGGAGAATGACTACATAGTTATGATTGCACTTGTTAATCACAGGCTATTCAGCTCTTTCGTGTAGACTTTAGCACATGTTATTTTGAACATTATTAACGATATATTGTAACATTGTTGTTATTGCACTTTATCACAGTTTTTGTTTTATTTTTAGTTGCTCTTCACTTTCTCTTTTTTAATTTTTAATTTATTTTTTCTTATCCCCCACGATAACTAGAATACATTTCCAGAATTTTAGACAAATCTATCTTCTGTGCTTTTTATAGGCTGTATTTGTCAACGGTCATGGAAGAGAAGAGTCTTCACCCCCTCGCAGATCTAGGCCCTGACCACTTCTATTATAATCCAAGGCAGGGTACGAGCTATAGTATATTTTTAGTGGGATCATCCGATTGTAACTTACCAGAGCGTTGTGTCCTCGGGAAAGAAGGCTGCCAGGCGTGGGGTGCAGCTGTTTGTTTTGGAAAATTATCGAGCACAAATATTTCTGTGGTGATCTTACAAAAACAATTTTAACTAGCACTGGGCTATTTATTTAGTTATTCATAAAGTGCCAACATTTGTTAATGAGTGACAGTGATGAATATAAAAGACAGCATGAAATCTCGTGATTTGCATTGCTGCTTCCTGTTACAGGTACTGCTTTTTCTGTTACAGTACAGAGTGCTTGCTGCTTTATAATTCCCTCCCATTTATATATGAGCACTAGGAGAAAGTTTAATGCTGAACTCGGGAAAAACAATTATTGGCTAAGTACAAGAGGCACGGGCATTGTTATTTGAATTTTAGCGCCCATTCAGACTGGCGTGACACGACTTTGTGGGGCGACCTGTGAAGTTGCGGTGCACAGCGTGCACCGCGACCTTGGCGCGACTTGCACGGACTTCATATAATTGAAGTCAATGCAAGTCGCCTCCAGGTCGCCCCAAAGTAGTACAGGACCCTTTTTCTAAGTCGGAGCGACTTGTGTCGCTCCTATTAGAACGGGTCCTGTACTATTCAATGGCGAGCAACCGACCGCGACTTGTCAGGCGACCAAGCCGCCTGACAAGTCACGCTAGTGTGAATGGACCCTTAGTGTCTTTTGTAATCCTGCCTGCAACAACTTCTGCACCTTACCTCTGTGCAGGAGCTTCCTTTATTAAAGACTAGTCAATGCTGCTTTTTATTTTGTGTAGGGTGACTGGTCTTGTATCCGCCCCCTCCTGTAGTTTTCTGCAGGCAGCTTGTAGTGGGTGGATCTATTGGGCCCCTCTCACAACTCTGCTCTCTGCACAGGCAATGTACAGTATAGTGATGATGTCACTTCCACCTTTACAAGGTAATAATTGGGTTTAATAAGTAATTTAGTATAAACAAAGTGAATGTATATCCTTTATGACTATTGAGGAATATGTTTAAATGAAATGTTTTTGTGCCCAGTTTTGAGTTCAGTTTTAGTTTTTTTTCTGTCCCTTCTGGAGTGTATGCTCACTATATGCGCTGACACTTTTCATGTAATGTTCAATTAAGAGGTAAGAAATATCAGCCTGGATGTCACACCACTTCCGCAAACTCAATCTATCCAAAACTGAGCATTCCCCCCCATTTACCTCTTCCCCTGACTTCTCTGTCAAGATAGATGGCACAACTATCAACCTGTCCCCGCATGCCAGGATTCTAGGTGTAATCCTGGACTCTAAACTATCCTTTCGCCCCCACATCCAATCACTGTCTAAATATTGCCGCATTAACCTACGCAACATCTTCAAAATACGGCCCTTCCTAACCAATGATACCACAAAGCTTCTAATTCTGGTTATCTCTCATCTCACCTTGACTACTGCAACTCCCTCCTCAATGAATTGCCTTTCCATAGGAATCTCCTATTCAGTCCATTATGAATGCTGCTGCCAGGCTCATCTACCTTACCAACTGCTCAGCGTCTGCTACCCCTCACTGCAAATCTCTCCATTCCATTGGCTGTGACTCGCCCAACTAATTTAATTCAAAATACTAACAATTTACAAAACCATCCACAATTCGGCCCCCAGCTACATCACTAACCTGGTCTCAAAATACTAACCAAATTGTTCTCTTCATTCCTCCGAAGACCTCCTGCTCTTTAGCTCTCTCATCACCTCCTCCCATGCTCGCCTCCAGGACTTTCTCAAGCCTCTCCAATCCTATAGAATTCCCTACCCCAATCTTTCTGACTATCTCCTACTCTGTTTGCTTTAAGACGATCCATGAAAACCCTCCTCTTCAGAGAAGCCTATCCGGCCCCTTCTAACAACTGTACTTTGAATTTCTCCATCAGCTCACCTCCACAGCTATTACCTTTTGTATCACTTGACCCTCCCTCCTAGATTGCAAGCTCTAACGAGCAGGGCTCTCTGACTCCTCTATATTAAATTGTATTGTAACTGTACTGTCTGCCCTCATGTTATAAAGCGCTGTGTAAACTGTTGGCGTTATATAAAGCCTGTATAACAATAATAATCACCTGAACTTCTTCCTAAGCTCCTTTTATTATTGCTTATGAACTTTTCAAATCATAGTGGGTATTTGTGCTGCTTTTTTTTACATGGTGATACTTTAAAAATCTTTACAGGCCCATTGCAGATGTCCAACCCCTAGGCCTTATGGCCACTGCTCGATCCATTGATTGCTATGGCTGGGTCCAAAATTATGTCCTAGCTTCCAGAGTAATATGGATTAAAAAGGACAAGCAGTGAGCGTGTGCAGTGGGAGCTGGATGCAGCTGGAACTTATATCAGGGCTTGAGTTAGGTATTTAGCTATGTGACTTGCACTTAGGGGGGTGGGGGAACATTTAAAGAACAACTTCACTAATATCAAGAAACACAGGCTTGAAGCCACAAAATGCACTTCTACAGGAACCCAACAGTCCTAATTTACATGATTTTACACATAGCATGTTTTGCGGCCTGCTTATTTATTGTGAAAGCGGTGGTGACTAGTAATCTAGAAATATTTGCTTATTTATTTATGAGGGTACTGCACTCAGACCTAATCAAGCCAAGGTCTCACCTCACTGTTAACCTCTTGGGACAAGAAGAAAAAAAGTGCTTTTCCATCTATAATCCTGTCGGCTGCAGCGTGAATTCAGCATAATGCAAAGTGGTTCTTTATTTTCTTGTTAAATGCACCTTGGCCTTTGGGGAAAAAGCAGCCAATTACTCATTCAGAGGATTAAAGAGTAGCACAAAATGGTGAGAAAGCATTTAGACAAGGTCAATATAACAGCTTCCCAGATACTGATAAAAGACACGCTGGCCCAAGTTTACTAAGTAGTGGTGTATGTTGCACCATAATGCACCTAAACAATAAGACCGTTGCTTCTTTTCGATAAAAAAAAAAAAAAAAAAACAGTGTGCTAAGTGGTTCAATCAGTAAACAATGATTTTCAGGCCTACACAAAAGTCGAATTGAACCAAATAGATTATTTGTTTTGCATTTTTGAACAAAAGTAATCCAATCTATGATTGTTCATTTATCACTGTTAAAGTGTATGGCGAGTGCCTATATAAATAATCTATTTAATACATTGCTATTTAGGTAGGCCCTCAAACTGCATAATTGTTAAATATTAAGGACGTTGTGCAATTACGGTAGGTTGAATATTCATCCCTGGAAATGTCCCTGGTTTTTAGTACCGACCAGCTATGCCATAGGATCCAGCTGTTCTATGTTATATTCAACTCTTAATGTTTATTAAAGGATACATTCTTTTAAAAATATAATGTTTATTGGCATATATAGAAACAAGCAACATAAAAATATCCAATGGATCTTAAAAGTACACAAGTAAAAACATCAAGAAAACATAAGAAATAGGCAGACCCTCATACCAATAGATTACATAGGTTAGGATGACCATATTATTATTACAGTACATCAAGTCAGGGGCGTAACTACAGGGGTTGCAGGGGGTGCAATTGCAACCGGGCCCCATGCTCCAGGGGGCCTGCGTGGCTCCCCTGTACACCTGGATAGTAGGGGCAGTGGGGGCAGCATGTAGAGAAATCACTGTCCTCCTTTTCCTCCTATAGCTGCAGGAGGAAAATTGAGGAGATTGGTTCTTCTGTATGCTGCCCCCACCACTCCTCCCATCCAGTTCACTTGTGTTCTGCTGTCTTTGCAGGACTTGTGAAAGGGTCCTGCTGTGGGACCGTAATAAAGGGCCCCGCAATGAGAGTAAAGGGTCCAAAGATCAGTGGGAAGAGCCCCAGGCTTGAAGGGAAGGGCCCCGGCCAGGGGTCCGGGGGCCCTTCGTGGTTTCTTGCACCGGGGCCCTGAAGGTTCTTGTTACGCCTCTGCATCAAGTAAAGCATTGTTAAGGATACATTTTTACTTTCATTGGTTTTTATTGAAGATTTTACAATGCAACAAAGGAAAAGAAATAAACGAACATAGCAAACACATTTTTTATAACATGCTGGCTATTTTGATATATCCAAGCAACCTTGCAATTGTAATTTACTAACCCTGGCATTCTTTCTCTGTATTTCTCTGTATGCTCTATAGGACCAGACCAGTATAAACATCACTTGGTTTACATTCCACCTGTCTGTAGTCTACACTGTAACTGCAAACAGGAACTTAAACCAAAAAGGTTATCTGTCTTAAACAATCAACAGAGCATCACAGATTGCTAGAAGTAGACAGGTATACATGTAGTTAATATACTGTACAGTACATTTAGCTAAAATGTAGTAAGCACATCTGTAAACCAGGTTTGAAAACAAGGAAGGCACAAATGATCTCTCTGGATGTGCATTTTGCTCTCTAGGCCCCGTTCACATCTGGCCCCTTGGAATCTTGAGCAGAATTAATGCGGTTCTGCCCACGATCCCAAATCACACTGCAAAACTGGCAAAGCGCAACAAGCGTGTTTGGCTGGCTTTTTTTTCATTAGCAATTAAACGCGGTACAGTTTTTGTCGAGTGATAAATCTCGCTGCAATCGTGGCAAATCGCGCAAAACCTCTCACCCTAAAAGGAAGCTGGCTATCTTTAACAATGTGTTATATAATGGTCATGGCCCAGAAAAACTAATGTATTAGAAGCCTTTTTGCATCAGTTACTGATCTCCACTGATTACATGAGTGCATTGCAGCATGGAATTAATATTTCTACTTATTGGCAATGTAGACCTTAATGTTAACCTTTCCATTGTCCAAGCATGGAAATTTACTGGTACATTCATAACTCATCTCTTTTGCTGCTTTAGGCACACTTCTTATTGCCTCAAAATGGGAAAAGACTAAAGTTAAACCATCATCTGTCACAGAAAGGACAGAGCTGTGACTTACAGACCAGCTTCACCTTTCTTATGCTGTACAACAGGCAAGATGGCAGTACTGGCCCAATAGGGGAATAACTGGGTCTCGTAGGACAGACTGAAAATATATAAATTAGCAATCAGCGCAGTATTAATCTCATTATTAATCTTAGTGTAAATATAACATTCAATGTGATAGAAAATACAATCCTTGATTGCTGCTAAACATCAACAGTGCTTTCCACCACTCTCTACGTAGTCAGAATACAAAAAATATGCAGTGCAAGCAAAATAAATAAAATGTTGAAAAACTACAAAAATAAATAAAAGTCCAAACGTCTAATGATCAATAAATAGTCCATCACCATTATGTTACATATGTGAAGATTTCTATATATTTCCCAACATTTTTGTGCTGTGTCTTCAGCAATATATCTGCTCACATTCAAATGTGGACCCGCATATACTATCAATTCGTGCAATTTTTGTACTTTTTATATATTTTTATTTATTTTGTTTGCACTATATTATTTTTGTACTCTGAGTATGTATAGTAAAACAGACTGGAACAGAGATATTGTTTGATGCACCAGGGCCGGGACAAGGAGGGTGGCAGAAGGGGTGGCTGCCCCTGGCGCCTGGTATTATGTGTGGTTGGGGGGGGCGCACAGCATAGAGAGTTCTGGCTGCTACAAACTGACAGAAGTATTAAAAGCTTTATCAGCTCAGTGTGGGATGTCACAAGCCGAATCTGGAGAGCAGAAGAGAGTCCAAAGGAGGCGCCCTTTCCTGAGTCCTGCTGCTACTGACTGCTTCTGCATCAGGACTATCAGATCAGGACTGTGCAGGGTTTGCAAACCTGTAAAGTCCCAATCTTACAATCAGGTGTCCCCAGCCACAATGCTATGTAGTAGCCAGCATCTCTCCCCGCCGGCTGCTTGGCAGAAGTGTTAAGTCCGCTTGCCCTAGGCTCCACCTAAACTGGAATGAGACAAGATGAGGGGGAGCCTGAGGTGGAAGGAAATTCACGCAGCCACTGCTACACTGCATCTGAGGTTTGGGGGGGGGGGGGGGGGGGTTGAGATATTTGTGCTAGTAGGGATGATTAGGGATTTGTGCTTGTGGGGGGATTTTTGCATGGGGAGGATTTGTGCTCACAGGTAAATTTTGAGGGATAGAGAATTTTTGCTAGAATGGGTGGGAATTTTGGATTGAAAATGGAGTATATACTTAGAGTAAAAGCGTGCAGATTAGTGTTCCATTTTTTTTTTTTTTTTTGGGGGGGGGGGGGGGGTGATTTTTGCTGACACATAATACTCATACATCTTGGGGGGGGGGGGGGGGGGTAAAGTTTGACATCCTCGCCCTGGATTACCTTGTCCCAGCACTAATATGCACCAGTGAGTTCTACATAAGATGGATAAAATTTCAACAGCTAAAAGGCATAGGAGATTTTCGGCAGTTTAGTAAATCATAAAGCATGCCACCCTTCAATCTGTACACCCTATGTCACATGTAGTCACTCTTGATGGAGTGGATGAAATTCAGGAAAAACAAGACTTTTCAATGACTGGGTTTGAATTTCCTGAAGGTGTACAGTACATTGGTTTTCATTGAAATCCTAGCTGTGTTTTGCTGCTAAAAGAGTAAAACCTTTAGCTCTGGAGGTCCAGCTGAGTAATGTTTTATTTATTTTATACTGCGGGCTTAATACTATCAACTGTTAGTTCAAATCCGTTCTGATGTTTGAAAAAAATTTGATTTCCAGCCATGCAGTGGGCATTGTAGTGAATTGTAGAAAAACCGAATCTTCTTGGTCATCTTGCCAAAACTTGTAGTTCCTCAGCAGAGGGACACAAATACATATTTTACCTTGATATCAGAAGCATGTGTTCAGATCTCAGCATAAACAGGTCTGAGCAAACCAACCTAAGTGCTATTAATTGCATGCTGGAAACTGGCAGTCGGTAAATATGTTAAGTGGTGAATATATTTGGCTAAATCCATCTGGAGGATTATCTCTTTTTTATAGCAGGCATTGAGGGGATAAAAGATTTCTATTTTGAAATTCTGCAGAGCCAAGACTAACCCAACCAACAGAAGCAGCTGGACAGGAACCAGGCTCTGGGCAGGAACCAGGCTCTGGGCAGATAATTGTAATGCAGTGAATTCCGCACTTGGAATTCTGTACACTCATAAAAGTTGCAAGTCAGAAGAAGCTCCGCAAACGTCCTTCCTCCACTACAAATAAGATGAATATCAGACACTGGCAGGAAGAAGAGATCTCAGCAGGTCTACAGGCACTCAATGCTGAAAACAACACGACGCGATCAATTTAATAAGGGTAAACATTGCACAAGGTTCTGCCACGCTGCCTCAGTGATGTCCGATGCGGGGCCCAGAGGAGCGTACTGCATGCTGAGCTCTCATAACCGTGGTGTCAGGAGGGAGGTTATTAAAAATTGATTCATTCTCAGGCAATGAAGCTATGAGAGTGATGGGTCTTGGATTTTAGAATATATTTGCTTATATTGTGCCGGTGTGATTTCCTTTGAATCTGGGAGGCGTGGAATGGCACCACTGGGATTGCCAAGTTTTATAGCAAAAAAAAAAAAAAAATGTAACTGTCTTATTTTCACTAAACCCAAGTTGTCTCATTCCGATAGTTCCTCAACCCCAAAAAAATGGGTAGTACGTAACAGGAAACCTATGAGAATATGGGAGCTATCACTGCTCAATTACTGAAAAAGGTGCAAGCTTCAGGGCTGTACTGTCATTCTAGCCTCCCTATCTATTGGGTTATTGACCTGTATAGAACAAGTATTCATGATAGCCATTCATAATGACAACCCTGAAGCCTACAACTTTATAAAAGAGAGATATGGCCAAAGATTTTTTGGCCTTACTTCTCTTCTTGGTCACAGCAGTCCCATGACACGAGTGTAGGCTTCTATAGCCCACTATCAGGTGACATCACATAACCATTCCAGACTCTGGAAGGATCCCAACTATATTGTTGGGATCCACCCAGTTGTCTGAATGACAGCTGCCTCCGGAGCCAACTTTGCTGCCCTCTTTCCAGCCTGGCGCTCTAGTGAGAGCTGGATGGACAGAGAAGAGAGTTGTAACTGATAGTCACTGCTCTCGGCTCCAAGAAGGTTGCTCTGTTCTTGGTCTTAGAGCTGGTGAGGGACTGATCGCACTGATGCTGCAGCATAGAGGGGAGTATGAATGGTATTTTTTTTATATACCCCCAAACTTCTCCATTTAAGTTATAACCTGTCACAGTGTACACTATATACAGTATACAAGTAATTTACTGGTCACTGTATTGGTGTCACTTGTGACTTCAGTTAGTGTGAGAGACAGTAAGTGGTAGTTAGTGTCTGTCCCAGATAGGTTTAGGGTACCCCCTTATGACCCCCAGTTAACCCCTTCATTGCCCCGTCAGAGTTTCACTATTATAGTGTACAGATCTTTTTTCTTACACTGTATTAGTATCATAGGTGACATCATTTAGCGTTAACATCAATACAGGACAGCGTCAGATTGCCTGCCGCATATTTAGTAATACATTTTAAACCCTTTAATTGCCAGTGACACACACACACACACACACACACACTAAACACTTCCATTACTAGTATAGTGTCTGAACGGATCAATATCTTTGATCTGATCAGAACTATACTAGTGTCCCCAATAGTTTAGTATAGTGTTCCCAAAACGCAGCGTTAGCAGGATCAGCCCCGCCACCTGCCAACACCTGCGTTTGGCCCCTCTGCCCCCCCCCCCCCCCCCAAGAAGTGCAGAATAAGCAGATTAGTGTTATTTACAATACACAGCACACTAAACTGCAGTGTTAGCAGATTTAGGGCTGCTCTCTGCTAGCACTAGCAGTTGAATTTTATGGTTGCGGTTCAAAGAGTCCTTGACAACCAGGAGCTTTTTTACCTGTGAGTCACACTAGGTACCTATCCATTTTTTCTTTCAATAATTTTTTTTGAACAAGATTTTACAGAAGAAATGCATTAACATTCAATAAAACAGTCCAAATAGAATACTGTGGGTATTTGTTGACAACAAATAGTGAACATATCTCATAGGAATAACATTTGCTATCCATTCCATAATTGTTTATCAGGACATGAGTGGAGTGAGAAAGTTGAAAGAAGTCGAGGACCATCTACTACCTCCAGACACCCCTAATGGGAATATAATGCATCCACAGGGTGTAAACAGTAGTCTGGTTCACAGGTACCTATACATTTATTGGCCAAAATGTCCAAACAGAGGTACACTATTGAAGAGGCCTACAGGATACTGAGCATGACAGATTAGAGAGATGGGGAAGCCTCACTGTCAGAATCAGGCTCAGTATACGAACCTGTAGAGAGCAGCGGCACCCGGACAGTTAGCTCTGACGACGAGGTAGTTGTCAGGCCTACCCGACCCAGTTCTTCTGTTGCTGAGGTGCAAAAATCGCAGGGTTCTTGTATGCAGCAGAGTGTCGGTACTAGTGCCACTCAACCTTCTGGTGAACTGTCAAGCGCCAGCGGCCTAGTACATCCTGGTCATAGTCAAACCAGCACTGCTGTAACACTTGCTGACGTGGCGAGTCCCATAAGTGCAGTTCAAGTGGGGGGCTGCTCTGTGTAAAACCAACTGCACAGAGCAGGCAAGTATGACATGTTTTTTTATTGACTTTACATTCACTTTAATACACTGAGCACAGTAAAATAAACATTCCCCACTAAACTGATTAATAAAAAACTTACATCATAAATTTCCAGTGCTTCTAGCTCCTGCTCTCTCAGTGGTACTTTTCACAACCAAAAGTTAACAGAGGAGAGTGAACTCTCCAGCCAGTCTGTTAGCTTGGGTAAGGGCGGGGAGAAGAAAAGGGAGGGGTATGGGAGTTTATTGCCCCATAGGTTACAGGGCTGTGTGTTTATGTAGATGCACTCAGTGTAGATAGACAAAACTCACGTCTGCAAGAGAGGACACTGCAGGAAAAAAGAGGCACCATGAAACAGGAAACATTGGGCAGCGGTCATAGCACCAGCTTAACTCCTTCCTGTCGCTGCCACCTCCCAGCTGTTTAAGAGGTTCTAAATGCCGGGAGGCAGAGGCAGGCATTCCAATCATGTGACTGCTGTGATTGGAAGCCACAAGGATCATATGATTGCAAGTATACATTGGGAGCTTTCCATTACCCGCTGGTTACTGTGCTGGGTGCACACAGGGAGCACGCACTCAGCACAGTAAAGAGAAACCCGGAGTTATAAAAGAAGAGCATGGACGGAGGGCTGGCATGAGAGGGGTTAAAGGGTCTGGGGAACTGTAGGATTAGGGCTATATATAAAAAAAAAAAAATATATATATATATATATATATATATATATACTGTGTGTATATATATATATATATATATATATATATATATATATATATATATATATGAGACTCCAGTTACAGAAACGTTTTGATTGGGTACAAGTCTAAAAGAGGGTGAAGCTGCAGGGGTGGAGTCTCCAGTCGGAAAAGAGACCAGCAACAAAAAAAACTTCCCTGGCTGATTGTCTCCGAGTTGGTTGTGTTGCGGCTCGAGGCCTGTTTAAAGTAGGTCGCAGATATTTTTTCTTGTGAGTGATGCCCACTAGGACCTTGAGGCTCCAGTTACACTGTATTTACCTGGTATTTAAGTTATGTTTTTGTTTATGTGTTATTTATTACTCTGGTTAATAAAAGGCTGCTTTGGCCATTAACTCCAGCTTGTTGTCTGTGTGATTTTTAAAGGGGTTGGAGGGTATGGTACAGGTCAAAGAGGAAGGAGTAAGACATCTTTAGTACCCTAGTCATGTGTTTACATACAGTTGCATATATGCGGCCTCTCAGCGTTAAAGCCCACCAACTGAGAGGCCACATATATGTGTATGGCCGGCGAGCAAAGGTTAAACCGAAACATAACCAAAGATTAAAGGATACTCAGTGAGTAATTAAATCACCTGATAAAAAATAAATAAGAGGGTTTGACTTTACCCTACCAGCATGTCTTTGGAGTATGGGAGGAAACCAGGGCATTCAGGGAAAACATACACAAGCGTAGAGAGAACATGCAGATAGTGCCCTGAACAAGATTCAAACCAGGGACCTCTATGCTGTAATTGAAAAGTGCTAACTACTATCCATCATGCTACCATCACATCACATCATTCTCATAGTTACATAGTTGGTCAGGGTGAAAAAAGACACCAGTCCAACTAGCTCACCTAATGCAAAAAGGAAATATCTAGACAATCCCCATATATATGATACTATACCCACAGTTAATCCAGAGGAAGGCAAAAAAAAAAACACTATAAAGTATAAAGCATGGTAAATGTCATTACCTGATGAAGTTCTTTTTTGCACACTATAGTAATGCATTTGGATATACACACAATATCCAAGACACAGATACCTGATTGCTTTTTATTGCAATTTGATGTATTTATTGAGGGTTAGGCTTATTAATAGCAAAATAAAAGCAACAAAAGTGTGTGCAAGGCATAGAGAGGATTAACATTATTGTTTATGGAGCACACCAGCCCAGATTTACCAGATTGTCAGACCAAGAATAGAGGCCATCAGGATAGATCATTGTAGATTGCTGTTTTTTCCCTGCCTGGTGTAATTTACAGTAAACATTGCGCTCTCACAAGTCTCGCCTGTTTTATATGTATTCATTAGTTACTCCACATTCCAAATGAAATACGTTTTTCTTTAATCTGTTATATTTAAATACTTCCTGACAGCTTTCAACCTATTCAGCAGGTATTACAGCACTAATCTTTGCCTGTGTTATAGTAACTCAGGAAATAAAATCATACATATATAAAAAAAAAAGTGCTGTGCATCGAAAACAGTGTATCAATCACCACAGCGCTAATCAGAGCTCCCTTTACACCGGCCAATTAAACTGAAACATGAAAGAGTTGTAGAATCTCTTTGAAGTCAGATGATTCGCGCCTCTCCTGATACAGCAGATGCTGGTAGGCAGGCTAATGCTGTCCTTGATTTACTGTGTGTGTATATGTATTTAAGTGTATATTTATCAAAAATAAAGTGAAAAGGTAATGCCACTTCCGTGCGAAGAGAATATATAAAAAATAATTAACATAGCCTTTACAATTGCTACACAAGCTATATTGTAATTTATTGTTATTAAAAATTACCTTTCCTTTTCAATCAGAAACGTTGTAATTTTCAGCAAAGTTCAATACAATATGGCAACTTGGAGGCCTTCTGCACACAGTTGGTGTACAAAACATCCCCAGAAATGTGATTTTTTGCTTGTGTGATTGACTTACTGATTTTTCCAGAAGTCTGAACTAAGATACAAGTCAGATTTTAGGCATCCCCTGCAACTAAAATGTCATTTTTGGTAAGATACCCCCCTAGGGGTTAATTACGTCTAAGAGGATGCAAAATTCCTCATTAAAACAATTGCTTCAGCTGATTAATAGCAGAAAAATCACTCCCATTCAGATTCAGTCTGCATAAACAAAGAGTTTTTTTTTCTTCAGAGCAGAAAAAGTTAGTAATCTGCAACAAAGTTTGTTAAAATGTATATTGATGACCCAGAGGGGATTGCTTTTTCTCAATAAAAGTGGGGTTACACTTTGTAGAAGATCTGGGACTTGGGACACTCAATTTCAATAATTATGAAGTGCATGAGCTTTTGCCTGTTGTACTGTGGACCCTTTGTTCATATGCCATAGTCACTGCATCCACATAGTGCGTCTTAAAGTGGTTGTAAAGTCAGTGAGTACCATTACTGTCAGCCCCTCTGGTATAACAAGATTTAATACACAGCGTCAATGTTTTTTAAAATGATGCTGCTAAATACTTTATTTCAGAGCACCGCTGTGCAGTCACGTGACCTCCTGCTGCTCTCCTCCCCCAATCTAAGGTCAACAGTGAGAAGGGCTGAGATTCCCCTCTGGCGTCAGCCGGGAGGTCATGTAACCGTTGTGCTGTCCACTCAGCCCCTCCCACTGTAGTCATTAGATTGGGGGGAGAAGCGCAGTTGGAGGTTACATGACTGCAGAGCGGTGCTCTAAAATAAAGTAGTTAGCAGCATCATTTTAGAAAAACATTGAGACTGTGTATTATACCTTATTATAACAGAGGGGCTGGCAGTAATGGTACTCACTTACTTTACTGCCACATGAAATAGCGGCAGGAGGGGAAGGGCGGGTTTGGAGATCACTCACACGCTATGAACTGACAGGTAGGGAGGGAGGGGGAGAGAGGAGAGACTCTTAACACACCGGGATTACGGAAGCACATAAACTGACTATAGTATCCAGGATCTGCAGCCACATGAAATAGCGGCAGGAGGGGAAGGGCAGGTTTGGAGATCACTCACACGCTATGAACTGACAGGTAGGGAGGGAGGGGGAGAGAGGAGAGACTCTTAACTCACCGGGATTATGGAAGCACATAAACTGACTATAGTATCCAGGATCTGCAGCCATGATTACTGCCGTCAGTCCACATAGGGGACACAGAAACAGGCAGGATTAACCAGGTATTTTACAGCATAGAAATGGAAAATTACACAGCACAAGCACTATGCGGTTTAACATGCTTTAAACAAACAGGATATATATATATATATATATATATATATATATATATATTTTTTTTTTAGGGCTACAACCTCTCTAAGTTGACCATGCACACATCACAATCTCTTTATACAATCTCCTTTAGATCTAGTTATTGTGCAGTACAATGGCCTACCTCATTGAAAATTATTGGTATATTTAAAGAAAAATGTACAGTTATTGAAAAATCAAAACATAGCATTTAGGGTCAGTATTCCACACCATTCCATACACACACCACATTCTTTAGAAAAAAAAAGCAGTTCCATTGTATGCTGCATTACAGAGAGGACACAAGATAATTACCTTGGTAGCGCTTCATCGATGATGTCTTCACAGTGTTGCGGGGTGACATTGGTTCTCTGTTAAACTGTAATAAGGAGTTAAAATGTTTTGGTCCAGGTATTCAATACAATCTGGATGGATATGAAAAAAAAAAAAAATCTTATATTTGAATACTACAGCAGGAAGCAGGGTTATTACATACAGTACTGACATATACATGAAGCACACTGATAAAAAACAGCTGCTTTTGTACTACAGTTTTTATCCACCACATACGTTTAGATCTATCATTAGAAGCCAGATGATGCAAGTTCAGCACATTGTCAGTGGGGATTCACTCAAGGAGGCAAGATTGATGGATTTGTCAGTGAATTTTCTGGCTAGAGGCTATGTGAGGTCACTTATCAACTCTGGAAGATTGAAAGCGCAAGAGACTGTGGTGTAACACATAGGAGAGTAACGAACAAGCGTATTCTGTTCACCACACAGTTCCACTTTTATAGTAAAAGTATGTTTTCAAAAGGCTGCAGGGGAGTCACAAAACCACCATAGTAGTCTGTGCTATATACATGAAACGCTTTCTCGTTCAGGTGGTGCTGGAGCAACTTTCCTTCTGGTACACTAAACACAGGGAGTTGTCCTCTTGGCAACTTCTCCATTCAGAATAAGTGTTGTATTCTTTTCAATGGATTCAAGGCATTCTCTGATTGGATGAGATGCAGAAAAGGGTCTGACAATGTCACTACCTACCCTCGTCAAGCAGCTATTTATAAGGTGTTTGAAACACACCGAAACCAGCTGTCAGTCTTTGTTGTGACCTTTGAGGATTAATTACTTCACAGTAAAAGCAGCTAGAGAGGTCAGTAATGTGTTTTTTTAAAGCTCTTCTGCTACATAGTTACATAGTAGGTGAGGTTGAATAAAGGCCATAGTCCATCCAGTTCAGCCTGTGTCGGTGTGTGTGGCCGTAATCATCTCTCGTACCCCTGAATGTTTTTCTCCTTGAGATGTACGTCTAAGAGTCGTACATCTCAAGGAGAAAAACACCATATTAGTCTGCTGCTGGTTAGGAATATGTCAATATTTCATATGTCCATAGTTGGGGTTCAGGTGCACTTTATTGCTTTTCTCTCTGCATTCATCATGACCACACATAGGGCTAATCATAAAACACTGTACCATCAACGGATATTTGGGTGTTAGAGAAAGTTAGTGAGGGCCCCAAGAGTAGAGGTCAGGTTGCAGTTGTGACCCTTGTGGCCCCTTTTCCTCTGCCTGAAACCAAATATATTACCACATTTAACAGATCTGGTGGGCTCCAGTTTTTGCTAATAAGCTTCAAACTCTTAGTCTTACATAGAATTTATCTTGTAGGTCACAGAAGCTTCACCTGACAATTTCAACATTACATTTTGCTTTTTGTAATCTTTAGTATCTCAGCTAAAGTAATTAAATATACCAACCATTGTTCATACAATGCAATAGACTTTTTTAGGGACTATTATTTCTTTCTTTCTATGTGACCATAAAGCAGTATGAGAAATATCTCTCTGGGGTTTTGACTGCATTTGTGACAAAAAAAGACAAACTTTAACAAGCGAAAATCAACCTCCTGTTATTCCTTTATTGCTGATTTTAATAAAATAGTTTACAGCTTTAAACGGCAGAATCCCCACAGGCTGGCCTTGTCTATACCCTGTAGAAATCTGTCTTTTCTGTAAGTGAAATTTGTTGCTAAATGAACATATTGTTTTAGCAAGGAAAGTGTCATCAGACAGATCAGAAACACCTTGCAATACAGAAAGGTGACTGAGTAGGCTCGATGCTGCCTGTAATTTCGGCAGAGTGCGATTAAAGACGGTCCACAGGGGCCAATACCCAGCAGGCGTCCCTTTGAATTACTGATGTACTGTGTGAACATGTGTTAATGCACAGACATGGCAAAGCACAGCAGTCATCAACAAGTCCCAAGGGCTGTGCCCTTCTCTGCTTGTCATACTCTGCTATTTCCCCTTCCTTCTCTCAGTCAGTCACCCATTCCCTCTGTTATTTTATCCCATTAAGCATACACAACCACTCTATGCTTGTTTGTTTGCAATTTCTCCCAAGTGCAACCAGTTAATACAGATGGAACATTAAAGGAGTTTTCTGCTATATATTTAGCCAGACTACCCTTCAACTACTTAATAGCTAAAAATAAAGGTTCTACTTCATGCCGGTTCATGCCAGTCCTCTGTTGGAGTTTTTACTGTACTTGATGCTAACAATCATACAGGCACATTGCTTGGATGTACCTTTGTATACTTTTTATCAATACCATGGACCCCCAAATCCCAATGTGCTGGAACAAGCAAGGTTTGATAATTCCTGAAACAGCCAACCTCCTATTGGCCTATCATCATGATGTGTGGTTTTACTGTTCAATAAGAACATGCAGATCACTGCTAGCTCCACAATACCAGTAGGTGTAAAATGTTGTCCTTAAAGTATAACAAGCATAATAGTATTTTTTTTTAGTTTTGGATAAAGTGGAGAGAGATTAGAACACCTGTCAGATTTTATTGCTGTGCCCACCCCCATTAAAGAGATTCACCCTCTCTATATTTGTCCGGTTTACCATGGTTATTGAAAGTTAAAAAAAAATAGAAAATTCCAAATTTTGGGTTGTCGCCCAAGAAAGTAATAGAGGGGATATCTTCTAATGGGGACACTATTGTGGTGACCTGGGGGTCCCCAAGGGTTTTGTTTTAATTTGCAGGGATTTCCTTTCACTTTGTGTTTGGCTATGGGACAGAAAGTGAAGGGAAATCTCTGCAATGACAGATGGCGGAAAAAAAATCGGACATTGGTTATAACCCTCCCTTGCTCTATTCATAATGAAAACATTTTTCTTATAGCTCTACTTTAATAGCAATCTGAAATGCAGTGCCTCTGGGGTGCTGAAGAAAGGGTGGAAAGGTACTGTATGTGCAGGCATCACTTGGTTCCTTTATTGTTCTTCTGGAGCCTGATCAGTAACTTAATGGTACTGACACTTTTAATTTAGAAACTTAGAAGAGTGACGACAGAAAAAAGACCAAATGGTCCATCACGTCTGCCCCACATTTTTTTTTAAATATAAAATTTTATCTGAGTATAGATATATATGTTTGTCTCAAGCAATAGGGTAACTCAACTTTCGTGGGGGAAAAAATAGCAAATAAAGAAAAAACAATATAGCGTATACAATGGCGACACAAATCATATTGTAATTGAATGTTATTAACCTCTTGCCGACCGCCGCACGACTATATACGGCGGCGGTCAGCCCCTCCTGGGCAAAGTGACGTATATATATATGTCACTCGCCCGCGAGCCAATAGGGGGCGAGCGCGCGCCGCGGGAGGCGCGCTCCCTCCCGCCTCCGCTCGTTCTCGGACACTCCAGGGTGAGTGACTGGCGGCTCGGATGTCCGCCGGTCACTCGCGATTGTCCGCTGCAGAGGGAGAAAGGCAGGCGGCTTTGTTTACATCGCCACATGTTCCTAAATTCCCTCTGTATTATAGGCTCCACAGCTGTGGCCAAAGTTTTTGAAAATGACACAAATGTTAATTTTCGTAAAATCTGCTGCTTTAGTGTTTTTAGATCTTTTTGTCAGATGTTACTATGGTATACTAAGGTATAATTACTAGCAATTCATCAGTGTCAAAGGCTTTTAGTGACAATTAAATGAAGTTTATGCAAAGAGTCAATATTTGCAGTGTTGACCCTTCTTTTTCAAGACCTCTGCAATTCGCCCTGGCATGCTGACAATCAACTTCTGGGCCACATCCTGACTGATGGCAGCCAATCCCTGCATAATCAATGCTTGGTGTTTGTCAGAATGTGTGGATTTTATTTGATTTTTTCATAACATTCTGCAGTATACAAATTGCCATCATAAAAACTGAGGCAACATACTTTGTGAAAAGTAATACTTGTGTCATTCTCAAAACTTTTGACCATGGGCTGGCCACTTTATTAGGTACACCTGTTCAATTGCTTGGTAACACAAATTTCTAATCAGCCAATCATGTGGCAGCAACTCAATGCATTCAGGCATCTAGACGTGCTGAAGACGACTTGTTGAAGTTCAAATGGAGCATCAGAATGGGGAAGAAATGGGATGTTAGTGGTATGGTTGTTGGTGCCAGATGGACTGATCTGAGTATTTGAAAAAGTGCTAACATACTGGGATTTTCATGCGGAACCATCTCTAGGGTTTACAGAGAATGGTGTGAGAAAGAGAAAATATCCAGTTAGCAGCAGTTATGTGGATAAAAATGCCTTTTTGATGTCAGAGGTCAGAGGAGAATGGGCAGAAGGGTTTAGGGATTATAGAAAGACAGCAGTAACTCAAATAACCACTCATTATAGTGGCACAGTGGTGTAGTGGTTAACACTTTCACCTAGCAGCAAGAGGATCGCTGGTTCGAATCCCAACCACGACACTACCTGCCTGGAGTTTGCATGTTCTCCCTGTGCCTGTGTGGGTTTCCTCCGGGTACTCCTGTTTCCTCACATACTCCATAGACATGCTGTTAGGTTAATATGATCCTGCATAATCAAAATTGGCCCTACTGTGTATGCATGTGAGTTAGGGACCTTTGATTGTAAGCTCCTTGAGGGTAGGGACTTATGTGAATGTACAATGTATAT
This sequence comes from Pelophylax lessonae, assembly GCF_965119305.1. NCBI lineage: Eukaryota > Metazoa > Chordata > Amphibia > Anura > Ranidae > Pelophylax > Pelophylax lessonae. The sequence goes on along the minus strand of NC_138770.1, from coordinate 175,748,562 downwards.
GTAAAGCGCTGCGTAAATTGACAGCGCTATAAAAGTACCTGAAATAAATAAATTATAACCAAGGTATGCAGAATACCATCTCTGAATGCACAACACATCGAACCTTGAAGAAGATGTGCTGCAGCAGCAGTGGACCACACTGGGTGCCACTCCTATCAGCTAAGAACAGGAAACTGAGGCTACAATTTGCACAGACTCACTAAAATTGGACAATAGAAGATTGGAAAAATGTTTCCTGGTCTGATGAGTCTCGATTTCAGCTGTGCCATTCATATGGTAGGGTCAGAATTTGGCGTAAACAACATGAAAGCATGGATCCTTATATCAACGGTTCAGGCTGGTGGTGGTGTAATAGTGTGGAGGATACTTTCATGCCACACTTTGGGCCCTTTAGTACCAATTGAGCATTGGATAAATGCCACGGCTTACCTGAGTATTGTTGCTGACCATGTCCATCCCTTTATAACTTCAGAACATCTATCTTCTGATGGCTCCTTCCAGCAGGATAATGCCCCATGTCACAAAGTTCGAATGAACTCACCGCTGGTTTCTTGAACATGAAAATAGGGTCCCTGTACTCCAATGGCCTCCACAGACACCAGATCTCAATCCAGTAGAGCCCCTTTGGGATGTGGTGGAATGGAAGATTCACATCATGGATGTGCAGCCGACAAATCTGCAGCAACTGCTTGATGCTATCATGGCAATATGGACCAAAATCTCTGAGGAATGTTTCCAACACCTTGTTCAATCTATGTCATGAAGAATTAAGGCAATTCAGAAGGCAAACAGGGGTCCAACCCAGGACTAGCAAGGTGTACCTAATACAATGGAGGGAAATTCATATAGACCTTACTAAAGCTTTTATGGAGGAAATTTGCACCTGTAATATCAAACTCCTGCATTGCACTAGCAGTGGTAACTCCATTTTCATCATATCGTGAGCATGAATCAGTGTAAATTCTAGAATATAAAATCAGTAATGGTTTATAAGCGGCCATTCTGCCATCCTGGGCTTTTAGGGGTTAAATCTACAAATTTTCCAGTTGACAGATTAAATGTTGGTGGGGGAAAAAAATCTTTAAGTGCAGGATCATCTTATCAGAGTCAAAGGTGATGTTGACTTTATTCATTTTCATCCATTCACTTTGCGGTCTGCCTTCATTCACTTGGAAATTGAATTATTTATTGATCCTCCCCCCTTTACCTCTACAGCAGATCAAAGTAATTGCTCTTTGTCGGTTGGCCCTCCCTTCTCCTATGGATCTACAGTATTTTCTTTCATCTTTTCTTTAATTTCTTGTATGCTTACTGCCGTGCTGTTATGCCCTTCGGCCCTTGGTCTCACTTCTTTTTATGGATGGAGCTCTTTTGCTAAAAGCCCTTCCATTTTCCTTTTGGCTGTCAGGCTTTGGAGCTTGGCTGATCTTTGACCTTACCTTGGAATGAATATTACACAGAGATGCTTTCGAAAGTAGCTCAGATCTAATATACTTTTTACCATTCTTTTACCTAGCAAAGCTGTTATTTGGGCTACCTGTAGCCTTTCAAAGCCATTTTTGATATACCTTTCCTACACAGAGCAACCGTAGGCTATACTACAGGTTTTCTTTAAATTAAAGCGTAACTCCACTTTTGTTGAGAAAAAACATTCCCCTCTGGGTGATCTATGTACATTTAACAAACTTTGTTGCAGATTCCTACCTTTTGTTATTCTGTAGAAATCATTGTTTGTTCCTTTGTGCCTCTGTGCTGAGTGGGTCTAATGGGAGTGGTTTCATAATTATCTATCAGGTGTGGAAGCGGCAGAGCACTAATGAGGAAATCTGCTGGGTCTGCATCCCTTTAGACGTGCTCCTATTGGGAGTATCTCACCAAAAATGACATTTTTGTTGCAGGGGATCCCAGAAATCTGACTTGTATCTTATGCAGACTTCTGGGAAAATTGGTGAGCCAATCATACAAGCAGGAAATGATGTTTCTGGGGTATGGTCAGTATACATTCTGTGTACAGAACACCTCCAGGTAGCCATATCACATTGCATTTTCAGAAAATTGCAGCAGCTGCAGATTTAAAAGGAAAGGAATTTTTTAATAGCATTCAATTACAATATGATATTTTTCGCAATTGTATACGCTATATTATTTTTTTTTTCTTTAGTTGCTATTTTTTTCCCCACGGAAGTGGAGTTACCCTTTAAATGTAAAACCCAAACCAGATGACATTTAGCTTGCTAAAGCTCAGTGTATCATAAACAACTGCCTTTTTTTCCCTTAGAAAATACCTCTTTTTCATCCTTTGATGTATCTCAGTGCCACTGATCTGCAGTCGCATTCAGCCACTTTCAGTCTTTGCACTCCAATGATCTCTCCATAGTGTTTCTTGGGGTGAGTTTCCTAATAGTGACATGTGTGATTGGGTGATAATGCAGGTAACAAATTGGAGATAATGACAGAGCTTTGTATTCCTGAAACAGGAAGTTCCCTAATAAGAAACTTCATGGTGGGATCACCAGGTGTTATTTTAATGAAATCTTTGGATTTAAAAAGATTAAAAATGACTTTTAAATTACATTAACATATTAAGATTACATAAGATTTTAGTGATTGAATTGACTTTAACATAAAATTCAATGCAAATAGAAATAAAATACCTTTTACATAGTTACATAGTTTGTGAGGCTGAAAAAGACAACAGTCCATCCAGTTCAACCTATGATGTGTGCGTGTGTGTTTGCTGTTAACCTTTGGATCCAGGCATGTCTTTATTCAATCAATAAACTTTTTTTAAATACAACTAGTACATGAATATATCCTGATCTTAGTTTCTCGTAATTTTCTGAAGAATTGCAAATGGGTTGGAAAGCCAATAAAGGCTTTTTTGCTTTTCACTGTGATGCCAGTCTAATACTGGAACATACCTGCAGAAGAGAAAGCACACACAAGACCTTATTAATGTGCTGGTAGAGTATGAGAGTGCAGAAGTGACTAAGGGTCTGAGGGTTGAGAAGTGACTGGGGAAGCAGAATTTTACCAACCATTTTCCTATATTCACTTATCAGATGGTTACGCATCATAACCATGATTCAGGAGGTGCACATACAGGGTGTTCACCTCTACGAGTGTAAGCTAGGACACATGCATTCTTCATACATTTTAATTCCTGCTGAGATCATTATTTTTGCCTGGAGTTCTGCTTAACCCTCATTTGTGTGCTTTTAAAACCTAGTTTCACCCTTTTACTAAGTGCCTGTTCTGCCATTCAAGGTTAAAGCCGACTCGAGGAGTTACACAAAAATTACCCCTGCAGTGTTTGCCCCCCTATACTGCAAGGGGTTTTCTGATCATTAAGTATAGTGGGTAGAGCAATACAGTAAGGTGTAGTAGTTACATAGTTAGCCTGGTTGAAGTCCATCCATTCCAACCCCCAAAACACCCCCAAAAACAAGCAAATAAAAAAAAAACCTACACACATACACAAGACCTCTGTATACCCACAGTTGATCCATAGGAAGGCAAAGAAACCCCAATAAAGCTTGATCCAATATGCTCCAGCTGGGGAAAAAATCCTTCCTGATCTCCCAAGATGCAGTAGAATATTCCCTGCATATTAGTAACCAACATATACTTTGCTCCAGCAGGTTCCACCTATGCAACATTTGAAGCCTCTTCTCTAAGATGCTCCAGACTGGGGTTGCATGCTGACTTCATCATGTATAATGCAGGGCCATTAGCACTGCATTTTACACAAGAATGTAGAGGAACTGCTCACAGCTCTGGGAGAAGAGGAGAGCGCTAAAGCCTGCCTGTTCAAAAAGAGCGAGAAAAGTGGACAGTCTCTTATTTGATTTTTTTCACTTATTTAATAGTACTGCTGAGAAAAGTTGTTAGGTGTGGAACTACCACAAATACCTACTCTGTTCTATGAGTTTCTGTCCTTAAAGCTCCCCTAATAACTATCATTAGGGCCTTTGTTCACTTTGAACTTGTTTTGCAATCCCATACATGTCTATAGGGTTGCAAAACCTACTTGAAATAGGTCAAATGCAGGTCAAAGGGAGGTAAGCGCACCTGTCAATGAATTAAAAAAAAATCTCAAATTGACCTTTCGTGTCACATATAAGTGGGAATCTTCAAACAGTCCTTCACACATCATGGAAGTTAATGGGCTGACTGATGAAAATCAAGTGAACATCCTCTTCCTGTTGGGAAAAAGATTTTGAAGGGGAATTGATATCTGAAATTTGGGAGAAGGGCAAAGGACTAATCACCAGTTTTGCCTGTGGTCCACTGATAGTTTTGTCTACATCAGCCCTAGCACATGGGTCCTTCTTTATGAAGTAGGGCACCTTTCCACACCAAGAGACCAAAGCTTTTCAAGCCGTTTTTTCAGAAGAGTATTAAGACTCGATTCACACTAGTGCGACTTGTCAGGCGACTTGTCAGCCTGACAAGTCGCGCTCCCTCGCGGTCCATTGACTGCTACAGGACCCGTTCTAATAGGAGCGACACAAGTCGCTCCGACTTAGAAAAAGGGTCCTGTACTACTTCGGGGCGACCTCGGAGCGACTTGCATAGACTTCCATTATGTGAAGTCCATGCAAGTCGCTCCGAAGTCGTGGTGCATGGGAATGCACAAGTCGCCCCCGAAGTAGTACAGAGTCATGCCGCCCCAGTGTGAACCGACTCTAAGACCAAAAATGTTTGGAGTTCTATCTTAAAAAGTAGCTCAAATGGCAAAAAAAAAAAAAAAAAACAGGTGATAATAGACTGGACATTTTAGAATTACTTCTCGGAATGTGGTCTAATTGATCCATTGTTAAAATAAAATGATTGTAGCAGTTCCATTTTTAAAGTTCCTAAATGACCTGGTACGTTATGTGAACGCCAGTCAGAACAATCCTGCTAGAACACATCTATACCAGGTTCCTGTGGTCATTTTGTTTGAGGTAAGAATGGCTGCTTAAATTGCCCCCCCACCTTTTGTAATATTAATTTAACAATAGTAAAATTTAATAGATATTTTGCCCACGCCTGGACCCACGCCAACAATTTAGAATGAATCATCGCAATTAAAAGTATTAAACCTCACAGAGGTTAATAGGTAATTTGAATTAAGCCTCTAATATTATTATGTCCACTAACTGCACTGTGCATTTATTATATTCATTAAATAAAGATCGCTTTCTTTCTCCTACTTTGCCATATCAGCCGAATGGCTTGCAGAATTGATGAGGTAGAGCAGATAATAGGGTAATGTTATTAAAGATAGGAAGAAAATCTATTTGCTGCTCTGTGGGATGTGTAAAGGTTCACATCTACCTCATTTTAGCAGCTGAACACACAGTTCAGAGTATTACTCTGTGCTTGGTTAGACATATCTTAAGGAAAGGGAAAATACGTGGCAAAGTTACACACTATGTTTGATAACACAAATAGACTATCAGATTTGTTGAGCGTGAGTTAAAGAATACCTATTAGATGTGTTAAGCATGAGTTAAAGAATACCTATTAGATGTGTTTGGCGTGATTTAAAGGGATACTTCTTAAATTTGTGTTGGGTATGAGTTGGAGGGTATCTGTGAGATGTGTTGGGTTGGGAATACAGAGTACCTGTGAGGTACATGGTGTGAATTAAAGGACGTATGCTGTGGTCCAGGTTGACAGGTCTGCCAGGGGTGGCACAAAGCCTTGTAAAATGAAGGGTTCTAAACTGCTACCCAGTCTAAACAAATAATTGAGATGGGCTTTCGTCCTTGCTGTCCCTGTACAGTTTACACACTTTTGTTGGTCCACTTACGTTTAAAGCCTCGTGCACACGCAACAAATTTCCGCCGACCGGTCGTCTGTCTTTTGTCCAGAGTGGTGTCTGTTGGTTGGAATGTGCTCTAGACTGCGCACGAATTTTCCCGCAGGACAGAATTCTACTTCAGAAGTGATGTCATGTGTTGGATTGCTTTCTATGTGTTCTTTCATCTCTGAGCATGCCTAGTCTTGCTCATAAGATTTTTCCCCATCGAAATTTGTACTAATGAGACGAAAATCGGACGTGTTTTGATGGTCGACAAAAATTATATAGCCTGCACACCAGGATTTTTTCGGCCGAAAAGTCGGAGTCGGTTGTCGGAAGCACCATACTAACAAGCCGAAAATCGGCAGATCGGTCGCTGGACGAAAATTCCCGGCCGAATTTCTTCTCGTGTGTACGGGGCTTTACTCACTCTGGATCATTACACTTAGAAAGGAACTGCTAGCAGATTAGGACACCAGTTTGTTATATTCTACTAGTAATTGGTTCTAGGCGTATTAACAAAGAGTATCTAAACTGTCTGTTTTAACATCTCCATCTCCAACTCAAGAAAGTCTTATGTCTACCCTTGTTTTTGCCATACTAAGACTTATCAGGCCTCTAGTGTAGGAAGACACGTGAGTCCACTGATGCAGGAAGGCTCATCAGTCCACAGGCTTAGAAAGGGGTTCAACTAAAAAGATTACCTAATGGAGCTGGAAGTATAAACTACTGAAGTCTTGCAGCCTTTTTTCAGTCCAGATTTTAGAAATGGTTTGTTAACTTCTACTCATAAAAGTCATTTGGCTACCTACATAGTTAGCCTATGCAATTCAGCATGCACTGGCACTAAAATTGACTTTCTTGGTGTATAAGTATTTTTAAAGTCAACCTTCCCTTTGCCTATGCCAGACAAAGTAAAGGGTTCACTTAGCTTCCCTTCTCCCCACAGGTTTATTATTAGTATTATTATTATTATTATTATTATTATTATACAGGATTTATATATTGCCAACAGTTTGTGCATTACCTACTACAAAATAAAAGGAGACAGTAAAGTTACAAAAAATGAATAAAAGATTAGGCGGACCCTGCTCCTGAGAGCTTACATTTAAAATGGAAGGGGTAAGTACTACAAAAGGTAGTAACTATAAGGAATGAGCTGATAAAGTAGAAGTATCGTTTTTAGGTGTGGCGTGGGATAGGCTTCCTTGAAGAGATATGCTCAGGGAACTCCTAAAGGTAGAGTAAAAGGTAGTAGTAGTAGTAGTAGTTTATTTTGAACATGTTAAAAATATAAACATTAAGAGTAAGCTAGTCAGTATGATTTGGGTAGGGAGATCCAGGGGTGGGAAAAGCTCTGGAAAAGCTCTAGAGGCAAGCAGGGGAGGAGGGAGCTAGAAAGAAGTAGATCTTGGGAGGAGTCATTTGGAGCATATACTCATCTTTTCTTTGTTCCTCTACTGCTCTTTCCATCTGCCAGGAGCAAAGTGAAATTCCCAGAACTTCTGGGTATGAGGGTACATGTGGCTCACCTCCACCCTTTCCTCTCATGTGACAGTGCTGGCGCTTCATGATTTTTCCAGTAATGTCATGTGGGGCTGGGGAAAGTCTGCAAGCTCCCACATTTTGGTTTTGGAGGAGTGGCGGGGAAGCAAGAAAAGTTAAGTATATGCCATTGGGGAGTTTAAAGGGTTAAGTAAACCCTTTACTTTACCCTCACTGGACAAAGTAAAGGGCATTTTAACTAGATATGTCTAAAGACAGACAGACAGGTCACCATTCCCAACCATTACTGAAAATGCTAGGTGCCATGTTAATTTAATAGCTTGTGCAGGTTACGAGTTGGAACTTTAATTGCTTTACATTTGTCTGGATTAGTGACTTAATAAAAATGCTGAAGCCAGACACAGTCAGGCCATTTATATTTTCAGAAGATGGGCAGCAATGGCAGCCTATGAGTTTGCCCCATGGCGGTGAAGTTCTCAGATTACAGTGCCGGCCGGCTGGAGAAGGTTGCTGCATCCTGATCACATGACATTCCAGATGAGACCCCACAGTCAGACACAATAAATATTTGGCAGAGGAGAAGCAGGCAGAAATAAAGGATGTAGAAAAAATAAAATGTACTTTTTTTTTTTTGTTAATTAAGATTCCCATTAACCGCTGTCATAATTTTACAAGGCAGACTTCCAAGAATAAACCTTTTTTTTTACCAGTTTCAGACGAGCACAATGAACTTTTAATGGAGGTTTTTAATTACCAATTATGGACAGAAACACACAGAGTGTTCAGCAGATGTCACGGTGTAGGCTGTTAACACTTTCTTTGCATTGCGGCACAATGTGCCCACCCCAGGTTTTTCTCTCCCGTAATGATAGTATACTTGTATATCAGACAACAACAGGTTGTGTACACAGTAGGGTTCGACCGATCATCAGTGGGGCCGATTATCGAAGGCCGGTATTCACAAACTTGCCGATATGGCCGATATTGCTTCAAGTGGTTGTACTAGAGTGATGCCTGCAGCTACAGACATCACCCCGGTACCGTTTTTTAGAGCGGACGGTCGGCTTTCTTGTAATAACAACTGATGTGGCTAAGCAGCCACTTGGCTGTTATTACAAGCAGTGAGAGGGGACGTCCCCTCCCTCCCCCCCGCCTTCCACCGTTCTGCCTGGGTCTCCCGTCCCGCCTGAGCGATCAGCCGGCACATATGCCGGTTGGCCAAAGACCTGAAGAAAGCCAGAATCCACTTTGATCGGGTCTCTGATGTAATAACCCGGAGGCGATGTCATGACATCACTTCCGGTTACTGGAGCCTTAAAGGTGCCAGATTTTAAAACGCTTTTGAACGCTTTTAAGTGCAGAGAAGTGGTTTGGGGTCTTACAGACGCCAGATCCCCCCATAAAGAGTTCCTGTCACTGCCTATTACTGTCACAAGGGATGTTTGCATTCCTTGTGACAGCAATAAAAGTGAGCAAAAAAAAAAAAAGTTAAAAGGACAGTCTAAAAATAAAAACATTAAATGTGCAGAATATTGGCACCTAATGATGGCTATCGGCCTGAAGGATGACCGAAAAATTGGTATCGGCCCTGAAAAAAATGATATCGGTCAATCTCTAGTAACAGGAGTGTTCCTTGTACTGTGAGCATGGGACTGTGACACTTTTTTCATGGATTTGTATTTTAAATTGATCATAGAAAGTGATGTTACTTTACATTTATCATTGCTGTTTTGTAAATGGCACACCTTTCTCTGTAGCATATAAACTGCTTTTATGTCTCTTTACAAGGCAATGAAAATGCAATGTGAGAACATGGTAAAGGAATAGTAGACACATCTCAAGAGATTTTTTTTTTCTTTTTTTTCTTTTTCCTGAAAGCACTTCATTGCTTTCTCATGGCTTGCTTTTGTGCCCGCCACCCATGTATTTAACCTTTAAATGGTGTTTTGTTGTAAATTGCAGCTTAAAGTGCATGTCAACTCAAATGCAAAACATTTCTCTTATTTGCTCCCTTTTGGACTGTTAAAAGAGAAGTTGAGGTTTTCAAAAAATAAAAATAAAATCATACTTACCTAGGTGGATGCTGCATCTGTCCCCCCTGGCTCTAAGGCTGAGAACTGAGCGATCAAACACAGCTGATTGCTCTGTTCTTAGTACTCTCTGAGCAGAGAGCTGGTGATTGTCAGTCACTGGCTGTCTGCTCTGAGCCCCCTCCCCCCCCCAGTGATCACTGGGACACTGGACTGTGGAGGACCGTGGGCTGTGGAGATGGTGGGAGCGGCTGGCTGAGAGGCTGAGCCAGCTGCTTTTCCAGGCTCCTGAGTGGACCCTTACCATATGGTCACAATCTTTCCTGAGCCTGGACTGGCTCTGTGACGTCAGCCGACAGCGGGCTTCAGCCTACTCTCTGCTGAAAATGGGTCACAAGAGTGCAGAAGGAACTGCACTCTTGTGATCCACAGGAGAAGTACAAAAAAAAGGAGCTTTGGCTGTACTTCTCCTTTTAAATATACCATTGGAAATGTTTTATTATATCTGTTCAATAAGTGCAGAAAAATAGATTTTCTTCCCGCCCTTGTGAGCTGATAACCTCCTATACTTCTGCTTTAACATTGTTCCCTGCTATTTCCATGGACTACAAACACCTACTCTTGTTAAGACGAGAGGCAGGATGCAGTCCTAAAAGAGTGTAATGTAGTCCTAACACCTTCCCTGTCCTAGGGTGACAACGCTGCTCAGTACGGTTGTCACCATACTACAGGAAGTGAGTTAATCTCAGGATTACCATGTTCAAATGAAGGAAAAATTGTGAAAAAAAATAAAAAACTACTGCAGCCACCACATCTAAGGACAGGTAAGCTGCAATACTTTCAATTTTTGTTCTTGGCTGCATTAGCAGCCATCAGTTTGTGCCTGTTTTTCTCAGCTGGCTCCCTGCTATAAAGTAAAAGTAATCCAGGCAGCTATACAGCCTCCTGATCACTTTTCACTGTGTCACTGATCATTTTCTGTGTGTGTTATTTTTGGGCCCCCCCATCTTACTTGGAGCCCAGGACCACATTCGGGAGGAGACAAAGGAACATCCGAGACAAGAAGTTCTGTGCTTAGTTGCTTTGGAGTGGAAGAGAGACACTGGTTTCTAATAGACCCCTAGTGTCTCCATAAAGGGTACCTGTCACCTGCCCAATGATTTTACATGTGGGTTAGTTAACCCCCTTGTGATAGCAATAAAGTTAATTAAAAATAAATAAATACAAAAAATTGCAAGAAAATCTATGAACCCCCCCCCCCCCCAAAAAAAAAAAAACAAACAACCACCATTGCCCTGCACACACCCAAAAATACATGGCACAGGGTGTGCACATGTATGTAAACTGCGTCCACACCACACAATTGAGACAACACCATGAATGTTGGAGTTGGAGAAATAATTCTAGGGACATAGCTTGCGGTTAACTCTAAAACGATTGGTAATAAAAGTGTTTAAAGAATTGCCTATGGAGATTTTTGGGTTTTCGCAGTATTACGAGCAAACACAATTTTAAGACTTGGCATGTTTGGTATCTATTTACTTGAAGAAACCACTTATTTTATATTTTCACAAAAAATGGGTACTATATTGTGCTTGTGTGCACTAAATCCCATTTTATAATATTTTTTCTTGAATATATGCATTTGATAAACAGTTGCGCAAAAATTGTGCTGCATAAAACTTGAAACTAACATCTTTCTATTTTACAGGGCATCTACTTTCACTATATATTGTTCTGGGGGTTTTAAGTAGTTTTATGGCTAAAAATGCAGATTTTTACATTTGTGCAAAAAAAAAAAAAGAAAAAAAGAAAAAAATTGCTTAATATTATCAGACTTTCCTCTAGTGCTGATCAAATTACCAATAGTCTTATCATTGATTTTGTTTAAAGGGGAGCATCAAATTGTCTGATACTCCCCTTTAACAGAGATATCATGATCAAATGGCTAGGCTTTTATTCATGTGACCACTGCTAGAGAAAGTCAGGAGCAGCATTTCTCCAGGAAATGTATGTATTTAAAGACGGGCTTCAGCCAAACAGCTAAATACACAGATAAGGATAAGACATAAAGGAGAGCTGTTTTACCTACTAAAGAATTTTAGTTTTCAGTACATCCAGTTCCGAGATTAACACAACTCTGCCACACAACACAGGCCTAATTGGCAGGGCAGGGGACCTGATTTGTCTCTGCTGTAGGTAGGCTCCATTCACACCTGAACGTAGTGCAGTGCGTTTTTTCTTAGCTTTATTGTGTTTTTTTGTGGAGTGTTTGTGGAGTGGCATTATTCATTTGAATGGGCTTCCCTCCGCTCCAAAACTACTCCAAAAAACTCATGTACCAAATCTTGGCACAGAGCCAGGAGTGTTTGGCGTTGCAGTTTTTACTGCGACTTTAGCTCCTTTTGTCACTTCGGCAATCGTGGCAAAATTGCGCCGCGTTTGGGGTTCCTTTAGGAAACAATGGCATCGCACACCCTGCCTTTTGCAGCAATTCTGGAATCCCGGACAGAATCATGGCGATTCCGCGCCTCCGTCTGTGATTCAAATCGTCTGGGTATGAACAGAGCCTTAAGTAACACTTACAGGTCTCCTCCCCATCCTGTGACTAGACCAGTGTTTCTCAGCTATGGTCCTCAGGGCACACCAATGGGCCAGATTTGCAAGAAAACTGAAATACATCATAGTCAATATAATTTGCTGCTCAGTGATTGCAGTATTCTAGTCTGCATCTCCACAAGGTAATACTTAAAATCTGGCCTGTTAGTGTGCCCCGAGGACCGGAGTTGAAAAACACTGGACTAGACAATAAAAAGAGAAGAAGCAGACTGATGAGCTCATCTCTCTTTGCTCTCTCTCTCCCTATCAGCATGCTTCTACAAGACAACTTATTGGCTCCTTGTGCTGCTTCTCTGCTTCCATCAGTCTAAGCTCTTCTGTACAGGGACTGCAAGAGTCTGATACCAAGTAAATTTTAGGTGTCTAAAACTGCTTGCATTTAAAAAATACATTTGGTAAGTATTCTTGAACACAGAGCTACAATAATCTGCCTGAAGTACAGGTTTAAGCCCTTCTGTTACTTTTAATTATCCATCTCAATAAAGTGAAAGTAAATTTCTTTTTTCAAAAATTTGCTGACAGGCAGGGTATTTCTGACAAAAGAGATCATATTGGTCTCTTCTGCCATAAATGCATTCTCCTGATTGTCACCCATGATGTATACTGAGTCGTGCATGCGCAGCTCAGTGAACGTTTACGGCCCTGATCTGTGGCGCGGTGATGTGACTCCTATGTGCGTGCGCGGGAGTGAGGTCATCACAGGCCGGCCTATCAGAACATGGAAGGAAGACGGGGCGAAGATGTAATCACTGGGAGCCTGCTGGATCGATCTGAAGCGCTGGAGGGCACTGTTGGACAGGTAAGTCTGCCATAATGTATTGATATGCTCTGCATACTAGCACATTATGGCATAACCTATCTGGGGGCCCCTAAAAAGAAGAATATATAGGGGAGTTAATTACCGCTTTAATATAGTTTTATGTTAATGCGTCATATTTAATATTGATTTCACTGATTTTGCGTTTTACCATATCACATGACTAATAAAGCAAAATATATTAGGCAGAATATGCCAATGAAGCAGTGCACTTTCTGGTTTCTATGTATAATTCCAGAAAAAGAAGGGGGCCAATGTGTTATTTGTGCTACAGCCTAGAGTAGTGATGGTGAACCTTGGCACCCCAGATGTTTTGGAACTACATTTCCCATGATGCTCATGCACTCTGCAGTGTAGTTGAGCATTATGGGAAATGTAGTTCCAAAACATCAGGGGTGCCAAGGTTCACCATCACTGGCCTAGAGCCTTGTGACTGCCCCCAGCGGCCTACACAATTCTGCTTCTGGGTGATCTAAAATATGTCCAGAGAAAGAATTAAAGAGGTTGTAAACCCACCTCACAAACTTTTACCTATAGGTAAGCCTATATTAAGGCTTACCTATAGGTGCTATAAATATCTCCCAAACTTGCACCGTTTAGGAGATATTTAGAGTGCATACTGCCGATGACGTCATCGGCGCAGGCGCTCTGAAGGAATGGCCACCCGTGCCGTTCCTTCAGAGCTCAGTGCCGTAAACGGCGGCTCCCGCGCGCAGGCGCGGGTGTGATGTAATCGCGCCTCTGGCCAATCAGATGGCTGGAGGACGCGAACCCGGAAGCAGGACGGCCGGACATGTCGCCGTCCTGTCGCTGAGGTGGCAGCACGGTGGGGGCTTCGTTTTAAGGTAAGTACTACATAATGAGCTAGTATGCGATGCATACTAGCTCATTATGCCTTTCTCTTTACAGGGCTTTTTTTTTCTCGTTTTTTTGGGGGGACTTTACTTCCTCTTTAAATATAACTACAGGTTGGAAACATATTCTTATGCCACAAGCATCTAACCCCACTCTATAGACATAGTCCCATAAGTGGCTTATATAGTCATTACAGTGTCTGTGTTACAGTACGCTGTATATATGTATTGTATATTCAACCTATATCCCATTTACCAGTTTCAGGAACACACAAGAATTAAAGCAATATATTTTCTTTGCCCTCCAGAAGAATCATATATAATCTGTTCCCCCATAGCACCATCCCCCCCTGCCGTATCAACCTCATTATCATTTTTATTCATTCAAAGCAGAATATGCTATGTGGATTTTGTTGGTTGGACATTGAATTTATGATAGCACTTTGGGAGCATTACGCGTATTGTGCATTCAGAATATATAAATGTACACATCTTCCATTTCCTGTGGCCATACATATGTATTTTACTAATGTGATCTTTCACTTGAGAGATGGTGAGTACCATTGTAAGTCGCTGCTCTTTACATACAGAACTGTCACAAGCATACACCCATATGGCTGCCTGTGGCTGAGTGCTTATTATACAGTCATTTTAGGATGCACATATTCAGAATTTCATTCCCATTTGCACTTAAAACATTTTTTCCCTCTTGGGATCCCCTTGGCAGAGCTATTAGGGGCTTCACTAAACATACAGCTCCCTCCTCGCCTCAACCCTCCATTAATCCCGACAACCTTGCAGCAGGGTCATCTGGATGGATGGACGTTGATATCCAGGCTCTGCCTGCTTTCTGTTCGCATTTACCAATCCTTAGCCGCTGCCATTAATCACTCTGAACGTTAATGAATTATTGACCCTGTGGATTATTGAGCCCTTATGTCGCCACATTGAAATGTTAAATAGGTGACAAGCTGTGGGAGGTGAGGCAGTGAGAGAGGCCAGGTGCAGCGGAACATTACCCCTGTGTATTCGCTGGTATAAAGACCAAGGTCAGAGCACCAGTCTATCAACCAGCAGACATGCAGTCAAGTAATCATATTAATAGAGTAAAAAAATATGTCCCTGCCCTCACTTCTAACAAGCTTCTGAATCATTTTCTCATGAGTACAAATGACATCTTTCAGGTGTTAGACCAGAGAGAGTAAGACCTCCTGTGAGCCACATTCAAATATAACAAGTGGTGGTAAACCTGCTAAGCTTGGTCAGATATCTTACAACAGATTTAAGCATTTAATTTTCAAGTGACAGTGGATACCTCTGATAATTGAAAATACTTGTCACTGGCACAGTTTTTTTAGTTTTTCTTTTCTGTGCAGAGAAGTTTTTCAGTGTCCATGCAAACGATGAAAATTGAGCTGAGATCTCAGGCCAATGAGAAGTCTATTGCTTTCCGAAACATGAATGGATCTAAAATTTAGCTACTCGTGTTTAAGCTGTAGTCAGTGGAGACAAGTTGCAGGCTCCTCACGGGCTGGCTTTTCAAGGTGAAAGCAATAGCAATTAGACAGCATTTTCTAACCTGTTCCCAAGCAAGCCTTGGCCAATGCTTCCTGCTGGTGCTTCCTAGACATTAGATTGTCTCCTAGTCTGGCAATGAAAACTGTTTTAGATTGTAAGCTCTAACGAGCAGGGCCCTCTAGTTCCTCCTGTTTTGAAATGCATTGCAACTGTATTGTCTTCCCTCACATTGTAAAGCGCTGCGCAAACTGTTGGCGCTATATAAATCCTGTATAATAATAATAATAATAATAATAATCAGGTATATAATGAACATTTCTTCTAATTGTAGTACTTTGGCCTACCTGACTGGTTATAAATGAAAGAATCCGTTAGGTAGGTCCTTGCTCTTCTCAGCTCATTTAGCTTGCGTAATATCTAAATGTTGTGCAGCTAACAAAGTAAATCTATGCTATTGCCTTGCAAGACACACCAATGGGTTTGCCTTAAAGGGTATATAAACCCAAGAACAGTCCTCATATGTGGTGGCTGCATTCATATTCATTTTTCAAGCTTTTCTTTCCCTTTTATTTTTACTTGGTGAGCCTTGCCAGTAACACAGTTCCTGTCTTTTGGGGACAATGCCCAACCACTGTAATGTATCTTTTGAGAAGCAGCATTGGCTACACAGGACAGGACTGCAAACACCTTCCACTCTCCTCTTCTCCATAACATAAAGAGGAGGGCTTGGGTAGACCTTAGAGATATATATTTTAAAAGACTCTTAGTGCCGGTTCACACTAGTACGACTTGTCAGGCGACTTGGTCAGCCTGACAAGTCGTGCACCGTCTCGGTCCATTGTGTAGTACAGGAACGGTTCTAATAGGAGTGACACAAGTCGCTCCGACTTAGAAAAAGGGTCCTGTACTACTTCGGGGCGACCTGGAGTGACTTGCATAGACATTCATTTTATGAAGTCCGTGCAAGTCGCGCCCAAGTCGTGCCGCTTCAGTGTGAACCGGCACTTAGACGTAAATCTCAAGGATCAAAACATTCAGGGGTATGTGAAATGATTACGGCCACACACACCTACACAGGTTGAACTGGATGGACTATTGTCTTTATTCAAACTCAACTACTATTTAACTATGTAACTATATATATGGGCACAAGGTATCTGACATGAATTAAGTGCATGCATAGAGCACAGGAAGTTTCCAGTTAACAAGATTTCTTGGAGCATTATCAGATGTAACAAAACGCCTTAAATAGTATATTACCAGACCAAAAGGGATCAAAAAGAGACATTTATTGTTAGAGTTTGCTTTCAAGTGGCACTAAAGTAAAAAAAAAAAAGAATGCAGAAGAGACATCTTCCCTGTCTGCACAAAACTGGTAAAAGATTAAATCTGATTCCCTGGTATAGATTACTGTGCCCTTTCAGCATTGCATTTCACACGATCTGTTCAAATTTCTTTTCGCCATATTATTTCTAATAAAACCTAAAAATGTTGAAGTAATAATGATACATGGTTTGAGGAAAACATTAGTCAGCCTTAGGCTGGTTCAAGGCCTGTGAAAATGTATAATTAAGGAGGTGTCCAGACAAGGTGGGTGCGTTACCGCTCAGCACCTGTACCGAATGCTCTGCAAGCAACATCAGAAGCAGTAAAAAGTCAGCATTAACTCCTGAACCACTGACTAACTTTTCCCAGTCTTAATCATGTAGTAGATGCTTACAGGGAAGCTATATAAGCCTCTGAAAAAGCAGCCATTCCTCTGAATCAGAGATAGCATACTAGTATTAGTAACATTACCTTCGGTAAAGTTTAATAGGGTCAGCCTAAAGAAATAGTGCACTTTCAGATAAACTGCACACTTTTTTTTGCCCCCTTCACTGACCGAACAGGTCCCACTCTCCTCCTTTACAGATATATACTAACCAAGATCCAAAATGTGCAGAATTCTGTGTTGGTTTACATTCAGCACTGTAAGGCCTCTCTCCCAAGCACTGCCTGCACAATAGAGGCCCATAGAACTCCATGGGGCTTTTCTCTTAGCTATTCTGTGAAGGACAGCAGTACCAAGTGAGTGACCCAATGTAGTCACTATGCAGAAAAGAAAATTGAGGCAATTATCATAGACAGTGGTGCCAACTACCACAGTGATTGTCAGTGGTCACCTTCCACAGTGGTCCCTCAGGTATGAGATATGCAGAATTACATTAGTGCTATAAAGATCATACGTGGATTTCAACACTCATTTTAACTCTTTTTAAACTCAAAACTTTTATTGAAAAAATATCTAATGATCCTGCTCTGAAGGTCTATGCCCAGGGACTTTGTTATGTGGTGACAACACTCAGTCCCAGTTTACCAATGACTTTTCTCTACAGTCAGCTTCTCACATGTGGTTCAGGTAGGCGCTGGTAAATAGCCCTGCTGAAGCTTATTGCACAGTTATGATCCACCGTTTTTCCTTTTTATGGAGTTGGTCGAGAGCAATGATATGCAGCCAGCTATTGGAGCGAGTGCATGTAAGTGGCTGAAAGAAACTAGAGGAAAAAAGGAGCACTGAGGTGCAACAAAAGAAGAAAAAGGTGGAAACTATATTCTAGAATAAAAAATAAACATAGTAATGGTTTATGGCACATAGAACTTTAGCAAATTTAACGTCATCCAGTCAGGGTTCACCTCTACTATGAATATAAACATTCATATTCCCCTGGACTGTACCAAACTAGTAAGTCTTATTTTTGCTATGATTTGCACAAAAACCACATTGGTGGAAAACATCTGAAGTCCCTGGGCAAGGATAAACAGAAACATGTATTTCCAATCAGTGAGGTATTCTGTTCAAATTATTTTCTGAGTGTACTTTAAGTTATAACATAGCTGGATCATTATTGTCCTATTGTATGTACGATGAAATCTTGAATACAGTCTACATGTAGCTTTGCAAGTATTACACTCTTTACTTTGCAAGATCTTATTTAACTAATAGGATAGATTTAAATAATTACAAATGTATATTGTAGATATACAATCCTCTGTGCATTAATAAGCAAACTCCTATTTGTAATGCCAAGTTGGACTCTCTGTAGCAGGCATCATAGCTGAACAGTGGGAGGAATACATCAAGCTCAATATTTTATTGCAGTGGCTCTCTTCTCCAGCTCTGTCCCATTTAACAGGTTAATTGGCATCACAGTGACAACAAGGAGAAATGACAGCATAGGAGAGAAGAGTCAACCAGGGAGCAGCTGGTCAGCAGGGAGAAGAGTCGGGATACCATATGTAGCCTGCCAGCTGATGAGATGGTATTTGTGTCTCCCAGTGCCCCATCGGAGCTCCCATATCTGTCACATAACATTAATCTAAGAGGAATGACATGCTGTGTGGGATGAGCTGAGCAACAAAGAAGGCATCAGTGCAGACAGTGATAGACAGGGCAGTGGAAAAGAGAACCTGAACATAGCTGGCTTTTCATAGGGGTAAATGGGGGCTATGGATGTCATGGGTCACTATGGGTAATGCAAAATGCGTAATAAGCAATTATATGTGGAAGTGTCAGTGTTCTGGTTTTCAGTAATGTTAAACACGATGTTTGCCAAATATAACGGTTTTACTCCTTTATTTACAGACTGATATCAGTTCACATGCTGAGCCTCTGTCTCTCAATATGCACAATACAGGTTAGGCCTCCAATTTTTAAGTGATTTATCTATCATTATTATTGTGGAAGCATATTTGCTTTGTTGAATTTTGGAGATAGAGCTCCAAAACTGATATCTGAGGGTAGACGCTTGTGAACTAACTCATTGACATCCTTAAATGCCTCAGGAGCTCCAGCAGTGACATGTATTTGATGGGGTTCTTAGCTGTCGATGGAGTCTACCTGGCTCTACTGCATCAGGAGTCACTTGGTATATTTTCTGTAGTTTATTATGAAGGTGAAGATGAAGGAAACAAAGAACAAGAAAAATGATCCACCCTTGTAAGGACTGTTGCAGATGGGCAGAAGTAAGAACTCCTGATCCGAAACCTCAATGTCGGAGTTCAGCTATAAACAGACATATTCACCACACCAATATCTAACCAAAGTGTTCATGTGGGTGCACTGATCCCTGGGAATCTGTCACAAAATAAAACAGCTGCTTGGTAGGCATGTGGTTAAATCTGTTACTTCCTACCTCATTTGACACCAAATTGTTTTAGGGCAGCGAAGATATATCTGTGCACAGAGACACTGCCTCGGAGTTAGTCTGCTCCCTACAGGACTGGAATTGTTGCTTCCATCAGAACCTTCTCACATTTTGCTTTGTGATAGCGTTTAAAGTATAACAAAACTTTATTTTTTTTCTAGTACACCTGTCATTTTTTTATTGCTGTCTGTGCCCCTGTTAGGGAGATTTGCTCTCTCTATTTATCCTGCTTACCATTATCATTAAAAGTAAAACAAAATCTTAAATTTCAGGTTGTCCCCAGAAAGGTAATAGAGGAGAAATCTTCCAATAGGAACACTAGTTTTAGCGATCTGGGGTGGGGGTCCCCAAGGAATTCCCCTAATTTGCAGGTATTTCTTCTTATTTTCTGTTTGGTTATGAGACAGGACATTAAGACAAATCCCCACAATGGGATACAGATAGAAGAAAAAAATCTGATGTGTTATAACCCTCCCTTCCTCTATCCAAAATGAAAAAAAGTTTTGCCTATAGTTTTACTTTAAAGTGAACCTGAACTGACTTGAAAAATGCCTAAAAAAACAGAGTTTAAGTTGTCATGCCTCTACTTTTGCAAATCAGATCTGGTGCTGGTCTAAGGAGCCTGTTCTCGCTCCGTGGAGATACAGAGAAGGAGAAGCAACTCTCACTAGGCTCAGTCAATTTTTATTCAGCCATTAATGCAACATAGTTCACACCCCCCCAGAAGATTGTCCCTCTCCTATGGGTTTAGTCAAAGAGATGAGTTGTACCTGCAAACTGTGACTTTTTTAGATTGATCCTTATGTCCTTGTGGACCACCTTGAATTAGATATCACAATGCATTCCACTCAATGCCTTTTCACTTCCTTTGGTTTGCAGAGCAGAAAATAATGATGATATGGATATCAAGGTGTTCAGTTTGATCGCAGTTGGTTGGGTGCATAGCATTTAGGAAAATAAACTGTAACATAGAACTTCAACCAAATGTAAAGAAGGATTTCAACCACTCTTGGGTTTTTATTGCCTTCTCTGTTCCATTTGGAGATTTTCACTCTCACCTTCTGTTCTTATGTTTATGGTGGAAAGTGAGAGGAAATGGAGCATTTTACAGTTGTCATTAGGTTCGGGTAAATCTTCCATTGGCGGTTCCCATTATAGTGGACTTTGAGCTGTTTTCCTCTTGCTTTCTTGATGCTTCCTGACCGGAAGTGTGGAAAATCTCCCCAATGCTGACACATTTACTAAACAAAAACAAAAAACCTTTGGAACAAAAACAACTAGATCAGGGCTCAACAAACCCCGGGCACCAGGTCGCTTTGTCGACTAGAATTAGCGACCTGGCGCCTGGGGTGCCCTGCAGGAGGTGTCCAGTCCCTTTTTCACCCCCCCCCCCCCACCTCCTCCCTGAGTGCACGGACTACCGCGTCGTCCGAAAAATTGAGACGGTCTGTTTCCATCCGATTGCCCTATAGAGGAGAGCGGGGTTCTAGTCGTATTTATGTGTAAATTTATTATCAGTTTTTTTTCTTTAAATAAAGCTTGGTTGTTAGTTAAAAAAAAAAAAAAAAAACTGGCTTCTAACTTTTTTAGCTGGCTCCTAGATTTCAGGCAAATTTGTCAAGCCCTGAACTAGATTGTACTTTGACCTGCAACCTGGACTGTACATGCAGTGTCCCAAACATGGTTCATCACTTTACGAGTTAAGATTGACTTTTACACTGTAGAGAAGACAATGCAAGTACCCCAGATGTATTGAATGCAGAAGTTCGATTTAAAACATATCTATTTTATTACAAAATCATAAGTACATGTCCAGTGTGCTTAATTCAGGTAATGCTTTGGCTTGTTCTTGCTGTTCTCAACATTATTTTCGGTAAAGTGGATCAAAGTCTGTCGAAATAGCCCCGCTGCATGTCTTATAACATAAAATAAGTATGCACAAATGAAGGTGGAGCAATCTATAATAATACCACTGCAACCCTCCAGTGTCTACAAAAAGAAAAATGTTCCTTTAAATGCGGGCTTGTCTGTAAGATACCTGTTCTTATTTCTCCTTCTGCTACCCATTTTTTTTCTCCCACGCTTATTCCCAGTCTCAATGGTATACATGAAATATGCTTACTCTGTAGATGTAAGCATGCGGGAATTGATTTGCAGGCAGGTGAGATTCTATGAGTGTGGGCTGAGATTTATGGCTGCGGGGATTCCAGACTCCCCTGGAGGTGGGGGGAGGTAGGGATCAGGGCCAGTGCTCCTGTTCTAACTCATGATCAGACACTTTCTGCTTTCATATATGCCCCGGTGTAATTATTGGAGCAAATCAGAGATGTTAGTTTCATGCTTTTAAACCTTCCTGTCTTTCCTCTGAGCTTTTGTTCCTCATTCAAATTATTCCTCCTAATATTCGTAAGGAGAGAAAAGGAGTTAATGATCTTTTTCTTGTATTTCATTCTTACTCCTTCTTTTCCTTCACCTTAATTATATCCTTATACGCTTTACTGCTGCTGCAGAATACAGTTCAGTGCTGACAAAGTGTGTGAGACAAAGGCATAAGGTGCATGAGAGACTTCTGTAGGAAGGCTTTCATTAGTAGCATATTGAAGGTATGTAAGTCTCCTGGGTTTCCTGGGCGTCTTTTAGTCTGTGACAGGTGCTCGCACAATCTGCAGCCGCCTATGTTGTGGTTTTAGCTTTTCCCTAGAGAGCCATTAACATCCCCATTCTCCGACGCATTCATATTCTATCTCCTCTTTCCTTTATCTTTTGTTTGTCTACCTTATCACCACCTTGGCACTGTATTTTGACATGGGTGTAGAGCTGGCCATGGATGGTTCAACAGGGAGCAACTGAATTTTGATCCATGTATAGCCGGCCGCTCCTGTTCAACAGAAGTCGATCTAACAATCGACTTATGGAAAATTTAAATGTTTGAAACATTTTCTAGATTAGCCAGCTTTAGGTTTACTATAGATGGCTCCAATTTCAGCTGATTCTTGTTGTATTGGTGGAAATTCATGCTGTAGGTGGCCTATCAGATGCAGTCTCTTTTCATCAGGACAATTGTAATCAGGCAGCCTGGGGTGTGTGGAGATTCCTCCATCAACGCTATTGGGGTGGATGGGGGAATTAAGAGAAAGTTGAGCAAAAGAAAATTGAGCTATGTATGGGTACCTTTATTATTGTCCTCTACTGTTATATCCTTTTATGTACTATAGTCCTAAGTAAAGTTATAGCTCCCAATTGTCCCTCATTTGAAGGGACTGTCCCTCTTTTACTTAATGGTCGCTGTTTTGGGTGTGAAGTATAGTTATTCATTAAAAACAATGCATAAATATCCGAGGACATATATATATTTTTTTTATTGGCAAATGGCACAGGACTGCATAATACATAGAGCGCTGGGCACAGGACTGCATAATACACAGAGCACTGGGCACAGGACTACATAATACACAGAGCACTGGGCACAAGACTACATAATACACAGAGCACTAGGCACATGACTGCATAATATACAGGAGGGTTGAAGGCATAGAGTACAGGGTTCACAGCTTTGCTATGTACAGAGGCCACTTCTTCCCCCACATCCATAGCTCACCTCTGTGCCCTTCTCTCACAGATTATCTCTGCAGCCACCTGTTAGGCCTTCCCGCACAACAGCTAAACTCTCCATCTCTCCATGCAGCTGCATTAGCGCTGACCCCTGCTCCCCCACTGCCCTCACCTGTGTACAAACAGACCCCCCCATCTACTCATCTACCATTCTCAGCCCCCCACACAGTCAATTTTTTGCTCTGCCTCTCCTCCACTGAACAGCAGCAGGAGCATCAGTGAGATCGTCCAGCAGGGGGCATCTGCATCCGAGCCACCAGGCTGTTTCTCAGCCAGCATGGGATACCCTGTCTACATTAATCCGTCCCTGAATCCAGAACAAAACCGGGGACAGACTTGGACCAGGGACAGTGTCCTCAATCCAGGGACTGTCCCCGGAAACTGGGGACGTCTGGTCACCCTAGGTTAAGCCACCAGTGTGAAGACATGGCTCATTAAAAACCTTTACTTGCATATAGATTAAAATTAGGGTACTTTATCTGACTGTTTTCATGTTTCAAACAATGCACCCTAGGAGGGGGGATCCCTGCAAGGCTCAAATTATGTGATGTAGTCACATGACACCTGGAGGGGATTGGTTCTAGAAAACAATCAGCATATGTAACACAAAGAGGTACTATGCTGTTAATTGGCCTCTATAGGCTGAGGAAAAAGGGGAAAGGTGTTGATGCCACTGGATGTCACCAGAAGTGGAAAAATTGCTGTCATTTAATTGTGGTGTTCCCTTACAGCCCTTAGGGACTGAGAATTATTGCTTGATATATCAAGATATACCATTCTTAATATATTAAGAATGCTGTCTGCAGATGCAATGTAAAAGGCAAGACACATTAATAGGGTGTGACAATTGCCTTGATTTGCACTTTAAAGGGGAGCTGAGCTATGAATATGGTGTTGAACAAAGACAACAACAGGAGAAGGGCGCACCGACCTTGTGCATTACCACTAAAAAGGTTTATTAAAATCCAAAAAAGCAACATACATTACACTCACAAACATATGGTAGTTGCACACATATAAAGACATGGATTTGATTGCCTCCAAAACATCCAGGACACTCCTACGGTGCTGGATGACGTGCTGGTATCCGCATATGTTAACTGACGCGTTTCGAGGGAGGACCCTCTTCCTCAGAGGGTCCTTCCTGGAAACGCATTAGCCAGACATATGCGGATAACAGCACGTAGTAAGTACACTAAAAACAAATAAACAGGGTTGCGTATACCCACGCACCAAAAGCAAATGGAAGAACAAAGAACCTCACATTTATTGGGTTTTTAGAAAACAATGGGAACAAGTGGTGGTAATACTCTTAGGAGAGGGAACATGAGCATTGAAAATCTAATTGGTAAAATATAAACCTAACTTTTTAATGCTCATGTTCCCTATCCTAAGAGTATTAACACTTACTTGTTTCACTTTTAAAAAAAAAAACCCCATTTAATGTGGGGTTCTTTGCTCTCCCATTGACTTTTTGTGTGTGGGAAGGCCATTTTAGAATGAGGCACATCGGCCTGTACTTTATATTTGATTTTCTGGCTTCAGGCAGGCTTCAGAGATCATCATGGCATATTTATGATATTAACCGCTTGCCGACCGCCGCAAGTAGATTTACTGCGGCGGTCAGCCCCTGCCAGGCAGAGTGACGTTAATTAACGTCACTAGCCTGGGTTGGTCTGGGGAGCGAGCGCGCGCCCTCGGAGGCGCGCTCCCGCTCCCGCGCGGTCACGGACCCCCCCGCGCGTGTGACCAGCGGACCCGATATCCGCCGGTCACTCGGCGATCGTGGGGGGAGAGGGAGAATGTCAGGCAGCTTGTGTAAACAAGCCACCTGTCATTCTCCTCGGTGTAAAGACACTGATCACACGGATCTACTATGTAGATCCGTTGATCAGTGTCCTTACAGCTCAAGCCACAGCCAATCACAGTAGAAAGCACGCCCCTAGGGACACACACAGCCCCTCCCTCCCAAATAAAGTTAACCCCTTCACTACCAGTGTATTTTTACAGTAACAGTGCATATGTATAGCACTGATTACTGTAGAAATGTCACTGGTAACCCCAAAAGTGTCAAAAATGTCAGTCAAGGGTCCGATCTGTCCGCCGCAATGTCGCAGTACCGCAAAAAAAATCGCAGATCGCCGCCATTACGCGTTAAAAAAAAAACAACAAAAATGACAAAAATCTTTCCCTTTGTTAGTAAACGCGATAACTTTTGCGCAAACCAATAAAAATACGCTTTTTGAGATTTTTTTACCAAACATAGGTAGGATAAAACAAATTGGCCGAAAATGTTAAAAAATTTTGATTTTTACATTTTTTTTGGGGGGAATTTCATATAAAAAAATGTAAAAAATATTGCTATTTTTGCAAAATTGTCGCTCTTTTTTTGTTTATAGCACGTGATCAAAAAATCGCACAGGTGATCAAATACCACCAAAAGAAAGCTCTGTTTGTGGGAAAAAAAGGACGTCAAATTCGTTTAGGTACAGCGTCGCACGACCGCGCAATTGTCCGTTAAAGTCACGCAGTGCCGAATCGCAAAATACCCCCTGGTCTTTTAGCAGGAAAATCCTCCGGGGCTTAGGTGGTTAAGAAAGCCCACTGAATCATCACATTGATATTGAGATGCCTGTTTGAGCATCAAATTAAGGTAGCATTTCACATCTGATGTACCGGAGACTCTATCCACTATGCACATTCAGAACGTGAACAATAGTGCAAAGGTCATGTTCAGCATTACGCTTATATAAAAGTGGAGCCACAGTGGCGGTTGAGTTAATACTCAGAAGTGTGTCACACTGTCCCCAGTGACAGCTGATTTGGCAGTAAGTGAGTTAATGGCCTCTGTTCTTTGTTACATGTCACTGCATATCAAAACGGAGTCAGATCTTAGAAGGATAGAACAACCTGCCCAGATGTGACTCAGTTGCAATAAGAGGTCAGCTGGAGCAAGCTGGCTGAGAAGAAGCCTAAGCCTGCAACCTTTTCAGATGTCATCAGGGCTCTATGAAACAAGATGAAGTGTAAGGGTGTTCAGAGTGTATGGCCTGGGTCTTATGTATCTCTTAGTGATCTAGGAACCTACGAGCTGAGTTGTATAAAGTACTCGAAACCCATACTTGAGTAAAAGTACAAGTGCTCAATCAAAAAGTGACTTGAGTAGAAGTGGAAGTGCTCGATCAAAAAGTGACTTGAGTAGAAGTACTAAAGTATTCAACATTTTTTGTACTTAAGTATTGCAAGTAGTTTTTTAAAAAATGTTGCTACTCAAGTACTGAAAATAAAAGTACCAGTAATTTTGAAAAAAAAAAAAAATTGCTACTTAAGCGGAGTTCCACCCTAAATTTATACTTACCTCCATCTTCTCGCTCCGGGTCACCTGAAAAACAAATGGATAATCGCATTTTTTTTTTTTTTTACTTAACTCGTATAGAAGAAAATATACTTACCTTACTTCCTCTTCCTCCCCTCGGGGGCGGCGGTGATTCGTCACTTCCTGGCTTTGCAATGATTCCTGGGAGCTGATCGTCATCGCTCCCAGGAATCATTGCACCTGCACCGGCCCCGCTGTCACTTCCGGTGCGCACGCGTCATTCCCTTCTAAACAGCTTCTGGGCATGCTCAGAAGCTGTGGAGGGATGACGCGCGCGCACCGGAAGTGACGGCGGGGCCGGTGCAGTGCATCGTGGGACCGAAGAAGACGGAAGAGGATGCAGAAGAGGATCGCGCTGGCTTCAAGCTGCCCACACCTGAGATGGCAGCGCTGGACAATACATTTTCAAGGTAAGTATTTCTCCTAAAAGGTAAGTGCAACCCGAGACAGATCAGAGGCTAGCCATTGTGGAATGTACTAACCCTGACTGTCCCGGGGGTATTTCTATTAAAAAATGTATTCCCAGGGTGGAACTCCGCTTTAAGTGCTGAAAGTACAAGTACTGTGTTATGTAGTTATTAAAGAAAGAAGTCAAAAGTTTAAACATCATATTGTTTTTTATTATTTCAAATGCAGCTTTTATTTATACATACAGTAGCATTTATTTTCGTATGCGCTGATAATACACATGTTTTGAGCTTCATGAAACCTGCCATCTACTGTTCTGGCAGTGGTAATTTATATAATTGTAACGAGTAACTATGCAGCACAAAAAATAAATATCGGAGTAGAAGTATTGAAATCATCGAAAAAATGTAGTGAAGTAAAAGTGGAAGTAGGAGAAAAAAATTCTACTCTAGGAAAGTACAGATACCGCCTTTCGGTACTTAAGTACAGTAGTGAAGTAGTTCTATTTAGTTTCTATACATCTCTGCCTACGAGCAACAAGTTCATGTGCACCAGACGTCACATCAGGCATCTGTCTACAGTCACAAATAAATACTTATCCTTACACTTCCTTCCTCTTTCCTGCATCCCTCAAATGGATCTTCTTTATAAACTCTTGTAGCTTCAGTGGATGTGAGGATGTGGAGAGATCCCCGTTGGCTGGCAGACATTTAGAAATTTCATTTGTTTCCTCAACTCGAGGACCAGCAGTGTGCAAACATCCTGTTGCTTGTTTACCACAACTTTTCCAACAGGAATATGGAAGAGGAGCCAAGAAAACACAAATAGAAATAGGATGCAGAAACAAAGGAAAGAACGGGCTGGTTTTAAATTATGTAATACTGGGAAAAAATAGTTTGATAGTATAAAGATGATGCTTGACACTTAGAATTCTCTGCAAATATGAGCCTTGTAAACAAACAGTGTTCCTGAATATTGCCTAGTTTGCCTCCAAAGTAAAATGCCCAGTTTAGCTGCCAAGGTCCTTGTCAACTCTCTCTAACAACACCAAACTAAAAATGTGTTCCGGACATTTGTTTCCTCGTTTCCAACACTAACCACACATACTACAAAGCTCCAGAAGGTTTTACCAGAGCATTTTTTTATTATTTAGCACTGCACTACTTTAATTGGAAATTGTGCAGTAATATATCACTGTAAACAAATTAAATTTATATCATTTTTCACATGAATAGAGCTTTCTTTTAGTGCCAGTTCACACTAGGTTGCTCCGACTTCCGGGGGGGGGGCGACCTGTGAAGTTGCGGCGCAACTTGCACGGATTTCATATAATGAATGTCTATGCAAGTCGCTCTAAGGTCGCCCCGAAGTAGTACAGGACCCTTTTTCTAAGTCGCTCTAATGTCGCTCCTACTAGAACGGGTCCTGTAGCACTGCATGGACCGCGACTTGTCAGGCTGACAAGTCGCCTGACAAGTTGCGGTAGTGTGAATGGACACTTAGTGGTATTTGATCACCACTGTATTTTTAATTTATTATTATATAAACGAAAAAAGACTGAACATTTAAAAAAAAAAAAAAACGAATTTTTTTACTCTCTGCTATAAAACATATCCAATAATAAAATGTAAACAAATCTAATTTCTTCATAAATTTAGGCCAAAATGTATTCTGCTATATGTCTTTGGTAAAAAAATAAATAAAAAAAAATCCCATTATAATGTATATTAATTGGTTTGTGTGAAAATGATAGCATCTACAAACTACGGTACTATACTATACTTATATATACCATATATACTCGAGTATAAGCCAACCCGAATATAAGCCAAGGCCCCTAATTTTACCACAAAAAAATGGGAAAAATGATTGACTCGAGTATAAGCTTGGGGGGGAATGCAGCAGCTACTGGACCAGCACGAGACCCAAAACAGGGGCTGCGGGTATGGTGCAGGGGCTGCGGACATGGTACAGGAGAATGTAGGGCTGCGGGCATGGTACAGGAGAATGCAGGGCTGTGGGCATAGTACAGGAGATGCAGCGCTATGGGCATGGGACAGGAGATGCAGTGCTGCAGGCATGGGACAGGAGAATGCAGGGCTGCGGGCATGGGACAGTAGAATGCAGGGCTGCGGGCATGGAACAGGAGAATGCAGGGCTGAGGACATTGTACAAGAGAATGCAGGGCTGCGGGCATACTACAGGAGATGCAGTACTGCGGGCATGGTACAGGTGTACCATGCCCGTAGCACTACATCTCCTGTAGTATGTCCGCAGCCCTGCATATTGGCAGGCAGTGCGGCTGTGGAGGAGTCTCACTTACCTGTGCCTAAAGCCAACACATCACCGCGCAAGTGCCTCTGCCACTCGGGAAAGTGCAGGTTCGGGCTTTCCCAAGCGGCGCATGCGCAGTGTGCATGTGGGACTGGCCGGCCACGGACATTTTTTTTTGTTATGACTCGAGTATAAGCCGAGGGGAATTTTTTCAGCACAAAAAATGTGGTGAAAAACTCTGCTTATACTTGAGTATATACTATATATATATATATATATATATATATATATATATATATACACTTATATATATAGTATACTTTAGTATACTATAATTTTTATTTATTTATTATATTAATGAAACGGCACCCTCTAGGTGTAATTACTATCAGTGAATTAAAGCAGAGTTCCACCCAAAAGTGGAACTTCCGCTCCTTTTCTTCCTTCCCCTCTCCAGTGTCTAGCTCTTGGTCGGCTTGCAGCTGATGACTGTGACTTTGTCACTGCTCTCCACATTGTTTCTCCGGTACTCACTGAGGCGCCAGGCTGAGAAGGTGGCAGGAAAGGCAGAGCCAGTCGGCAATCAAGCAGATGGTTAGGTCAGTTGGGTACAGTGTCTCTGTGTTCTGAGCTGTCTAATAACAGCTTGAAACTCAGCGATCCCTGGTAGGTTCGTCTGGTAGATACGTATCCAGTGCCGTTCATAAATAGCACTGGGTAAATAAAGCGCTGCTGATACGCCATTGAAAAACATACAATTGTAGATAGGTGGTTAAAGGAAGAAAAAAAAAAAAATAACTTGCAGAATATACAGGTAATAAAACTATGTTACAGGGGAACTCTGAAAAACAAAAACTTCTGTTTTAACCACTTGCCTACTGAGCACTTAATCCCCCTTCCTGCTCAGGCCAGATTTCAGCTTTCAGCGCTGTCTCACTTTGAATGACAATTGCGCGGTCATGCAACACTGTACTTAAATTACATTTTATCACACAAATAAAGCTTTCTTTTGGTGGTATTTAATTACTTCTGGTGTTTTTATTTTTTGCTAAACAAACAAAAAGCACCAAACATTTTGAAAAAAAAAAAAAACAAACAGTTTTCATAGTTTGTTATAAAATTTTGCAAACAGGTAATTTTTCTCCTTCATTGATGTGCGCTGATGAGGCTGCACTGATGGACACTAATAGGCACTGATAGACTGCACTGATAGGGACTGATAGGCTGCACTGATGGGCACTGATAGGCTGCACTGAAAGGCACTGACAGCTGATCACGTGGTAAGGGGCTGGGATCGGCCCCTTACCCTGATCTATGATCAGCCGAGTTTTGTGGACTCGCTGATCACAGAGCGATCCAAGTGTGCCCCGCAGGCGTTCCACAGGCAGCTCATGCACGGGAGGACATATGGACGCCCTCCCAGCAATTTTGGCCTGCGCTGTAGCCATCCTTCGGCTATAGAGCAGGCAGGAAGAGGTTAATGCTGTTGACAGACTACGTCTTACACTATATTATCAAAAGTATTGGGACACCTGCCTTTACACACACATGAACTTTAATGGCATCTCAGTCTTAGTCTGTAGGGTTCACTATTGAGTTGGCCCGCCCTTTGCAGCTATAACAGCTTCAACTCTTCTAGGAAGGCTGTCTACAGGGTTTAGGAGTGTGTCTATGGGAATGTTTGACCATTCTTCCAGAAGCGCATTTGTGAGATCAGGCACTGATGTTGGACAAGAAGGCCTGGCTCGCAGTCTCCACTCTATTTCATCCCAAAGGTGTTCTGTTTGGTTGATATTAGCACTCTGTGCAGGCCAGTCAAGTTCCTCCACCCCAAACTTGATCCTCCATGTCTTTATGGACCTTCTTTTGTGCATTGGTGCGCAGTCATGTTGGAACAGGAAGGGGCCATCCAAGAGTTGAAGCTGTTATAAAGGATGAGCCAACTCAATATTGAACCCTACGGACTGAGACTGGGATGCCATTAAAGTCCATGTGTGTGTAAAGGCAGGCGTCCCAATACTTTTGACAATATGGTGTATATGTGTAACAGCTTAATTGGCTGAATGATCATACAGACAATAACTGTAAATGAATAGGTAGAGAGTAAGATTAACAATGCAAGCATGGGCTTAATGTTACATAATATGCTTACAGCACAGTACAGTAAGTGATATTATACAGATTGGGAAGCTGTGCAAAAATGAGGTCCTCAAAACAATGTCCCTGTGGCTCAATAAGGCGATAAGTGACAGCACAGCACAGTCTCTATATGGTATGCTATAATAACAGAGAATAGAGTAAAATCCCTACTTAAGTCGACAGTACTATACACAAACAGCTCCTCCTGCTTATCCTCACACATAGCATCCCTCACAGTTAAAGTCTAGGCCAGGTCTAGCAACACAGGTCAACAGCTGGATGAATCCCTGGACTGGTAACACAGGAGTCTCAGGACTGATAACACAGGCAGGTGGCTGAAGATGCAAGGCCACTCCACTTTAAGCACAGTACTCTGGTAACAATTGGAGAAATGCTTTCTACAATGTCTGGGTCTTTCACAGATGCTATTGGGCTTCTACCTTACTGCCTGCAAGCTGGGACTAATAGTAGAGAACTGTACATCTGGTTGCAGATCCTATGCCCAGCCACCTCTGCCTCATCAGGTGCTTTCCTTTAAGTACCCAAGAGTGGGTAACCTTATATCCCCTTGGCATGTCCAGGAGTCCAGGGGACTGTGGGAACCTAAGGGATTGTGCAGAGAAGAATTTAGTTAGCCTGGACCTGCCTTTGATTATGATGAGTAGAGACGAGCTGAACTGCTCTGGGTTCAGTTCTAGTAGGATTCAGTTGAACCCAAACCCTGTTTAAATCAATGGGAGCTAAATCTGTTAAATTAAAAATGCCCATTTTCTAGGCTAATAGACCAGGGGGTGTTAAATTAAAAATGCCCATTTTCTAGGCTAATAGACCAGGGGGTGTTAAAAAATAGTTTTAAAAATTCCATTCAGCCAGAAGTAGTGGTTTTCTAAATGCTTACAGTAAAACATTAAAAATGTCCAATTCCTTTAACCAGTTACAGACCGCCCACCGCAGTTATACTGCAGCAGGCATCTCCTCCTAGGTGTACGTCAGTCACGCACCGGGTGCTGGGGGGCGAGTTTGCTCCCACCCCCATTCGACAGCGGGGATGTCGCTGCATGGGGCCGGCGGCCGTGATTAGCGCCGGGCGCCCGTGATCGCTCCCCACCGAGAGAGAAGGAAGGTTGGCTGTTGGAAACACAGCTGACCGCTCTTCTTTCTGAAATGATCACAGAGCACCTGTGATCCTTCTATATAGGATCACAGGTCTGCATGATCATTTCAAAAGCCCAACCCCCCACAGTTAGTAAACACACCCCTAGGCTTACATATAACCCCTTGATCACCAACTAGGTTAACCCCTTCCCTGCCAATGCCATTATTACAGTAATAGTGCAGATTTTTAGCACTGATTACTGTAGTAATGTCACTGGTCCCCCCCCAAAAGTGTCAAAAAGGTCAGTTAGGGGTCCAATCTGTACGCCGCAATTTCGCAGTCCCTCTAAAAATCACAGATCGCCGCCATTACCATTAATACGTTGAAAAAGTGCGCAATCCACTCAAAATACGCTTATTGCAATTTTGTTTTACCAAAAATATATAGCAGAATACAAATTGGCTTAAAAGGATGAAAAATGTTGATATTTAATTTTTTTGGGGAATGTTGTATAGCAGAATGTGAAAAAATTATTATTTATTTTGTTTTTCAAAATTGTCGCTCTTTTTTTGTTTATAGTAAAACAAATAAAAGTCGCACAGGTGATCAAATACCACCAAAACAAAGCTCTATTTGTGGGGAAAAAAAGGACATCAATTTTATTTTGGTACAGCGTCGCACGACCGCGCAATATTCCGTTAAATTAACGCAGTGCCGAATCTCATAAAATGGCCTGGTCATTAAGGGGGCAAATCCTTCCGGTCCAGAACTGTCTAAATACAATGCCTGGGGTGCCCTAATGAAAAGCCATTTTCAAAGGAAAAAAAGTGTTTAAAATTGCCAACAAATGACCTGACAATAACAGCTTGTTTAAAAAAAAAAAAAAAAAGAACAGCACACAGACAGGGTCTGCTAATTATAATGGGGGACCTTTGGAGGGGGTATTTGTACTGTTTTTTGTTTTTTTGAAAATGTCACTTTTGCTGTAGTATATCCTACAGCAAAGTACTTACCAGAACCTTTACATCTGGTGTGGATTTAAAGGGGCAATATGCCCTCAACATGGGCAAAAGGTGCCTTGCCAGGGGGGACCCCCCATGCTGAGGAGGTCAATGGCCTCCTACCTCCAACCCTGGCTTAAGGTTGTGGGGTCTGCAGACAGGAGGGCTTGCATTAAGAGGGGACTTTCTTATCATCAACTTGTTTAATAATCAGCAGTGGTCTGTCTTGATTTTCCAATAAATAACCATGCTTCCAAGCAGACAAGAGAGTCTTTCTGGTTAAAATCTGAATTGCGTCAACATTAAATTCATACAAAAGCAAACCGCATGATTTTCGCATTTTTATGACACCATTTCCTTACAATACCATGGGTAATTATGATAGGAAACAGCTACTCCCATAGAAGACATGTTCACTAAAAGTCTACAATGCTACCAAGCCTATAAAAGCCATGACTTACAGGAATATATCATGGCCAAAATGATGTTCCATACCTAACTTCTTTCAATTTAAGGTCGAGTCACAGATGGGAAAATAGAAAACTAAGGACATTTAATTCTTTATAACAGTCTGTGGCCTCCATTCAATGGTTTTACACAACACCTGGGGATTGAGATATAATATTTATGCACCACAGTGATTTTACACATGATTAGGAGTTAGACTTGCTCTGTCGATTCAAGCACATCAAGCCCTTTTTTTTTTTACCTTCAGCGCCACAGTTGGGTGCATCTTCAGTTTACTGGAAAGAGCTGCTCCTTCATCAGCGCTTTGAATCCCTTCCCAGTTGGGTGTTTTCCAGAGCCACTAATTGGCTGTGTTCCTAGTCAACAAGCTAGTGGCTTTTCCCATTTTGTAGGCGAGCGCCTTCCCTGTGCATTAGCTGGGACTTTTCCAGGCTCGGTGATGGCATTAACATAATTCTATAATAACACCATAGAATAACTTGTGATCCCGCTGTGCAAACTGAGCAAGGCACAGACAATCTTGTAACCTTTAGTATTACTATCTTTATCTGTATACTGCTGCCATTTAAAGCAGGAGTCAGCTTCCAAATTATATATATATATATATATATATATATAAAAAATCATAAATATACCATAAAAATCAAAGGTAGTAGGTTTCTTTCCACCTGCTGAGAATATTAATCACCCAATTTACCTTTTTTACCAATGTAATAAAAAAGTCACAATTGCCAGCTTTTACTCATAAGCAAATTATATACCAGAATATGAAATGTCTTAGGTAACATAGGAATGTCCAGGTTATCGTGGTCCGAAACGTCTCATTTCTTTTTCCGCACTGTCTAATCTTGACCTTTTCTAAGATGTCATAATATTTCTCTGACTAGTTCACCCAGATCTCTACTTAACAATCACAAGAAAGGGCATTGGAGGGCATCAATAAACCAATAACATCTATTGATACTGAGGTTCTGAGATTTACTATAACCAGTGCAAACAGATTTTGGTGCAGATGTGCATAGTAAGCAATCATCTAGGTTTTTAGTCTCATGCACACTGGACGTTTTTACAGCTGCTGTTTTTACCTTTATGCCCCTTTCACACTTGGAGTCTGTCGGCGGACTCCATTTTTCTCAGCAGGGATCGATCCGCTGACGCCCCGCTAAGCAGGCGGATGGCAGCTCTGTCTCCACGCTGTGTGCAGAGACAGAGCTGTAAGGTCCCCGCTGTTCTCTATGGGGGAATCAGATGAGAACGGACCGCCTTTCCGTTCTCATCTGATCCGATCCGCTGGACGGATGGTAAATAGGATTTCCATCCATCCAGATTTGATGGACAGGATCGAATCGGATGTCAGCAGACATAGAGATGCATGGGGCATCCGTTCAGATCCGCCTAAAAAAACTGACAGATGTTTTTTTTTTTTCTGCAGCCAGTAAACTCCCCTGAATGTTATCCTTTGTATCCATGCGTACATAGGCTGTTATCAGCGTTTTTCGGCAAGGGTGTTTTCTGGCAGGGAAAAAAACCCCAGAACTGGTGGGTTTTAAGTGAAGTTTTTCAGCTATAAAAATGCTCTAACTCTGATAAAAGCTTAAAAACGCTGAAAAACCTGGCTATTCATCGTTTATCAGCGCTTTGAGCCATAAACTTTGGTGGGAGTATATTTTTGCTAAAAAAAAAAAGCTAAAAAATGCTACAGCTAAAAGACGCAATAAAAACTGAACAATGCTACTGCAAAAATCTCTGCAAAACTCATTCTACGGCTACAGCTCTCTACAGCTAATGCTACTGGCATTTTTATAAAGTTCAGTGTGCATGAGCTGTAATTGTCAAAGCTTAATTAAACAAGTTGAAGATAGTAGCTGGTTGGTTACTATGCACAGCTGCACCAGATTCTGTGTGCACCATTTTCAGTAAATCTCAATCTTATTTCCTTCTCAGATCTGATTGAACCTGTAATTCTGTTCGAAGAAATGTATTTTTATGACATCATTTATGCCGCCTTCATTTTTTCATCCATACTGCCAACTTTTGAAAAAAACAAAATATTGCTAAGAATTGAAAGGCGAAAAGCCCAAAGACTTAAAGCGGAGTTCCACCCTAAAATTATACTTTCCTCCATCTTCTTGCTCCGGGTCACCTGAAAAACAAATGGATAATCGCAATTTTTTTTTTTTTACTTACCTCGTTTAGAAGAAAATATACTTACCTTACTTCCTCTTCCTCCCCTCGGCGGCCACGGCGATTCGTCACTTCCTGGCTTGCAATGATTCCTGGGAGCTGAACGTAATCGCTCCCAGGAATCAATGCGCCTGCACCGGCCCTGACGTCAGTTCCGGTGCAGGCGCCGTCATACCTTGCTAAACAGCTTCTGGGCATGCCCAGAAGCTGTGCAGGGATGACGCTGCGGCACCGGAAGTGACGGCGGGGCCGGTGCAGTGCATCGTGGGACCGAAGAAGACGGAAGAGGACGCAGAAGAGGATCGCGCTGGCTTCAAGCTGCCCACACCTGAGATGGCAGCGCTGGACAATACATTTTCAAGGTAAGTATTTCTTCTGAAAGGTAAGTGCAACCCGGGACAGATCAGAGGCTAGCCATTGTGGAATGCACTAGCCCTGACTGTCCCGGGGTATTTTTATTAAAATAAACTTTCCCAGGGTGGAACTCCGCTTTAATAAGATATTGGCCTTCAAGGTAAATCAGTGTCTGCCAATTCCTCCACTGGCTTGCACTCAGCCCTGCGAAAAAAAACTCTTAATACAACAATATACAAAGCCATGCTCAATTCTGCCCTGAGCTACAGTATATCAGCAATCTCATCTTAAAATATCAATGAAACCCCCCTCTTTGCTTCTCCCAAGATCTCTTGGTCTTTAGACACTTGTCACCTCCTCCCGTGCTCACCTCCAGGATTTCTTCCAAACGTCTCCCATCCTCTGGAACCACTACCCCAATCTGTCCAGCTGTAGGCGATCCCTGAAAACTCTTTCTCTCATCTCTCCAGGGAGTCCCATTCTGTCTTCATCTAATAAACTATTACTTTTCCAATCAGCTCATCCCTCACAGTTGCTACCTTTTGTATCACTTCACCCTCCCTTTTAGATTGTTTGCCCTCAGGAACAGGGCCCTCTGTTCCTCTTGCATTGAATTGTATTGTAACTGTACTGTCTCATCTTATTTTGTAAAGTGCTGTGCAAACTTTAACTTTAAATCCTGAATAATAATAATAATATAATACATGTGTCTACAAATAGTATTTAACACAGAATAAAATATACGTAACCCCCGCAATGGAGGGGGGTTTACTGTAGCCATTTGTACAGCCATGCTACGCTATGACAAGCTGAGTGGCAGTTGCACTTTTGGAGGAATTTTGTATACTGTTAATGTTTTTTTTTTTTTTTTTTAATTTTCTGACATTAAATGGGAATCATGTTATGTGTCCAATTTAGGTACAATTGGTGCCTAGCAGAGTTCTCTAAGGCTTCCATAGATGTACCAGGCAGTAACATTTCTTGTGCATCTCTGATTAGAAGAAAATTAAAACCGTAAAATAAAACATTTTTACAGGTTGCTTGGCTTGGAGTTATGAAGTTATTTTATTACTGTGGTATTTGCAAGCTGCTTAGTCTTTACTGTAACAGGTTTTGCTGGCAGTAAATTCTCCCCATCTCAGGATGCTGCTTTCACACTCCAGGTTGTCTGGATGTTCTCCTCTCTCCCAATGGTGTGTGTCTGAGGCAAGGAGTAGCATTTCATCTATGTGGTTTGATCAATAAGAAAAGATCTGGAGAGGTTATCGTCACAAGGGAAGAGCTCTGCAGATTGTCAAGAAATCAACACTTGAATTACTTGGAAGAAACGAGATGTCAGTGAAGACGACGTGCTTCATCATCTCATTGATTACTTGCACTGACTGTGTACATTCTATGAGGTTTCCCGACTATAGAACAGCGGTATCAGGGACATTGATGCCTATTTCCAGAAAAGTGTTTTCACAGCAATACTCAGTAATGTGTGTTAGAGTGATCTGTGGGGTGTTGTTGGGGTTTCATGGAGGTACAGAAGCTGTTGGAGACACAAGCAGATAAAGAGCATGCAGGTAGAAAATAGGCAAATGGAATGTGCTTGGGGGTTTCCAGAAATCCCCTCATTTCTGCAGTGCATGATGGTTAAAGAAAATGCAATGCTACAACTGTACATTAACCTGTTGATGCTCTCTCTGTATATTTCACATAGTTCCTGGATTGCAGGACAAGAAGGTTTCATTCTCTCTTCTACTTAACCACTTGCTTACTGGGCACTTTTACCCCCTTCCTGACCAGGCTAATTTTCATCTTTCAGTGCTGTTGCACTTTGAATGACTATTGCGCGGTCATGCAACACCGTACCCAAATTAGATTTTTATCATTTTTTTTACACACAAATAAAGCTTTCTTTTGATGGTATTTAATCACCACTGGGTCTTTTATTTTTTGCTACAGAAACAAAAAAATACCAAACATTTGGAAAAATAAAACATTTTTCATAGATTGTTATACAATTTTGCAAACAGGTCATGTTTCTTCTTCACTGATGTGGGCTGATGAGGCTGCACTGATGGGCACTAATAGACTTCTCTAATGGGCACCTATAGGCACTGATGAGGCAGCACTGATGAGGTGGCACCAATAGGCACTGAAGAAGCTGCACCGATGGGCACTGATGAGGCTACACTGATGGGCACTGAGAGGTGTCACTGATAGGCAGCACTGATGGGCACTGATAGGTGGCACTGGTGGGCAATGATTGGCAGCACTGGTGGGCATTTATGGGTGGCACTGGTGGGCACTAATAGGTGTCACTGGTTGGCACTTTTTATCAAGCACTGGCAGGCACAGATTGGGACTGATGTCCCTGTAACAAAAGCCGGTTACCGGCTTTCTTCTATTCTCCTCACGCTGATCATGAGGAGAAAAAAGCCGATAACTGATTTCTGTTTACTTCCGTGATCACCTGTCATTGGCTGACAGCTGATCACGTGGTAAAGGGCCGCTGTGATTGGCCCTTTACCCTGTTCTGTGATTAGCCGAGTCCAAAAGACTCGACAATCACAGAGTGCGGCGCTCACATGCTGCAGGGGGTGCACGAGCAGCGCAATCACAGGATAACATCTATTGATGCCCTCCCAGTACTGTAAGCCTGCACTGTAGCCATCTTTCGGCTTTAGCATGGGTGTAAAGTGGTTAAACCATGCCAGCATATACAGTAATGTACCCGCCACACCTAGGAATATTCCAATCCCAAATGTCGCTTTAAGGACCACTATCTCAGAAAATGTTATATTTTGATAACTGTATGTGTTAATACAAGCAATGATTGGTTAGGGAATTATTCATAAAAAACATTTGCATGAGGAGCATAGGAAATATATGCATCTTTGTAACAAGAGATACAGTGTAACACTTCTAGAGAATGCAAGAACAACAAAAATAAATGTAACCAATGTATAGATTTGTTTGCTAATTCCCCCTCCCCTTCTTTATACCTGTTTCATTTGTTACAAAAACATATACAGTATATTTCTTATGCTTCTCAGCTCCATCTAGTGGTCATCACGCAGTATTTTACTACCACCCAATATAAAACAACATTCGTTCAGAAGAGAAAATAGGTTAAAGAACATTCTTTTCTGCCCCACTCGTACAGAACGAATGTACATGCAGTTTCACTGCACAAATGGCTGTTAGAATTATAAAACAGTGTTAGTAGCATATATTTAGAAATCTGTTAAAGCCACACTGCCTGGTCAGGGCCCCTTATATATGGGACAAGTATGTACAAAGCAGGTAATTTGAATTCGGTGTTGATAGATGGAAACATTTGAATTATTTAGCCATGATTACCCACACAATTCAATAACGTAGAAACAATGTAAAAACAAATGTTCCAAGTATGCAAGCTGCTATATACTGTAGATTGTACAAGGATTCTTGCAGGGAGTGAAAACCACAGTTGTGCTGTCAAAGAATTGGATGGTTTGCTGTTTGTTCTTTGGCTGACAGCGCTTTTTTATGTGGTTGCAGTCACTTGCTAATCTGTGGAAAGGATATTGATTGCATTTACGTGTTAAGTAAATAGATTTGTATACACAGCAAGATGAGGGTTGAATCTTAATATATTTGCACTCTTTGCAACAGCTGTGGTTACTTCCCAGTTTACACATAGTACACACAAAATATGCAATGATACCCTGTCGACAGACCAATTATTTCAACAAAAATCTTCAGTTAAGAATATATGTGTATTTTACTTATTTTAAGCATGCTATTTACCTGTAAAAACCTCCTTTGTATAGATATCCAAAAGCCCTGAGACTGCTTCTGGGCACTGCTCTTTTAGGTATGGTGTCAGCAGCCCCAACAGACTTGAGCTCTCACTCAAGTGACACTGTATAGCGAGGGCTGGCAACCTGTTGATAACGGGCATAGGACAGATTGATCGTGACTGACCCCACTGTGTTGCTGCTTCCATGCACACCCACATCTTATCAGATTTCAGATCACAGAGGAATTGTGGAGCCAACCCACACTGTTTCCAGTCATCTTTCTCTTTTATCTCATTTATCCATCCCAGACGCTTGTATGGTATTGATACAAGAGGTGGATGGACATGGACAAGAACAGGTAGCTGTGTCTTGCTACCGCTTCCTTGCACTGCTCTACATATGGTCGTAAAGAGGAAGAGGGAAAGTACTTCTAATGGAGGACATGATGGTGGTAATGGGGGGGGGGGGGGAAGCAAAATGTTGGCATTGGGGTAACATAATGATGGTAGTTGGGGTACTTACTAATACTGAAATGATGAGCACTGTAATGGAGATAAAGTATAATGGAGACACTAAAATGAAGGGCTCACTGACCATCAATGTAAGAGGGGACTTTACTGGAGCACCGCACTAACCACCAATACAGGAAAGCTTTACTCGCATTATTTATTTTATCACCCTACCATCACTTAACGGTGCTCTTACCCCTATAGTTTTTGGCTTCCCTTGTGCTTTTAAAATAGATCCTTGCCTTTTAAAGTAAGTCTCCACTCCTACTCAAGAGTATTCCCCTTTGTTTCTCCTCTGTATGTATAATTATGTAGGGAGGTGAAATAAGGGGCGAAGGGGCTTGGTCAGCACAGCACCAACAGTAATTAGACTCCCTGAAAAGGAGAGGGCATGACATGCAAAAGTAGGAGGGGGGAGGGGGTTTGGGGGCTATTTCTAGGGAATGGATTAGTCTACTTTTTTAGCAAGTTGAGCATGAGTTTATGGAAGGGAAAAGTACCTCAAGCATTTAAAATACTGGTCTTATGAGAATTTACTGCAATTTATTCAGTTGATAACGTAGTGCCTATTACTTATGTGGATTTCAAACCCCCTACGTTGCAGTTCTGCATTTTCAGCCTGTAGAAATTATGCTAACTGTTAGGCCCCTTTCACACTGTAGAGTCCGTCGGCGGACTCCATTTATCTCAGTGGGTGATCGATCCGCCGATCCCGCTGAGCAGGCGGATGGCAGCTCTGTCTCTGCGCTGTGTGCGGAGACAGAGCTGTCAGGTTCCCGCTGTTCTCTATGGGGGAATCGGATGGGAACAGACCTCTGTCTGTTCTCATCCGATCCCATCTGATCCGATCCACTGGACGGATGGAAAATAGGGTTTCCATTCGTCCAGATTTGACGGATCTGATCCCATAGAGGTGCATGGGGCATCCTTTCAGATCCGCCTGAAAAACGGACAGGCGGATCTGAACAGTCTGCCTGCATGAAAGGGGCCTTAGTGTGGTAGGTCAAAAATACTTTAAATGGAAAATGCACTGCACTGAGCAAACTCACTCATCCATTCATGTCTTCATACTTTATTTTGATGGTGTCAGTGGGAACTTAACTGAGGGGCAGAAATTGTCCATTGCTCAAGGAACCCTTAGCAACCTCTGGAGGAGCCCTAGGATTCCACGGAACCCTGATCGAGAAACCCTGTTCTAGAGAAAGCCTAGGGTTTCACAGAATCCTAGTTGAGAAAGGCTTGGTTATAGGGCAATGAGAGGGAGGGATGATACAAAAAAAAGTTTTTGCCCAGAGTGAGGCATTAAAGCAAAATAGTGAATAGGCATGTGTGTTGGGAAGTATTAAGGGGAAGTTTTTACCTAGAGATGGGCTTTAATTAAAAAAAAAAAAAAAAAAAAAAAAGGCAGCAGATATTTTTATTTCGATAAAGCCCTGAAGATACATAGATTTAATTGTGAGGGTTAGTTATGCTTTAAGATCCACATGAATTGTTTTACAGTTATCATTCCGTCATATTCAGCTGCCTGGAAGATTTTTAATTACATGAGAGCACAACAGAAAATTGCCTGTTACTTTTATAACACATATAAATCCACAGATACATTTATTAGCACATGAGAAGAGCATTGAGTTAAATAGTTTATAATCTATTTGCAATGTGAAAAGTTTCATGTTTTTGTTCTTGTTCGCTCATTGTGACATACATAAACATTTTTCATCACTTTGTCAATAGCTTTTCTAATTCCTTTACCATCTACATTCACAATCCCCCACTAATCACCTTTTATTTTCCATTCACTCATTTCTACAGTCATCTCCATTATAGCGATTACGAGTTGATGGCCCTTAATTGTGAGCATGTTTGTCTGAGTGTACGGCAGGACCATTGCTTTATCAAGTTACAGCCTCACATCCATAATGAAGTAGCATTCAGTGTAAATATGAGTTTACGTACAGCTAATTAGACTCTTTATGCCATTCCTATTTATTATTTATTTTCTTTCACTTCAGCTGTTTCCTTTTCTATTATCAGCTTGGTGTTTTTATACAATTATCATTACAGATGCCATGTGAAATCTACAAATAAGAATTTTCCGAGCTCTCTGTCACTATAGGGAATACAGCCCGTTTAGATTTGCGAAAGTATCATTCTATCTACTGCCATAAATGAAAGGAGAGAAAAAGAAAAGTGTTTTCTCTGTATTTTTTTAGTTTTTTTTCCTTTTTTTTTTTCTTTTTAATGAGTTCCTGAAAGTAGAGATGTATGACAGATAAGAGCTGTTTACTCACCCCGCTGCCTTCTGTGTTTCTTCTGCGAAAACACATAAGATGAAGTAATGAAGACACTATGGGGTCTTTCTATAAAGGTTTTACCACAAGATTCTCACAGTTTTCCCCTATTTTATTAATTGGATTAAACTGGAAAAATGTGAGAACCCTTAGAGAAAGTTGTGTGAGAACCTTTATAAATAGACCCCAATGGATTGCTACTTTTGCCTCTTTTTTGTTTCAAAAGGCCCAGCTTGCAAAAAGTATTGTTTGGGTTTATTTGTGACCCCATCTTGTCTGTATGTGCGGTGTATACAGACTAGCAATGGCACGCAATGTCATTTGATCCAGCAGCATAGGCATACGTATGGGGTGGTCCAGATGTGCCTCAGTACACCATAATCTGGGGGTCGACAACCCATCGAATGCGGGCAGGTGATGGGTAGACTGAGATCCTCCCTTGCTTACCCCTGAAACCTGGACAACAAAGAAATGGCAGAGCAAGATCCTCATTAGAATGATAAAGTAATTTATTCCATAAAAACAAATAGTACACTCACATAATAAAATCCTGGTAATCAGCATAGATGGCGGATGAAAAACACCACAGGGTTGTACGCAGTGTAATGGATGAAGAAACCCAGGGGCGTAACTACAGGGGATGCAGGGGTTGCAATCGCTACCGGGCCCCATGCTCCAGGGGGCCCGGTAGCAAACCAGTGGGTGAACTTCCAGGATCGCAAAGGTCACACTTGCGACCGGACCCTGGCATTGCACCACTGTGGGGAGGCCCCAAGATTGCAGGAAGGGAGCCCACAAGATTGCAAAAAGGGGGCCCACTGCAGAACCTGTGAAAGAATCCTGCTGCGGGACCGTAATAAAAGGCCATGCAACGAGTGTAAAGAGCCCCAGGATTAGTGGGAAGAGCCCTGGGCTTGAAGGTAAGGGCCCCGGCCAGGGGTCTGGGGGGCCCTTCATGGTTTCTTGCATCAGGGCCCTGAAGGTTCTAGTTACGCCTCTGAAG
Source organism: Pelophylax lessonae (assembly GCF_965119305.1). Taxonomy (NCBI): domain Eukaryota; kingdom Metazoa; phylum Chordata; class Amphibia; order Anura; family Ranidae; genus Pelophylax; species Pelophylax lessonae. The sequence goes on along the minus strand of NC_138770.1, from coordinate 175,704,755 downwards.
AAACCACAAGGCTATCAATGTATGAGCCTGGCCTATCCTTCTAGCCGACATCAGAAAAGATCATAAAGCCCTTTGATATTCACAAGAAACTTCATCACCACACACTGTTCCATGGATGCACTGACACTGTTGTCTACCATCTTCATTAACGGTCTCTGGACTGGACCGTGACATGTACGCCACCTATCAGTAATAGGACACACTTGCCACTTACTACTCCATGTAGTACTGCCAGGCTAGCAACCCTTTTTATACTTCTAAAATTAAAAGTCCTGGTTTGACTTGAACCTTGAACGCCCCTCGTACTTGCATATACATGCACATGCGCAAAAATGGCAGATAGAAGAAGATGAAGAATAATTTTACTCGTGTTAATGTGCTTGTACACATGTATACATGCAAGGTGCAAGAGCATAATTTATTTATTTTTTACTTAGGATCTTTCTGCCAGCCTCCATCCGATGTATAACTATCAGAAAAATATGATGTCTGTGTGCAAGAGGTCTAAACATCACAATTCACACATCCTTTGCCTGCAGGCTCTTATAGGCCGCAGTGTATTTTCAATTTATGGACCTTTATTTTTCACAGTACAAAGTTTTACAGAGAACATGTAATCTGTTTTTAACACAGGTTTTCTGGCTCTTTATAGCCCAGCTCAAGCCAAAAGTCATTTTTATATTTTAGAGAGAGTCAGGGAAAGCTAGAACCTCTGTCAGTTTTTTGTTTCATTGCGAAGATTTCCCGTCCCGAAGACTATACAGAAATTTCCTGTGAGGGGAATAAACTTAATGGCCACACAGACAGCAATGAAAAGCACATTTCTTCTTTTTTGTGTGACCACAAAAGAAATGAGTATAAATGCACCTAGTGGGATCACAGACAACAATATAAACTTAACCAAAGTTCTCTTTCCAAAAGTAAAATAAAAGTGTTGGTCTATAACTTAATCGGCAATGATTTATCAGGTTGCTGTAACATTTAAGACAACTTAAAATGATACTAAAGCTTATGTTTTTTTTATACTTACCTGTTCTGTGCAACGACATTTCACAAAGTGGTCCCTTACCTCTTCTTTAGTGTTCCCCCGCCAGCTCTGTTCTCATCTTCCCCCTGTGAGTCCCTCCATAGCAAGCAGTGTGCCTCCGAGTGCTTCCATAGACACACAGAGCGGGCTTGGCCAAGTCCTCAGCTCCCTCCTCATTGGATTTTACTGACCGCAACAGGAGCCTATGACTCCCTTTGCTGTCTGAGTCTACTGTGAGATCAGGAAGTGAAAGGAGAAAATTGATGCCTACAGTGTTTTCTAAAACCGTGTTTCCTAAAAAATGTCCTCTACGTCTGTGTTTCCCAACTCCGGTCCTCAGGGCCCACTAACAGGCCAGATTTTAAGTATTACCTTGGGGAGATGCAGACTAGAATACTGCAATCACTGAGCAGCAAATGATATCACCTGGGATGTATTTCAGTTTTCTTGCAAACCTAGCCTGTTAGTGTGCCCTGAGAACCGGAGTTGAAAAACACTGCTCTACGTGTCCATAAAAACTCCCTGCAATGGCTTTTTTCTGGACCAAGTGAAGTTATATTTTATAGACTTGGCAATATACAAGATTAGGGTGGGATCTGACAAAACTCTCATCAGAGCCACTTTTCTTTATTGTGCTAAGAATAGTTTGACTATTCCAAAGAGAGGCCTCAAAGGTATCAGGTGTCATTTTCTAGGTGGATTAGCTGCCTGGATTTACTGGTAACTAGAATGACTTTAACTTTAATTATGATTGAGGCGCTAGCAAAATAGTACAAATGTGTCTAAAAAAAATTTCATCAAATACACAAACAAAAAATCTTGCAATAATACTTGGAAACTGTTCACAAAAATAATATAAATGTGCAATAAAATGACCATGCAGAAATAATGAAGTTTTTTAATCCACTTCTTTTTTCACCATCTCTGAATTAGTGATACATGCTCTTCTTATATAACAGTGCTCCATCTATATACTGTGCTCCACCACCTAGTATATGACGGGCCACTAACCAGAAGGCTTTGGGCCACCAGAACCCTCACCATTTATATGCAGATTCCGATGTTGGGTTTGTAGTGTACATCCACTTCCTTTATTCCTTACATCCAATGTTAACTGCAGGTTTAACCCAGAATCAAAGAACAATATTCAGGTTGATAGTTCAATACATTCATTAAAAATATTAATAAAAATGAAAGCCAATATACTCACGTTTTTGTGTGCCCTAAAGCGGCACCCAATATTGTAGAGCCTATTCAAAAGCAATCCTCGCCGCTGCTTGTCTCTCTGAGCCAGCGTGCGTTCCACCTAAACCGGGTGTGTTGCCAGTGAAAGATCCGGAAATGCCGCCACTAGTCAGACCTCGATGCATTTCACCGGAAGGCATTATCAGAACATTGCATGTAAGCAAAAAAGGAAGTGGATGTACGTTACAAACCCAAAATAGGAATCAGCATATAAGTGGTCAGGGTCGTGGTGGCCCAAAGCATTCAGGTGAGTGGTCCCTCATATACTAGGTGGTGGAGCACAGTATATAAGTGGAGCACAGTTAAACAAGAAGAGCATGTGGAAGAAAACGAATAGCGGGGCACTGAGGTCAGTATCAAATTAAAAACACTTTATTAAAATAAGCAGCACACTTACATAGAAGTTAGCATGAAAAAGCATGGATAGGGAGCACATGGGACCAGGCAGCTGTAATCAGTGTGAGACTGTAGATGACAGGCAGTCAGCCAACTCCAAGTAGGGGTATTGGCCGCAGCATTCTAGGCTAAACACGGGGATGACAGCTGTCAAAATGCCTGGTGGATATCGGGAGAGGAGGTGTGCATGACACGTTTTCAGGGACTTGCCCTCTTCTTCAAATGCATGCCTTGTATCCTGTTTTGACTACCAAGTATGGAGGAATTGTGGATTTGAATGCTGATATCCACGTCGATAGAATTATAAACATCTTCTTTTGATGGACTTTGACACATTAACATATACTTTCTGACAGAAGTTTGTGTCCATGCATGGGATTGGGTATTTGTTTGACCTACTTTAAGTAGAGGGTGTTCTATTGATTTTATACTAGTATGTTTAAGATATTTGTAATAAAGATTATTATTTTGATATAGACTGCCTCATGTTGTGCCTAAAAAGTCCACTAGTGTTTTAGGAAAGCAGTTTCTGCTTTCTTTTTCCTTTTCTAAGGCTCTGCTGAAGAGACATGTTGGAAAACTGCAGCCAGTCAGCTGCGTGTCTTGCTGTCAGAATACAATTTCCCGACAGTAGAAATTCCTCCATTTACCTAATTTGTGTGGATGGAAGAATCTAGCTGAAAAAAAAAAAAAAAAACAGCCACCTTTACTAATTCTACCTCCTTTGCAACCAATCTCTACTCTCCTGTAAAATTCTTAAAGTGGAGCTCTAGGCTCCTTCAGAAAAAAATTAAGTCAGCAGCTGCAAATGCTGTAGCTGCTGATCTTTAATATTAGGACACTTACCTGTCCACAAATCCAGAGGTGTCTTCACCCAAGCCGATTTTTCAATTTGCTCTCGGGTGCTGGTGCAGCCATTTCGGGTGAGGGAAGATGGTTCCCTACTGTGCATGCACAAAGCATGCTGTGCTTTGTGAATGGCCCGGCAGCAGAGGAAGGAGAAGGGGGCTGGACTTCTGGTTGACTACGTCCCAGCAAAGGAATTAGGAGTGGGTACCTGTCAAAACCAGTTACCTGTTCCCCCCTTCCAAAGGTGCCAAATGTGGCAGCAGGGGGGAGGAGGAGGCAAAAATAGGTGGAGTTTCCCTTTTTGGGTGGAGCACTGCTTTAACATCTGACACTTCTGGGTGTAGCAGATGTTTGTGACTCCCTGCTGCCCACTTTGTCTGCAGCCCCCACCCCACCCCAATCTGCTATGCAATTAGTGTGCGTCCTTCAGAATTGCTGAGCATACAGTAGATTCTTCTACCCCACCATACTGGAATTAACCATATGGTTAATGGGGTGCTGCAACGTTTCCTGAGTAGTCACGGTGGATGAAATATAAAGTCAGCAAACTCACAAGCTTGTCTCCAAGTGAAAAGCTTCTTTATAGCACAATGATCTAGGAAAGACCATACAATAAAATAAGCTTTCTACTTGGAGACAAGCTTATGGATGTTGTGATGAAATATATTATTTAGATGGGACAGACTAGTAATGTAGTAGCAGGGATAGGGTCCATAGTGGGCAGGAGTAGGACAAAGGCATCCCACCCACCCAGAAGTGACGGAAGCTGAAGATTGAAGCCATGCAAAGATTGGCTGCAACAGAGATAGTAATGGAACTGTATTTGTTTACACGCTGTTTTACCTAATAATAGTATTCCTTGAAATGTTCCTGCTATGGCAGAAAGCTGGAAGGAAAGATTGCATCAAGTTTCAGTTTTAATTCATCTCTGGTAGATGTAGCTAAGCGTGACCCCCTAATGTCCTTGCACAGAGAGCTCAGCTGATTGTAAAGATATGAGCTACCTGGATGGGGTTAAGTGTTGAGTGTTTCTGTGTCTCTGATTGGGATAAGACAGAGAGGCCGCACTCCCCATCTCCTCTGTGTCAGGATATGAGTCTCCTTGAGGTAACCAGGGAAAGGAAATTAATAGAAGCTGGTGGAATAACCACTTTTTCAAGCAATTTCCTTTTGGAGATATGGTCTTTCTAATCTTTATTGAAGCCCTTTAACCTGTCATTCACCGCTCCTTTCTAGATATTAGCAGATGATGAGGAGAAATTGATTGCCGTGTCGGGAGTGACTGCTGCTGGGAGTTTTTTTTTTTTTCTGCCTTTCATCAGGGTCGAAGACAAAATGCTGTTTAAATGGCAAGAACAAAGTCTCAAGACTGAGAAAACAGACTCTTCTGAATGGTCACTATTCTTATATTCCTTGTATGTAGAATGTATCTCATACACCAATTGGTGGTGGGCACTTTACATCCTGAGATACATTTTAGGAGAGCACTGCCTTCCAATTGGCTATTGCTTTCATTATGAAAGTTGGTGTTGCTGTCATGATTGTTTCCTCTGTGCACGCAACATGTGTTCTGTGTGATGTTTGTATAGCATGTCCCACCGAGTACCACAAATCTTCTCTAGTCAGTTCTATTGTTTTAAATGTCATATTCAGTAAACCAATTAAATGTTTCTCTTTTGGGTTCACTAATGCCTCGTACACACGCAACGATTATCGGCCGACCGATCGGCCGTCTTTTGTCCAGTGTTGTTGTGTTGGTTGAAATGTGCTCTAGACTGCACACAAATTTTCTCGGCCAACAAAAACCAACTTCAGAAGTGATGTCATGTGCTGGTTAACTTTCCGTGTGTTTTTTCTTCTCTGAGCATGCCCAGTCTTGCTCATCTGAATTTTGTCTGCTGAAATCTGTACTGACTGACGGAAAATCGGCCGTTCTGTTGACGGCCAACAAAAATTTTATAGCATGCACACCAGATTTTGTTCGGCCGAAAAGTCGGAGTCGGTTGTCGGAAGCATCATACTAACAAGCCGACAATCGGCCGATCGGACGTTGGCCGAACATTCACGGCCAACAATCGTTGCGTGAGTACGAGGCATAAGACTAAATATTTAACTGGCCTACTATCTTTCATGGAGTATAGCAACAAGATGTCCTTAGCAGATTTACTGAATTTGCTTACCTGTCCAAGATTCACTATTCCTGCCACAGCAGTGCCACTCCTCCTTCTACAGTCTTTTTAATATACAATAAATAAAATATTTCCAGCCGGGAGAATGGTTGCAGCATGTGGGTGGAACTGGGAACCTTGCTGCCTGAGTAAATATTACAATTAAACACGTGTCAAGGTTTCTTCTTTGATGTCTGTTTATTTGTACATGCTTGTACATCTTCACAAGAAATCTCATGGTCAAGCTAGACAAACTGGGAATTGAAGCGGTTTCGCTTTACTGGAATTTTGCTGAATGAACCAGGACCAGGCAAAGTCTGAAAATCGTGATTCTTGAAGCGTGGTGCATGTAAAGTTAGCTCTCTGGCAGCAGCAAAGTCTCTATTGCCAGGAAATATGAGAAGCTGATTGATTATTCAGATACTAGTTTTGGATTGACTGGGCATTCAAAAACTCAACAACCTAGACTCAATAAATGCTCCCTATAGGAAAAGTGTGCAGAAGTCTCCAATCTTACCGAAGTGGAATTGATGGGGAGGTCAGCTTAGGTTTTGTTTATTCTTGGGGCCCTATGTGGGTCGCCCCCTCTGCCAAAGGTAGCTCCGCTATTGGATGAAGAAAATTTAAATACAACCACATTATCAAAGGGTCTCAAATAACTGTTCTTGTTCCCATAGCAACCAATCAAAGTCTACCTTCCATTTATCTGGAGCAATATGTGAAAATTAATGGAATAATCTGCTTGCTTTAGGCAACGGTATTCTGTTAGACACTTTGAGCAATAAGACTTAATGCGTGCCCTTACATATGAAATATTCCATAATAGCAACAATTTTATTACCCTAAAGCCACCAATCAGACTCCAGCTGTGCTTTTACAGGGTAGACTTTGTGTAGGTGTAGGGAAATGTACAGAGTATTTAAAGAGGAACTACACGGTATCTGAATAACCACAGATCAAATACGCTATATAATTCATTTTTATTATTCAAAGCAAGCTCACCCATCCATCCATGTCTCCATGCTTTTGATGAGAAATCACCTTGAAAAAAACCCTCAGCATTTTTGGCTGTGGCCATCTTAAGTAAGAGCAGATGATTCATGTAGCACTGGGGTGCCAAACCTGCAGTCCACAGGCAGCGTGCGCCCCAAGGCAGCTATGAATATGGCCCAACACAAAAGCATAAACTTATTTAAAAATGTTGTTCTTTTATGGATTTTTTTGTAAAAATGTGTTTACACTTAGCGAACACATGCGTCCAAAGAAAAATTGAACAGTGCCTCTTTAATGGACTTTTCTACGTTTTATTGTTACAAAGAAAAATATCCCACTCCTCACAATCACACCTTAATCATGTCATCGGTTTTCAGCAGCACCTATATTTGTGAGCAACTATTTTCATGGGTGAAGCACACAAAGAGCAAAATTAGAACCAATATAGCTGATGATCATGAGCACCTTAACTAAAGTGCAAAACATGCTACAATAAGAACACAAGTGAGTAACAAGACCACATAAACATAGTGTAATAAAAGTGAAGAAAAGAAAAAATATTCTCAAAAAATATATATAAATAGCATCAAAGTCCATATATTTGTAAAGAGATAATATATAAAAAGTCCACAAATAATAAGTGGCTGTGATCAGTGATAGAAGTGTCCTCTGTGCAGAATTCCAAAGAAAACAAGCACTAATCCAACCAATGGGTGCAATGGCCGCTCACCTAATAAGGGATATTAAGTGCGTTAAATAACAATCCAGTAGAAGGGATTCTTCCGTAATGGTAAGTGGTTGGCTCATGTAAGACAAACAAGCATCTCCATGGTGTAGTATATAAAAGAAGGATTTATTAATAAAAAATGTTATTTAAAATAGAATAATAATAAAAAAAAAAGAAACAATAAAATAATAATAAGTAATAAAAATAAAAATTGTATTTATTTATTTATTTATTTAAAATAGCTTTTTACCTGCTATTTTACACCAACTTGTAAGTTACTATTTTTTATGAATAAATCCTGCTTTTTTATACTACACCATGGAGATGCTTGTTTGTCTTACATGAGCTGACCACCTACTATTACGGAAGAATCCCTACTACCGGATTGTTTTGGAGTCCCTTATTACAGTGAGTGGCCATTGCACCCTATGGTTGGATTAGTGCTTGTTTTCTTTGGGATTCTGCACAGTGGACACCAAAATCTAAAAAATGCTCTATTTGTGGGGAAAAAGGACATCAATTGTAATTGGGTACGGCGTCGCACAACCTTGCAATTGTCAGTTAAAACTACGCAGTGCCAAATCGCAAAAAATGGCCTGGTCATTAAGGGGGTGAAACCTTCTGGAGCTGAAGTGGTTAATTGTGACATTTTGAAATGTAAAGCCCAAGTTTTGCATTTTAGCCGCCCTGCCCTTTTTCTGTCTACATGAGAGATACCAGAGAAGGAAGGCGGATGACAAGAGGCATCTAAGGGGTTGCAGACAGTACAGGTCTGTTCTTTGCATTAGAAGGCTTATTTACTAAGTAGTGTTAACTCACTGTACATGTTCTAGTGTTGACACAGCCAGTGAAGAAGAAATCAATAGGAACACAAGTAAACATATCACGAGCTCAGTCTGTCAGACGCACCTGCCTTGATTCTGATACTGTCATTGAATGGAGGGAGCCGGCTGACTGACTGCCTATACATGTTCAGACACAACAGTCTGACTGTTTCTGACCTTCAGGCTTTTGGTCTGAAGGTGGCCAATATTGATAGATGTCAAATACAGTTGTGCAGTTACTGACTTGCTCCTTGTTTCTTCAGTCTGTGGAAATGTTATAAGTCAATGATTCATTTATTTTAGCTGCCCAGACGCAGTGGGATGAATACATGAATTAATGCAGGTTTTATTTTCTCTGCTTTTCCCCAGCCTGCCCAGCTGGTATGTTTAAAGCCAATCAAGGATTGGGGATTTGCGCTCCATGTCCTGCGAACAGTCGATCCACGGCGGAGGCCTCTCCCATCTGTATCTGCCGCAATGGCTACTATCGTGCAGATTTTGATCCACCAGAAGCAATGTGCACAAGTAAGTGCTCAGTATTATATAATGATAAGTATGCATATTATAATATGTCTAATGTGTATGTACATTCCCTTCTAGGTATTCTAAATAGGATTTACAATGATAGCAACACTGCTTCTGACCCCTCTGTGTTACGAGGGTCACCTGTAGACTAAACTGAAATTAAAGCAAAGCTGTCTTTACAGAACTACGGAGGCTGACCTCTCCTTCTGAAAATACTAGGTGTACTTTTCATGATAATCCAGTGGCTTAAATACTTTGAGCCTATGACCCCGTGCAAGCATTCAAATAGGAGCTGTTTCATTTTTTTTCTGACCTTTCTGATTAAAAGCCAGACAACTAGCATTTTCAGAGAAGGTAAACAATGGCAGGCTCCAAACTTCAGTGTTAGTAGATTTACCATAAATTGCATTCATCTATTAAAGTTCACCTGTGATCTGAATATGAACATTAACGTTCACCTTTTGTTCCATGTTATGCCCATGTTCAAGGTGTTACATGTAACATAGTACTTGCACCAGCCTATCCCCCAATTTGATCTTCTCCCTGCACTCGCTGTCAGAATTGAAAGAAAACGCGGCTCCGCCTGCTCGGCCACATCATTCATTCACAGTGTTCTGTGGATGTGAAAACTACAGATACCCGAAGCCCTTGCAGCTGTCGGCTTGTAATTCTCAATGAACTACCAGGGCGCTGTTGAGCTCTCTAGGTCAAGGCTTCCTAAACTTTTTTGGGCCAAGACCCACTTCTGAATACAGTTTTTTTTTCATGACCCACTTGCTTGTAATTGAATATTGTAAAGCGCTACAGAATTTGTTGGCGCTATATAAATGCAGATAATAAAAATGCATATTTTAAAGGGAGGGGGATGTTAAATTAAAAATAGAAGCTGACCTGGTCCTCCTATGACACCGAGGCTGCTGTTTCTGCCCGCTAAAGGGGAGAGAATCCCACCGCCAGTCTAGCCCTCACCGCTCCTGCCAGCAGGACTGAGGAGCTGGCTCTGCACCCTATGAACATATCCTACAACCTACATAACAGCCCATATACGTACTCACTGATGCAAGTATCCACCTCGTGGGAAATGCAGACCAGCCTCCGTAAACTGATTGGCCTGCTCTGGCTCTCAATTTAAGCGGGTCCGCTCTCAGGGATTTCAAGCTCAGCGCGACCCACTCAAGCGCAGCTTGCGACCCACCAGTGGGTCCCGACCCACAGTTTTCGGGTCCGCTCTCAGGGATTTCAAGCTCAGCGCGACCCACTCAAGCGCAGCTTGCGACCCACCAGTGGGTCCCGACCCACAGTTTGGGAACCCCTGCTCTAGGTAGTTCATTGAGTCTTCCTGTCAATGTATTGCTGCCTGCCCGTACGATGTTTGAGCAGACAGCTTACTCTGCATCAGATCGTGGGTGCAATGCTTTGCAGGCGCATACTACAAAAAAATAATAAATGCACATTTTCTGTTTCGATTATTTTTTTCTTTCCAAGATATAGAAAGAAGAAATAGAAAATACAGCAACAATAGTAGTTCACTAATGTCACATACAGAACATTTGTACGCATAAGGCAACATGTAACAAAGTATGACTGCCCATTATTTCGATCAAGGCCCCTTTCACACGATCAGACCGACAGGTCCGCCTGTCTGTTTTTCAGGCGGACCTGATCAGGCCACCCATTCTCCTCTATGGAGAGGCGGATGTCAGCAGACATATGTCCGCTGACACTCGCCTGGCATGCGATCTGACAAGATCCACTGAAAACAGACGGATGTTGATACGTTCGCCATCCGTCCAGCGGGTCAGATCGAATTGGGATTGGATGAAAACAGACAGGCTGTCTGTTTTCATCCAATCTCCCCATAGAGGAGAGCAGGACTCTGACTGCTCACTGTGCATAGACAGACCTGTCATCCGCCTGCTCAGCGGGGATCAACAGAGTGATAGACATCACACGCTGTGTCATCACTTGCTTTTCTGCCCTGTTCATACCACAATACTGATGTCACGTCAGTTTTTTTGTTTTCGTGCAGAAAACTGCATACACGTTGCCGATTCCTGCACAGAAAAACTCTGCAGAAAAACTCTGCATGTGATACTACTGTTGTGGGTTGAACAGAGCACACAGAGAACAATTCTTTTCTTTGTGCCCTTTCTGAACGTGTACAGAAAAACTTGTGTCTCTGTATATGGTGTAAATAAGTCCTTAAAGTGGTTGTTAAGCCACTATATTATCTGTATTCCAACTTATCTGTTATATAATGCTATGTGTCCTAGTGTCTGCTGTATAAAAAAAATGCCAATTACTACCTCATCTTAAAGCGTCTCCCGGTGCTTACGTAACTCCTCAGCTCTCTCCTTTTGCTTGCTGACAGCTATAGCGGGAGGGGTCGAGAATCCCCCGCTTACGGGGGAGGCTTCAGAAGCAGAGAGTTGAGGAGTCACTCTAAGAAGCTCTAAGATGAGGTAGTAATCTGCATTTTTTTATACAGCACAGACACTGGGACACATAGCATTATATAACAGATGGGATGATATACAGATAATATAGTTTTTATAGCAGCAGGAGGGGTGCGAGCAGTGTCTGGAGCTGACAGGCAGGCAGGGGAGAGCAGAGAGGAGACACAGCGGATGACGGAGGCATGTAAACTGACTACAGTGTCAGGGCTCAGCAGCCATAATACACTGTGGTCAGTTTATAGGGGGGAGGGCAGAACCAGGTAGAATCAGCCAGGTATTTCAGATGATACAAAGAGCCAAATTACATAGCACAAGCACTGTGCTGTATAACATGCTTTAAGGAAACAGGATCTATTTTTTTTAAGGTAAAAAACACTTTAAGCAGTTAAAAAAAGCTTTAAAACTAGCTATCCCTGACCTCTGTAACAACTTGTACTTTGATGTAATTCATTCTCAAAAATCCTCAAACTCACCCTGACACTTACATAGGATATGTATATCATAGAACCTTGATGGACAATAGCCTGTTGTAGCTCCTTTATGATGCATGCGGCTAGTGGTTGGAACGCGCAGGTGGTTACCCTGTGCTCTAAACCAGTGGTCCTCAACTCTGGTCCTCAGGGCCCACTAACAGGCCAGATTTTAAGTATTACCTTGGGGAGATGCAGACTAGAGTACTGCAATCACTGAGCAGCAAATGATATCACCTGTGATGTATTTCAGTTATCTTGCAAATCTGGCCTGTTAGTGGGCCCTGTAGGCCAGGGTTGAGGACCACTGCTCTAAACCATATTCTTACTGCATGGTTATAAGCACTGCCTATGTGTCAAAGAAATTACCACCAGTAGGAGTGAGGAAACATCTAGGAGATACTGTAACCTGCAGAATTTATATGATTATATCTTACTACAACAAGAGCATTATACATTTACAGCATAACCTTACATGCTAGCCAACCATGGCCGATCCTCAATTCCAGCCATAGGTTGAAATGCCGTGACACCCTGGTGATTGGGTTTATATGCAATACATCAGTTGTAACAAAAAACACTGAACAATTGTTGGTTTAAAAGCCTTTTTGCCAAGCCATATATGTGCTAACCCACTGCTTTTGACGTTTGCTGAAAGGCTGCTATACTACCAGACACTGCTCATCTGCTCATATCATTAAGTTTTTTTTTATTGGAAAATACCCTACAGCCATTGGATCCATGACCCACTTCAAAAATTGAAGCATCAGAGACATTATTACATCGTCTAGCCCTAAAAACGAGGAATAGACTGTAAGGCAACCAACCATACCACTTAGCTTCATTCCAGCTCAAGCCCCCAAGGCGGTTCACACACAGGGCAATTACCTCACACACTGTAATTGGTAATTAATAAACAGCAAATTGCCATGGTATAGCCCTGTGGGGGAAATTTGTGGTGTCCGCATGATTTTCTGTTGTTTATGTTTAATGTTTTTGTTTTGCTTGCATGAAACATATGTATGGTTTGTATTGTTATTGTGGCTTATGTGTGTTCCTTTGAGGCCGAGGGTTCTATACACCCTCCTTTTTTTATCTGGAGGTAATTTCTGATAATAAATAATTTTTACAATAAAATAATTTAAGGATAACCCAACTGTAATGATATCCCGTACTGGACACACACGAAAAGCTGTAGCAAGGGGCCATGTTGTTCAGTCATTTATAGGTCTGCCATGACAGTCTTGCAGAACAATTACACATTGCCACAGTGATATTACCCCCTCCTTTGATTCATGGAATGCATAGGTTTTATGCTTTAAAAGAGCCGTTATCTCAAAGACATCAAAAACCAGCACTTAGGCCTGTGCAGAGCTGTAAAACGCTAATGAGTCATGGCAGGATGTCTGTTTCTTCTGTCCAGACCTATCATAAAACTTTGACCAAATCCATTAAGGATAACCAGAACTAATGGGGATTGTAAAATGCAATTATAGAGCCCTGCCCAATTCAAAATTTAACAAACACACATACAATTCATAAACCCAGACAGGAACATGAAACATTAACAATACCTATATATTTGGATGGGAAATGTCATACTGAACGAATTAAGGTCATACATGACCACACTAGCACATATAGGAGGGAAGACAGCTGTCAGATATTCCCTGGGTGACAGGTTTAGTATCCCTGGATGCGAGATTCAATGCTGGGCCTTGATCTATCAGTTTAAAAAATGTAACCGGTACATATTGGAAGATATGAATAGTGGTATAAAACTGTCTATAGAGGAGGGACCTGATATTGTCATAAACTCAGGACAGCCCATGGCCACTCCGGTTTATTGCACAGGGGCATCTGTCAACACCCCTTTGATCCCAGAGGGAAAGAGAGATCCCTAACCAGTTGGGAGTTCTCATGTACCTTCAAAGCAAGAATATCTATCAAGTTTGAGAACCAATAACACCTGGCTCATTGACTGAACTCTGATAACACCCATGACATTAACTGCAAGTTTTCTTCCTCCACAATTCTGCCTTATTTTTCCATTGCTGAATTATGTCTCTATTTCTTTGAAACACCTTTTTTTTTCTGTAAATATTTTATTTTCACCAACTTTGACCTTTTCATTATGAAAACTTTATTTTGAAAAGTGTTAACCTTGTACCTAAGCTCTTATTGCAAGCTAACAAAGGACCTGTCTCTTGAAGAGTGCTACGGTATACAATAAATCCTATAAACATACCTGTCTGTGGTGACAGTGTGTGTTACAGATGATTATTCTAAAATCAAAATTGGTATTTCTAAAATTACGAGCTTCCTCCTGCTCAGACCAAAATGGGGGTGGTGACATTTAAAGGGTTAATTGCTTAATTAGCCCAGTGACAATCGCTTTCAGGCATCTGGCACCTAGATTGTGGCCCCGCGAGCTGGAAAATCTTTGTGCAGGGTGCAGCCGAGAGTGGTATTGTTACATAAGTGACAGCGTGGTGTGAGATTGGCCGGTCCTTTGTCACGAGTTAGTGAGGAGGGCAGGTATCTGAAATTACTAGCTTCCTTTTGCTCATACCAAAACGGCGGTGGTGACATTTAAAGGGTTAATTGCTTAATTAGCCCAGTGAGAATCACTCTCAGCCTGCTGGCATCTAGATTGTGGTCCTGCGAGCTGGAAAATCTTTGTGCAGGGTGCAGCTGAGATTGGCATTGTTACATAAGTGACAGCGTGGTGTTAGATTGGCCGGTCCTTTGTCACAAGTTAGTGAGGAGGGTAGGGATCTGACACCCACGTCCGTCACACCAACCACAGAATTTTTGTAATTAAAATAGCTACTGTATTACCCCTGTCTCTAGTTATAGGTGCTGCCTTTTCTTGTTCTGTGGACACTCACGCCCGGCATGGGAGCGAGCCTACACTTGTGCCCCCATAGCAAGTGGCTTGCTGTGGGGGGCTTACTCAGGAGAGAAGGAACACACATGGCTGGCTGGGGATGCTAGAGGAAGAGGTAAGGGGCTGCTCTGTGAAAAATCATTGTACAAAAAAGGAAATCATAAACTTCTATTTTATTTTATATAAAAAAAGATTTTACCTTTACAATCATTTGGAAGACTAATTTCTCCACATTGCTTAAATTAGGCGAATGAGGACTTGTGTTAAATTGCAGTACCTGCTTGTTCAGAAAATGTAAATACTTTAGTGTGCATAGTCTGGGCAAAGGTTCACTTTAACCTAGGCTGCAGTACTTGTTTTCTCCTGTAGGCGTAGCTGCTGAACAGCTCTGCAATTGCAGCTTCCAGAAAAATTGTAAACTTATGTACTTCTGAATAGGGGTCTCCTTCCAAGTGTTACATGTATTTGGCTACATTGTAGTTTAGTGTTATAAAATAGTGTCAAGAAAATGAGAAGCAAGCAAGAGAATTACAGTTTTCTAAAATAGACTTTACATTAGTATTTATGAGAAAATAGAGCTTTCAACTGGTAAATGCCCATTTAATGTGGGAAAATAATGATTTTAAACCTGAACAATGTCTATGTTTGTGAACTTTCCATTTTTAGGAGAAAATTATCTGAATTTAAATGAAAAATTGATTAAAGTTGGGATAACTCATCTATCCTAATAAATTTAGTTTTTTTTTTTTTACTGTATCAAATCCCTAGGTTGGCCAGTATATATATATAGATATATATATATATATATATATATATATATATATATATATATACACACACACACACTATATTACCAAAAGTATTGGGACACCTGCCTTTAAGCAGCTGTTCAAGACAAGTATGACAAGTATGAGTGTAGTAAACATAGTATTTACAACAGAATATGTAGTGCACGTAATTCGATTCATGTCAGGATTTAAGTACACAGACAAGAAACTGAACATTAGGTTTTAAAGTAAGAGGAGAATGTTTGGGGATGGAAGGATCAATAAGCTGAAGGGTTCAAAGGGCCATCTCCATATATTGATTGGTCACATTGATCCCAGCAGTTATGAAATTTAGTAAAAGTATTGGAAACATTTGCAGTTAAGAACTCCATTCTCTGAATCTCAGCAATGAGAAGCAAGAGTTGAGACTTGGAGGGTGGGTTGGTGGACAGCCAGCAGACCGGGATTGCCCGTTTGGCTGATAGTAATATGTATGCATTTAGGTGTAGCAATATTTCCAGGCATTGGGCCTGATGTGGGTCTGCCATGGTTACCGTTACCACCAACAGCACATTTAAGCTTGTTGCCCAAGTGTGAGATCTGAGACAATGAACAGTCCGGCATCTTTGGTTTTAGTTTTTTTTTTAGGAACTTGGATGTGAGAAGGGAATGAGGTACAGAATTGGGACACTTGAGAAAAAATGCCACCTAGCGCTGTCTTGGCGTCGGCTGAATGCCGACCAACGCTTACTGGCGCTTGTAAATCTGACTTGCTGTCTGTGAACTGAAACTTGACTTCTGATGCTTCCTCACAGCTCAAAAGTCCTCTGCACTGCTCCCTGTAGTCTTCTCTGACTGAGGTAGCAACTAGCAACGATGCTGCAACACCTAACACTTTACACTTCAGGGCCCAACCACTGGCACTCCCTTTACTCTTCAGAGTATTCTCTGGTACCCCCTTTACTATATTCCTGTACCAGCTAGCTAGCTCCTGGATCCTCTGACCTTCTCCGGAGTGGTCCCCTCTGACTAGGCAGATCCCCAGGGGCAGTTTGCAGTACTCACGACTCAGAATGCTTTCCTGAAACTCCACCCCAATGCTCCGCTGGTCCTCAGCACACCTGGATCCTTCTCTGCAGCTCAGCTCAGCCCTGTATCCCCTTAGGCCAGCCGCCTGGGACACCCGATTCTTCCTGACAGGAGGAGAAACAGCTGTCTCCTCCCTCCTGGGACTCTGCTTCCCTCCAAAGACGATGAGTCATGTGCTCCCATCAGACTTATACCCTCTCCCAGAATGCTGTGCGGCATAATCTGCCCTCCTGGAATAGATACAAGCCCTGGTGTGCCATTGGCCGGGTTTTCTCCACTGCCCAATGAGAGCCCTCATTGGGTTACAGTGGGGAGACTCCCCGGTCTCAACAGTCACACCTGGGAACCATGACAACCTAGCTGAAAACATGGCCTTGCTGATACCAAGCATCTACCTTGGAGGGTGCTACATAAGCGATTACTCCTCTTCTTAAGACCAGGAAAAAGAAGACCCAGTAGATTATGTACAGGGTCCAAAGGACAGGACTGGTCAAACACCTGTTCAAGTAGTGACCCAAGGTTTCAATATTGAGTTGGACCTCCTTTGCAGCTAGAACAGCTTCAACTCTTCAGGGAAGGCTGTCCACAAGGTTTAGGAGTGTGTCTATGGGAATGTTTGACCATTCTTCCAGAAGCGCATATGTGAGGTTAGGCACTGATGTGGATGAGAAGACCTGGCTTGTAGGCTCCGCTCTAATTCATCCCAAAGGTGTTCTATCACAAGGCAAGGTCCATAAAGACATGAATGAGCGAGTTTGGGGTGGAGGAACTTGACTGGCTGGCACAGAGTCCTGACCTCAACCTGATAGAACACCTTTGGGAGGAATTAGAGCGGAGACTGCGAGCCAGGCCTTCTCGTCCAACATCAGTGCCCGACTTCACAAATACGCTTCTGGAAGAATGGTCAAACATTCCTATAGACACACTCCTGAACCTTGTGGACAGCCTTCCCAGAAGAGTTGAAGCTGTTAAAGCGACAAAGGTTGGGCGAACTCAATATTGAACCCTAAGGACTAAGACTGGGATGCCATTAAAGTTCATGTACATGTAAAGGGTCCCAATACTTTTGGTAATATAGTGTATATACATTGCCTTGAAAAAGTATTCATATCCCTTGAAGTTTTCATAATTTTGTCATGTTACAACCAAAAACGAAAATGTTTTTATTGCAATTTTATGTGATAAACTAACGCAAAGTGGAAAGAAAATGATAAATGGTTTTCAAAATTTTTTACAAATAAATATTTGAAAAGCACGGCGTGCATTTGTATGCAGCCCTCTTTACTCTGATACCCCTAACTAAAATCTAGTGGAACCAATTGCCTTCAGAAGTCATCTAATTAGTAAATAGAGTCCACCTGTGTGTAATTTAATCTCAGTATAAACACAGCTGTTCTGTGAAGCCCTCAGAGGTTTGTTAGAGAACCTTAGTGAAGAAACAGCATCATGAAGGCCAAGGAACATACCAGACAGGTCAGGGCTAAAGTCGTGGAGAAGTTTAAAGCTGTGTTAGGTTATAAAAAATATACCAAGCTTTGAACATCTGGCATATGGCACAACTGCAAACCTACCAAGACATGGCCATCCCCCTTAAAGCGGTTGTAAACCCTTGGGGGAAAAAAAAAAAAAACACCTGCAAGACAAAGGCATAATGGGCTAGTATGCATGGCATACTAGCCCATTATGTGTAACTTACCTTAGAACGAAGCCCCGACACGGACCCCCGGACATCGCTGCGGGCGGTGCCATGATCCCTCGCCGTCTCTTCCGGGTTCGGGGGCTCCGGCGCGGTGATTGGCCGGAAGAGACGGCTCCGGCGCGATGATTGGCCGGAGCCGCGATGACGTCACTCCCGCGCATGCGCGCGGGAGTGATTTTCCGGCAAGCTCCCGGCAAATTAATTGAAGGTCCCCCCGGACCTTCAGAGCGCATGCGCCGCTCGCGAGAGCGGCTGCATGCACTGTAAATAGAAACATAGAAACATAGAATGTGTCGGCAGATAAGAACCATTTGGCCCATCTAGTCTGCCCAATATATCTGAATCCTATGAATAGTCCCTGGCCCTATCTTATATGAAGGATAGCCTTATGCCTATCCCATGCATGCTTAAACTCCTTCACTGTATTTGCAGCTACCACTTCTGCAGGAAGGTTATTCCATGCATCCACTACTCTCTCAGTAAAGTAATACTTCCTCATATTACTTTTAAACCTTTGCCCCTCTAATTTAAAACTGTGTCCTCTTGTGGTAGTTTTTCTTCTTTTAAATATGCTCTCCTCCTTTACCGAGTTGATTCCCTTTATGTATTTAAAAGTTTCTATCATATCCCCTCTGTCTCTTCTTTCTTCCAAGCTATACATGTTAAGGTCCTTTAACCTTTCCTGGTAAGTTTTTTCCTGCAATCCATGTACTAGTTTAGTAGCTCTTCTCTGAACTCTCTCTAGAGTATCTATATCCTTCTGGAGATATGGCCTCCAGTACTGCGCACAATACTCCAAGTGAGGTCTCACCAGTGTTCTGTACAGCGGCATAAGCACTTCTCTCTTTCTACTGCTTATACCTCTCCCTATACATCCAAGCATTCTGCTGGCATTTCGTGCTGCTCTATTACATTGTCTTCCCACCTTTAAGTCTTCTGAAATAATTACTCCTAAATCCCTTTCCTCAGATACTGAGGTCAGGACTGTGTCAAATATTCTATATTCTGCCCTTGGGTTTTTACGTCCCAGGTGCATTATCTTGCACTTATCCACATTAAATTTCAGTTGCCAGAGTTCTGACCATTTTTCTAGTTTTCCTAAATCCTTTTCCATTTGGCGTTTCCCTCCAGGAACATCAACCCTGTTACATATCTTTGTGTCATCAGCAAAAAGACAAACCTTACCATCGAGGCCTTTTGCAATATCACTTATGAAGATATTAAACAAAATTGGTCCCAGTACAGATCCCTGAGGTACCCCACTGGTAACATGACCTTGTTCTGAATGTTCTCCATTGACTACAACCCTCTGTTGTCTGTCACTCAGCCACTGCCTAATCCACTCAACAATATGGGAGTCCATGCTCAATGACTGCAGTTTATTGATAAGTCTTCTATGTGGGACAGTGTCAAAAGCCTTACTAAAATCTAGATATGCAATGTCTACTGCACCTCCACCGTCTATTATTTTAGTCACCCAGTCAAAAAAGTCTATAAGATTTGTTTGACATGATCTCCCTGAAGTAAACCCATGTTGTTTTTCATCTTGCAATCCATGGGATTTAAGATGTTCCACAATCCTATCCTTTAATAGGGTTTCCATTAATTTGCCTACTATTGATGTCAGACTCACTGGTCTATAGTTGCTCGATTCCTCCCTACTACCTTTCTTGTGAATGGGCACGACATTTGCCAATTTCCAATCTTCCGGGACGACTCCTGTTGCTAATGATTGGTTAAATAAATCTGTTAATGGTTTTGCCAGCTCACCACTAAGCTCTTTTAATAATTTTGGGTGTATCTCATCAGGACCCTGTGACTTATTTGTCTTCACTTTAGACAGCAATCTTAGAACGTCTTCCTCTGTAAAGACACATGCATCAAACGATTCATTAGTCATCCTTTCAAGTGGAGGTCCTTCTCCTTCTTTTTCTTCTGTAAAAACTGAACAGAAGTATTCATTAAGGCAGTCGGCTAGCCCTTTATTCTCTTCTACATACCTTCCGTCCTTTGTTTTTAATTTAGTTATTCCTTGTTTTAATTTCCTTTTTTCATTTATATATCTGAAGAATGTCTTATCCCCCTTTTTCATAGACTGAGCTAGTTTTTCTTCTGCCTGCGCTTTAGAAGTTCTTATAACTTGCTTGGCCTCTTTCTGCCTAATCTTGTAGATTTCCTTATCTTCATTGCTCTGGGTTTTTTTATAATTACAAAATGCTAGCTTTTTATTTTTAATGATTTGGGCCACTTCTGCTGAGTACCACGGTGGTCTCTTCCTTTTTTTGCTTTTACTGACAAGTCTAATGCACTTTTCTGTTGCCTTCAATAATGCACCTTTTAAGTAGTCCCATTTCTCCTGGACTCCATGTAATCCGTTCCAGTCTGATAAGGACTCATTTATGACTAATTTCATTTTTGAAAAGTCTGTTTTTCTAAAATCTAAAACTTTTGTTTTTGTGTGGTGCGACTCTTTCACAGTTCTTATATTAAACCACACTGACTGGTGATCACTGGATCCCAAGGTTTCGCCTACAATGACATCATATACCGAATCCCCATTTGTGAATACCAGATCCAAAATGGCCTCCCTCCGGGTTGGCTCCTCAACCACTTGTTGCAGAGACAACCCCAGTAGGGAATTTAGAATATCTGTACTCCTGGTAGAACTTGCTATTTTGGTTTTCCAGTTTATATCTGGAAGATTGAAATCTCCCATAATGATAACTTCTCCTTTCATTGTCATTTTAGCGATTTCTTCAACTAGTAGATCATCTAGTTCTTTAACTTGACCAGGTGGTCTATATATCACACCTACACGAGTTACTGCATGATTAGCAAACTGCAACGTAACCCAAACTGACTCTATGTTGGCCTCACCAACTTGTATTAGGTTAGATTTAATGCTATCTTTCACATACAGGGCCACTCCTCCTCCTTTCTTGCCTTCTCTGTCTCTTCTGTATAAAGAGTACCCTGGTATAGTTATGTCCCAGTCATTTCTTTCATTAAACCATGTCTCCGTAACAGCCACTAAATCTACATTCTCAGATGCCATAATTGACCCAAGTTCATTGATTTTTTTACCTAAACTGTGAGCATTTGTAGACAGGACTCTGAGCTTATCATTTCTTAACCTCTGTGCTTCTGACCTGTTCTGGCATTGTTTCGGGGGGCAATTGGACTCTTGTAATTCCACTCTTTTGCCCCCCCTTCCTAGTTTAAATACTCTTTAGCAAATTTTTGGAGTTGTTCACTAAGTACATTTGTTCCTTTGAGAGAAAGATGCATAATAGATAAATATCTCCTAAACCATGCCGATTTAGGAGATATTATTTGTACCTACAGGTAAGCCTTATTATAGGCTTACCTGTAGGTAAAAGTGTCAAAAAGCGGGATACTACCGCTTTAACTGACAAGCCTGGTCAAGGAGAGCATTAATCATAGAAGCAGCCAAGAGGCCCATGGTAACTCTGGAGGAGCTGCAGAGATCTACAGCTCAGGTGGGAGAATCTGTCCACAGGACAGCTATTAGTTGTGCACTCCATAAATCTGACCTTTATGGAAGAGTGGCAAGAAGAAAGCCATTGTTGAAAGAAAACCATAAGAAGTTCCGTTTTCAGTTTGCGAGAAGCCATGTGGGGGACACAGTAAACATGTGGAAGAAGGTCCTCTGGTCAGATGAGACATAAATTTAACTTTTTGGCCTAAAAGCAAAATGCTGTGTGTGGTGAAAAACTAACACTGCATATCACCCTGAACACACTATCCCCACCGTGAAACATGGTGGTGGCAGAATCATGTTATGGGGATGCTTTTCTTCAGCAGAGACAGGGAAGCTGGTCAGAGTTGATGGGAAGATGGATGGAGCCAAATACAGGTCAATCTGCAAAAGACTTGAGACTTCAAAAGAGGTTTACCTTCCTGCAGGACGATGACCCTAAACATACAGCCAGAACTTCAATGGAATGGTTTAAATCAAAGCATATTCATGTTTTAGAAAGGCCCAGTCAAAGTCCAGACCTAAATCCAATTGAGAATCTGTGGCAAGACTTGAAAATTGTTGTTTACGGACGCTCTACATCCAATCTGATGGGAAAAGCTTGGGCTATTTTGCAAAGAAGAATGAGAAAAAAATGTCACTCTCTAGATGTGCAAAGCTGGTAGAGACATACCCAAAAAGACTTGCAGCTGTAATTGCAACAAAAGGTGGTTCTACAAAGTATTGACTCAGGGAGGCTTAATACAAATGCACACCACACTTTTCACATATTTATTTGTACAAAAAATGTTGAAAACCATTAGTCATTTTCCTTCCACTTTACAATTATGTGCCACTTTGCGTTGGTCTATCCTATAAAATTAATTTACGTTTTTGGTTTTAACATGACAAAATGTGGAAAATTTCTAGGGGGTATGAATACTTTTTCATGGTACTGTATGTATATATATATATATATATATATAGAGAGAGAGAGAGAGAGAGAGAGAGAGAGAGAGAGAGAGAGAGAGAGAGTGAGAGTATAGAGTACACTGTATATTTGTATATATATATATATATATATATATATATATACAGTATCTCACAAAAGTGAGTACACCCCTCACATTTTTGTAAATTCATGTGACAACACTGAAGAAATTAAATTTTGCTACAATGTAAAGTAGTGAGTGCACAGCTTGTATAACAGTGTAAATTTGCAGTCCCCTCAAAATAATTCAACATACAGCCATTAATGTCTAAACCACTGGCAACAAAGGTGAGTACACCCCTAAATGAAAATGATCAAATTGGGCCCAGTTAGCCATTTTTTCCCCCCGGTGTCATGTGACTCGTTTGTTTTACAAGGTCTCAGGTGTGAATGGAGAGCAGGTATGTTAAATTTGGTGTATTCGCTTTTACTCTCTCATACTGGCCACTGGAAGTTCAACACAGCACATCATGGCAAAGGACTCTCTAAGGATCTGAAAAAAAAGAATGTTGCTCCACATAAAGGTGGCCTAGGCTATAAGAACATTGCCAAGACCCTGAAACTGAGCTGCAGCACGGTGGTCAAGACCATACAGCGATTTAACAGGACAGGTTCCACTCAGAACAGGCCTCACCATGGTCGACCAAAGAAGTTGGCCAGTGTTCAGCGTCATATCCAGAGTTTGTCTTTGGGAAATGGACGTATGAGTGCTGCCAGCATTGCTGCAGAAGTTGAAGGGGTGGGGGGTCAGCCTGTCAGTGCTCAGACCTTATGCTGCACACTGCATCAAAATGATCTGCATGACTGTCATCCCAGAAGGAAGCCTCTTCCAAAGATGATGCACAAGAAAACCCACAAACAGTTTGCTGAAAACAAGCAGACTAAGGACATGGATTGCTAGAATCATGTCCTATGGTCTAAAGCGACCAAGATAAACTTATTTGGTTCAGATTGTGTCAAGTGTGTGTGTGGCGCAACCAGGTGAGGAGAGCGAAGACAAGTGTGTCTTGCCTACTGTCAAGCATGGTGGTGGGAGTGTCATGAGGCTGCTTGAGTGCTGCCGGTACTGGGGAGATACAGTTCATTGAGCGAACCATGAATGCCAACATGTACTGTGACATACTGAAGCAAAGCATGATCCCCTCCCTTCAGGGACTGGGCCGCAGAGTAGTATTCCAACATGATAACGACCCCAAACACACCTCCAAGATGACCATTGCCTCGCTAAAGAAGCTGAGGGTAAAGGTGATGGACTGGCCAAACATATCTCTAGACCTAAATCCTATTGAGCATCTGTGGGGCATCCTCAAAAGGTAGGTGAAGAACCTCAAGGTGTGTAACATCCACCAGCTCTGTGATGCATCATGGAGAAGTGGAAAAGGACTCCAGCGGCAACCTGTGAAGCTCTGGTGAACTCCATGCCCAAGAGGGTTAGGACAAATAATGGTGGCCACACAAAGTATTGACACTTTGGACCCAATTTGGACATTGTCACTTAGAGGCGTACTCACTTTTGTTGCCAGCGCTTTAGACATTAATGGTTGTGTGTTGAGTTATTTTGAGGGGACAGCAAATTTACACTGTTATACAAGCTGTATACTCACTACTTTACATTGTAGCAAAGTGTCATTTCTTCAGTGTTGTCACTTTTGTGAGATACTGTATATATATATTGCCATGGAGAAGTGCGGGAAAGGGAGACCCTATAAGAATGTATAGTTAACTTTGCAATGAACAGGATATAATGAAACTCATTTTTTATAGCTGATCAGTTTCATGCAGTGCATTCTGTTATCACACACATTTCTCTTCAGTTTACTGGTCATACAAAGTAAATGAGCTGTACGCTCTCATAGACTGACTGCTAACTGTGGTTGAATAGGCTTTAATCTCGTTAAACTTCCCACGGCTGTCGTAAGTCTATAGCCAGCGTAAAGATACCCACGTACATGTAGATTAGACTGAATATAAAGATTCAGCCCAGATAGGCAGTGAAAATGTGGCTTGCAGCCTCTTTATATGGTTTTGTATTGTAGAATAAAAGCTAAAAGTATATTATAAGCTCATCTGAAAATGTGGAGACATTGTATGCAAACTGTTGGTTGTCCTTTGTTAATGTACAAAGCTTAGATTAAAGCGATAGTAAACCTTCTATTTTTAAAAAGAACAAAAAAACAAAAACAAATGGACCCCGGGTGGTTTAAGCCATGCACCACACATTATGACATACTTACATACTTACCCTAAAACGAAGCCCTTCAACGATGTGCACTGTCACCGCTGACAGTGCTTCCTTCTTCATCCGGTCTTCCTTCCAGGTTTTCGGTGATGATGGTTTACGGCACAAAGCTATGAAGGGAGGGCACAATATGCGCCAGTGACTTCAACGGCTACATCCCATGTGAAAATATCCTAAACAGAGAAAGTTTAGGAGATATTCACTGTACCTACAGGTAAGCCTTATTATAGGCTTACCTGTAGGTACAAGTTCAAAGCACAGGGTTACTACCGCTTTAAAGCATATCTGAACCCAAGAACAACATTTTAATGTATATTGAAGCTTTTTAGTCCTTATTTTGATATGTTGGATGCATTTGATTTATTTTGTCAGATTTGTTTTACCTTTATTTTCACCTAGGGAATCTGTGATTAACCACTTGCCCTCTGGAAGATTTACCCCCTTCATGATCAGGTCATTTTTTGTAAAACAGCACTGCGTTACTTTAACTGGCAATTGCGCGGTCATGCGACTCTGTACCCAAATAAAATTGATGTCCTTTTTTTTCCACAAATTGAGCTTTCTTTTGGTGGTATTTGATCACCTCTGTGTTTTTTTATTCTTTGAGCTATAAACAAACAAAAAAAAAAAAAACGTCAACTTTGTGCTATAAAACCTAGCCAATAAAAAATTTAAAAAAATGTAATTGCTTCATAAATTTCAGGCAATATGTATTCTGCTGCATATTTTTGGTAAAAAATATTTACTGGCTTGCGCAAAAGTTATAGCATCTACAAACTATGGGATATTTTTATTTACTTTTTTTTATTAGTAATGATGGTGATCAGCAACTTAAAGCAGGACTGCGATATTGTGGCGGATATTCTGACACTAACTGACTTTTTTGACACTTTTTCGGAACCAGTGACGCTAATACAGTTATCAGTGCTAAAATATGCACTGTCACTATACTAATGACACTGGCTGGGAAGGGGTAACATCAGGGGTAATCAAAGGATTAACTGTGTGCCTAGCCAATGTTTTACTATACTGTGTTAGGGGCTTTTCCTAGGGGCAAGACATGGATTCTAGTCCCTGCTTTGCAGAGACACAGGATCCATGCCTTTCCACCTGTCAGAACGGCGATCTGCCTTGTTTACATTGGAAGATCGCAGTTCTGCCTCTGCCTGACGATCAATGGGTGCTGAAGGAGATTGAGTATCCTACACCCGCCGATCAGCTTCTGCTGTGTGTAATCATAGCAGAAGTGAGAGCGTGCCCCCTAACCAGAAGTGTTGAAACACGTATGTATACGTGATCGGGTGCACAGTGAAACTGCTATAGGGTGGACCTAAAGTGGTAACGCTTATTCACCATACAGTATCTATGAAGAGTAGAGTTGTCATCCTTGGACAGCACTACTAATGTTTTCTTGGTGGTGCTACTGATTTCAAGTGAATGATAAATGACTGTAGAAGACAAAAAATCAGGCGTCTAAATGCCACCACATACCCAGGGCTGAACGAAACAGAAAGCTTCAGACCGTTTCTGGAGAGTTTTGCATCTGGCAAAACAGATTAACATCATAGAAAAAAATATAACCACCACCAATCAGACCATACATATATCATGGGATCCATCCCAAGATATCAGAATTCTGAGATCACACTTAACGTCCCAAAAAAATCCCTTTTGGTGTGCCAGACCTGTGGATATTCCTTCAACGTCTCCATTGGGGATATCCTCTCGGGCATCTAGATATAATTACTGCTGTTAAAACGAACCAAGAATGTTATATATAATATATATATTTATTACGTATTTACTACCCCTTTTTTTCTTGTACAACATGTAACAATTATGTGTATATTTATAGGAAGATGTACATCTTGTTTTTATGAGCAAACCACTTTGTTTTCCCCCCCATCCTGCACCCGGCACAGCAAGCCCCTGCCACTTCTCGGTGACAGGGGTTACTATGGAGACGGGAATCTACCGGCCACGGCTGAGTCTTTTCCTTGATCTCCCATACACTGTGTCGGCGGCCGAGCTGTCAGGATCGGCTTGTACGGCGCGCGCATCACCCAGGCGCCTGCGCAGTACAAAAGCCTGAGTCACTGACGGAAGAAGCCGATGACGTGCAGCACACCATGCGCATGCGCGAGCGGCTTTATAAGGCCGGGGAGCCGGCGTCCACCCTCACTTCCCTCTTGCAGAGGGAACAGGACGGACGTGGACCAGCGGCGGTGAAGGATTTCACCTCTACCTCTTCTTCTAACACCTAATACCTCCTTGAAAAAAATGTAAGTCTGGACGAACGTCTTTTTGCCTGAAGTCAAAAATAAAATACCTTTTATCCACAATACTTTACAAATTGTAATAAAACACTTCATAGACATATGACCATTTTCAGAACGGCTAACTGGCGGCAGCAATCCATTTATGACTGCGGCATCAGGAGAGATACCTTCCCCTTCTCTAAATCTGTATAAAATCGGCAAATGTAAGTGTTTATCTGGGCTCGGACACCCACATTAATTACTTACCTTGGGAGATACAATATAACATATATATATATATATATATATATATATATATATATATATACTCCTTCCAGAACGATCCAGGACACTACTGGAACAACAATCCAATATCCCTATATGAACACCTCCAAACCTGGATGTGAGTAGCCAACATTGGCAATATATGACCTCCATTTTTATACGATAAAAAAGACATCTAATATATCTTTTCAGACCATGGTACCACACGGCTCCTTGTTGCAGGCTTAGAGGGGACAGAGGCAATTTTGGTTTGCAGTAACAAGATTTTTTTAAAATACAAGTATGTATTTATCATTATTCATTATTTTTTCTTGTATATAACAATTTCACGTATATTTCCAAATGGAAATATTGAATATTATCTATTATACATTACAGCTGGGTGACAGAAAAACTTTGAAAAAGGCTGATACAGCCGAAACGCGTCAGAAATTATGGATGAAACTCTGTGAAACTCCTACATACGGAATACACAGAGACAAGATCCATAAAACTGTCACAACTTATCACATGTGTCACGGATTCACTGAGAATCCTTCTTCTCTATTCTTATCTTTTTCACATTGGGCCTGTACCCAACACCAATACTCACAACTGAGTTATAATATTTTCTTATTTATTTACTTTTATGTTAATTTGGTAATAAATTGAGATATAATTTTACTCATGTTCAATTGCTACTTACTTGCCCACAAAGTCCCATTATCTTTGGCTTGAGACACCAAAAAACCCCCTCTTTTTTCAATGACATGGATGTTGCTTCAAATTACCAAGTAGGAACCAGTAGTTTATATAGTTGGGTTTAAAGCTGCGCTCAACCCAAAAGGTGAAGCTTGGCTGATCTGCCCCCCTCTGCTGCCACATTTGGCACCTTTCGAGGGGGAGGGGAGAGGGGGGAGCGGGTACCTGGTTTTGACAGGTATGGCAAAGTCACCTGGAAGTTCGGCCCCCCTCCTCCTTCCCCCACCACCAGGCCATTCACAATGCGCAGTAGGGAACAGGCTGGGAAGCCGCAAGGCTTCACTGCCGGTTACTCCTATAAGCAATGGCGGTGGCAGCACCCGAGAGACCATTGAAATGTAAGCCTGATCTGTTATATATGTTGAATAGCATATATAATAGTGGTGTCAAAGGTAAAAGAGCACATAGGCCAGAAATGTATCCACAATTTGAGTGGTGGACCACATGCAATTTTTTTTTGTTGAATTACATAAAAAGGAAGAAAGCGTATAATTATGAAGGAAGGGTGAATTTATAGTATTTAATTAGCTTTTCTGGTAACTGTAACTTACTAATGCTGGGCTTAGCAGGAGCTTGTCCCTATTCCCCAAACAGAATACACATGTAAGAAATATAGCATCACTCCATTCTTCCAGCTTAATAATAGAGACGATTAGCAGTGCAGTATCTACAAGAACCTGGACTAAGAAATGTTGACAAATGCTGGAAGAACAGAGCTGTTGTCCTTGTAGATGCATGATGTGCGCAGTAGTCTATATAGTTGGTGGACTTGGAGGGACAGCTGATGTCAAGCGTACCATGCATGTAAATTTCCAGGCCTCCATATTAGAATCAGTAACTCAATGTCTTGAAAGCAGTTTCGAGGATTTTTACTTTTAACTTCTAACAATATTTGATTAGATAAATGTAAATTTATTTTCTTAACAACCTCAAGGTCGTAAAAGAAGGTACCACGGGCCATCAGTTGCATAGTCCTATTGTATAGTATTTTAAAAATTGGTGCATTGTAACCTTGTCTTGGTGCTGCATTCCCAATGGTTGCTTATAGTACATAAGACCTTATATGTGTTTCTGATAAATCATATCTTCATTCTGTAAGCAGATTAGCTTTGCTCAAAACTTTATTTTCAGGTTACTAATGCAAAACCAGAGAAAGAGAAATTGTTCTTGCAGATGTAAGGAGAATGGCTAGTGGTCTACGATGAAATACATTTATTGTCTCCCTGGAAGCCTCTACTGACCTCGTTTTATTGCTTTGTACAATTATCAGGGAAAAGGAATTCACAAATATACTATCTCAAATAACACCAGAGCCATCTTTTCTGCTTCCATCCCAAAAGATTATGCCACTGCTTTCATTTAATATTAATAGTATTATTATTACTTGGGGTGTTAGGAAAGCTCAGTGCTGGTTAACCCTGATGATGCTGGATATTCCTAAGTTGTCATACTGGTCACAATAAACTGTGCTTTCAGGGTCTACAAAGTGGATACAGACAGACTGATATTTATATACTGTATTTGGTCAAATATTGTTCAGCTACACTTTGAGTAAAGTTTGAGAAGCAACCGAGAGATTGTCAATTGTTTGTTGGTACAATTTGTTTCTCGAAACAGGGCTACAGAATACTTAAGTATCCCTCAATTTGTATAA
The DNA here is from genome assembly GCF_965119305.1 of Pelophylax lessonae. NCBI lineage: Eukaryota > Metazoa > Chordata > Amphibia > Anura > Ranidae > Pelophylax > Pelophylax lessonae. The sequence continues at coordinate 175,674,984 of NC_138770.1, read as the reverse complement.
ACAAATTCTGACTTTCAGAAATTTGCAGTGTCCCACTTCCTGCACAGCAATGCCTTGGCTCCTCAAAGTTAGCTCAGGTACTGTGCATGGCATTATATTAGGTGGTGTTTGCATCTACTACCTACTGTAAAACATTGGAGCAATTTGGGGTACCCTGTAGGTGTATTAAGGAGATGGCTGTACCTGCTTGCATCAAGTAGTCTCTGGGATGGTACTGTGGGGTGCATTTATTAGACTAAGACTAAATACAGGTTCTCATTCTATGTTCCCAGTGGCACTGTTAGTCTGTACAATATTAGTAGCATTATTCACATGTGCAAGATCTGAATAACAACTGCAAACATTTGGTCCTTTTTAGAATATTACATTTCATCGTACTGCATAAGGTAGCAGTATGAAGACAGGTGCAGCCTGCCTTCTCCGCTGCAGGTGGCGCTCAACCCAAGTGGCATTGCAGAGGGAGAGGAAGTCAAGAGGGACTTAGTTCCGCTATGGTTTCCTGGGTCACAAGGGGCAACCATCTTGGGTCAACTTGGAAAACGGCCCATTTAGTTTAAAATTGAACAAAAGGCAAAACACTTATTTATACATATAAAAAAAAAGCATTATAAATACCTTGCTCCCCCTTTTTATAAGTGATCACATTTCCTCTGCTCTCTCTGTTCTCAGCTGCATAAGAGCTGGGTGAGGAGAAGCAATAGTACACTGAGTTTCTCAGTGAAAGGCGATGGGGGAGGGTCAGGACAAGTCTGATCGTTGGAGGAGAGCAGGCTAAATTCCCAGCACAGCTAGAGAACTAAATAAATATATAAGGGTGCGCTTTAACTAAAAAAGAGTGATGGATGGGGGGTGGCTGCACTTGAACTCTAAGAACAGCTAGAGAACTGACCATGGTGTGTTCTCCTACTTAGTGTGGTCAGTTGTTAATAGGAAAGCAGAGGGTTGGCTGGACACCCGGGATTTCATAAAAGGGAAGCAGTACAAAGAGAACAGGATACTCTTTCAAACAAGTACAGTGCACGGTGCAGCAGGCACATATCAGGAATATGAAATGCTAGGCTAATAAAAACTTTAAGACTCTGGCTTCCTGGGCTTGACACATATTTCACATGTCGCTAGAGTAGGGACAGGTCACCCGTCTGGTAGGGAAAGTGCTTAGTGTCAGGTAGAGGTTCCTGTGGAGTAGGGAAAGTACAGGAACATGCCATGCTTTCCAAAAGCCTCCCCACTTGGGTACTGACCAGCCAGGTTGCATTCCACCTCTTGAGAAAGACACTGTTGGCACAACTGATGCCTGATTTTACTATTCATGCTATGAGTGCTCCTGGCCGGGTTGTCTTCCCGCCATGCCTGTTCTGTATTGCTGAACTTCAGTTAATTTCTGTTTTTCCGCACTCGTGTTTTTCTGCTGCTACACAATGCTGCACCCACCCACAAGTATATTTCCTCCGTTTCCAGATATTTATATATCGTAGCCCTTTTCTAAACCCTGCCTATTTATAGGAAAGGATACTAGACTTGAATGGCAGAGTTACAATTCAAAGAGCCGAGGCCAGTTTATTGAAAGTGCCATTTAATCCAGCTGTGTGTTCATTGGAAAAATCTCTATTGGAGTGCACAGCTCTTACACCACAAACCCGCTGATAGGAAATTATGGCAGAGTGGTGACCTCACTGGCATGTTGGTGCTCCTTCATTATTTATGTGAAAAAGCTGAAATTGAGACAGTGACCAGTGATCACCAGACATGCTTGGGGTGTTTTTCAAAGTGATTTCTCAGCAAAATAAAGCATGGAGACATGGGTTAATGGGTGGATTTATTTTGATTATTAAAAATTAAAAAGTGTTTTTGTTTTGTGGCACTCAGATACAGAGTAATCCTACTTAAAGGAAGGCTTGTAGAGTGTGGGAATGTGTGGGTAAAAGGCTTTAATGGTTTTTGTATGGTGATTCATGAGTGTGTTGGAATTATGCAGTTGTGCGAATAATCTGTGAGCTCTCCATATTGTAAGATTTTTTTGTTTCTCTTGAAAATAAAAAGCACATTTGGGAAAAAAAGTGACCATCTTTTGTAAGGGATAGAGGTAGTAATATACTGCGCCAACCTTAATATGAACTCATATACCAAAAAAAAGCAGCTAACACAAAATCCTGAAAAACAGATCCATAAAGTATTAAAAGTAGGTGTAGCGCTAAGCAGGTGACATATACAGTCCTTCAATTTAATTGAGGGACCGGCACCAGCACCCAAGTGTCAGAGCCTCTGTGAGCAACCTGTGAAGTGGAGGAGAACAAGGTCTCTAACATCCACTAGCTCTGTAATGTCATCATGGAGGAGTGTAAGAGGACTCCAGTAGCAACCTGTGAAGTTCTGGTAAACTCTATGCCCAAGATTGTTAAGGCAGTGCTGAAAAATATTGGTGGCCACACAAAATATTGACACTTTGGGTCCAATTTGGACATTTCCAGTTAGGTGTGTACTCACTATTGTTGCCAGCGGTTTAGACGTTAATGGCTGTGTGTTGAGTTATTTTGAGGGGACAGAAAATTTTCACTGTTGTACAAGCTGTACATTCTCTACTTACATTGTAGCAAAGTGTCATTTCTTCAATGTTGTCACATGAAAAGATATAATAAAATATTCACAAAAATGTGAGGGGTGTACCCACTTTTGTGAAATACTATATATATATATATATATATATACTGTATATTGTAGTCAAGGCACTCAAAGACAAAAATTTTGTAAGTGCCTCAACTAAAGCTGGTCTCTCTGCTGTCAGAATACTGTAGCTCAATGGGTAGGATTCCCCAACTCACACTGAATATGTGAATGGGGTAATCATTTTTTTTTTTTTCATTTAAGGAGCTTGTTGAAAGAAAAAAAAATAATCATCTATGGGCTGCTTAACTTTTGTCTATTAACTTTTTTTTTAACAGCAGTGCACCCAGGCTAATTTCTGACAAAGTGCAGTAACCACAGTTGGAACTATATCCCCTGTAAGGTTTATTTTTGCATCTGTGTCCCATTGGGGAGATTTACCTTTTCTTCCTGTCCCATAGCCAAACAGTGAGAGGAAATCCCTATAAATTAAAACAATATTAAAGTCTTGTTTTTTTTTTTTTTTTTAAATAACAAACATGTTATACTTACCTTAAAATTACATACAGCGCAGCACTATAGATAATAATTAAGTTATAAGGAATTCATCAATTCATAAAAGCATATGATAAAAATCCAAATCAATGAGTCCAAATGATGTATTTCACAATGTAGCCATGAAGGCCAGAATATAGAACAGAGATCCGTGAGAGTGAAAAGAGATCCAGTAACATTACAGGTGACAATGCCCTCCACCAAAATATAGATTGCTCACTCACTTCAAAGTATGGACCCCTGATTTAACAGAAGGTCATAAGCTCTTGTCCCACCTTTGGGTAAGTATAGAAGTCAGCGAGGGGTCTTGGTATACGAGCAGATCCCAATAACATGTGGATAAACAAAATAAAACTAAGTGCTCTCAGCTGGCTCTAAAAAGTGTTGCTTTAATATAAAAAAATCCACTCATAAACAATCCTCTTGTTCATTAGCTAATAGTCATACACAGAGTACCAGTCTCATATCGGCAGCTGACGAAAACCCTTGGACGTAACGCGTGCGGGGGAAGGAGCTACAGAGGATGACATCATCCGCTGCTATCCTGCTCTGCCGCGGCTTCCAGCCACATGTGCGGGAGTAACGTCATCGCAGTTCCTGTCAGTCACAGAGCCGGAGTCCGCGAACCCAGAAGCAAGAAAGGTAGAGATGGGAGCCCGCTGCGGCTCTGAGATCTCAGCGCAGGAGGGCCTCAGTTTAAGGTAAGCTTACCATAATGTGCTAGTATGCAATTTAAAAACGTCCAGCACTTTAAGAGACATAATTGATGGGCTATTGTTTGCTCCAGAACTACTTCTGTCCCAGTAAAAATCTATGGCAATAAAAAAGCAAGTGAAACAGATCAAACGCAAGTCAACTGCAGATCAAATACACTTCTAATTATTTTGAATAATCTCTGAAGCATCATAAACTATTGTCAAAAGCACCCTGTAATGGTCAATTGAAGCTCATCAACACTGACCCTTATAGCACCATGGCCATCACCAATTTTAAGTGTATATAATTGAACCTAATATAAGGTAAACATGGACAGATGGATCAGACTAGTTAAAGGTTTTCTTTTTTTCTAAAGAAGTACGAGTACAAATCTGCATATTAAATAGGTATGTGTAATTGAACATATGTTGCATTTACTTCCTCCTAGAACCATCTTGGAATACCTTGTTTATTTTCTGTAAAGAAGAAATATTACTGTCTACAAGTACGAGACATTTGTCTGTCAGTTCTGTACTTTCTGTCATTACATGGAGGGGGAGCTGTACCTTAGTCCAGGAGACAGGGGAAATCTGTTATCATTGACTGTTCATTGCCATTTGACTGAATTCCTGTTGTCTTTATTAGACCTGCATTGATGGCCTTAAAGTATAAAGTATAGTATTTTTGGATTATGTTTATTTATTTATTAAAAAGAAAATAATTATTCTTTTGCCAGAAGGTGGAGCTCCAGTCTTTTTTTCACATGCTCTCCAGGTATATAGTAATTATAATATAACAATTTATAACTAGAAAAGCTACAATTTCTGGGGAAATTGTGTGAAGTGTTCTTGCCTCCACCAGTCATATTGTGAAAACTATCAGGACTATGGCTTAGCCATTTTTAGTGGCAGCAGGGATAGCTGAATGTTTTGATATAAGATTTGTGTAGATGGGATGAAAATGCGGGAGTGATGGCAGTTTAGAAATCATGTCCTGATTTTTCAGCTCCTACTCTAGTTTTGAACATTCCGCCATTCATTCCTATGGGACCAATTTTGGCGCAAAAACGCCAATATTTAGTGAACCATTTGGCGAAACGTTCCACAAAGTAATAGCACACTAATCGGGAACAATCCGCGCGTTTCGGTATATTACTGTCTATGTAGTGTAAAAACTGTGGGAGGAGTTAGGGTGGTAAATTTGGCTATAATAATAAGAATATATATGTGAGATAACAGTAAATGGTCTTGCCATTAGGTTTACATATATTGCAATATATGTTCAGGCTGAGCAAATACGTCAAAGTTATCCCTCTCTGGCCAGTCCTTGCCATGCTTTATAAAATGCCAAATACTTATCTGTTTATAGCATACTTCAATGGATATAAAGCTAATATGGAGAGACAAACAGTTTTAGGAGGATTACAGACTTGAGTCTGGTCACTGGTCTGCACTATACAATAGAAATAGAATGTATTTTCTCAATCCAAATAGTTTACATATATTATTATATCATATCTTACTCCTCATCCCCAAGAGTTAATGAGAATATTTTTTTTGTAAATCCTGGAGTTGGGCTTTCAATGGAAGTCCATAGTTTAATATCCCACTTCAGTGATGTTGATTGCGCCATAAGGACCCCCCTCTAATCTACATTCATTTGGCCTGCAGCAGTTCTGAAAGGTATAATGGAAGGAATACATCACAAATGATAATTTTAGGTCTTTAAAATGACTTTAAATTTACCTAATTTTGAATACCAAGTGGTAGTGAGAGAGTTACAATGTTTTATGTTGTGGCCATAGTTATTATCATCTCACATAGGAGCAGAAACACAATCACAGCGTTCCCAAAGGACTTTCTGTGGCTTTGCTAATGACTTGTGACTTCAGTAATTTCCTGTGGCATTCAGTTAACTTTGCTAGATCTCCCTCATCCTAGCAGAGCTGAAACACACAGGTAGGCCATATTGATCATAATAACAAAAAAGTAAATGAATGTGTAAGAAATTGCACACTAATATTCCATACCAAGCAGCACAGTGGTTAAAGCTGAGCATACATGAGACAGTATTTTTGATTAGCCAGTGGGCTGATCAAAAAAAGAAAACTGAATAGATTTCTCCATCCACACAAGCAAGGTGGATGGAGAAATCCTACCCGCCGTGCAATAGTATTCTGACATTGGGACCCCCTGCTTTCATAATACACTGATTAGCACTGCAGCCAATTGGCAAAGGGATCCTGGGCTTGGATATCAGCTAGATTACTATCTGCATGCAGTTTACATGCTCTCCCCCTGTTTGCGTAGGTTTCCACACACTCCAAAGATATGTTAGTAGGTTAAAGGACTCCTGCCAAAATTACTCCCAGTATGATTGTACAAATTGGCTAAGTGCTGACACATTCTTCATGCTGGTCCAAAGCCCATACTACTAGGGAGGGTTGACAAAAGACCTAGCTACCTACATTAACACAATCAAAAAAATCTGAATGGCTGGCTGCACACCCTCCAAAAATCACCCTAATCATATAACCTTGTTATGAAGAAGCACTAATTTAATGTGAAACGGGTCAACCATATCTCTCTCTCCCCTGCTTATGGACTGAGGCTGTTTTTAAATATCTGTGCCTGAATAAAGTGATTTTTGGAGGACCTTAGGTGTGCAGCCATCCGTATTTTGTTGTTTGTGCTATATGGCTGTGAGTCGGGCTGGCACAATTTTGAGCTGAGCAGGTGGAGTCCTGGTTTTGGACTTATCTGGAGCTATGGTTTTTGTGTTAGCTACCTACCTCGTATATTTCACCAAAAAAATTCTATAGAATGGCTTTCAAACATATCAGACATGAGGCCCAAAGAGCTGGCCTGTAGAATCACTATAGAGAGTGGGAAATGACTGAACAGGTATATACATACATTTCCTTGTAATAAAGATTTCCTTTATTCTGTGGTATACTACTCAAATCTGTGAATTCCCCAAATTCAATAAAGAGATTACTCCCCAGTTGATGTGTAACATTAAATAAAAAGATGAATAAATGCGCCGTTGTTTAAACACCTAGATTTCCAAACTTATGATTAAACTGTAAAATATAGATAAAAATAATTAGTATTTCTACGAACAACTGGCAGCGACAGATGTTCACTTCTACAGTCCTCTGCAGATTTTGTTGTTAATGGAAAAAATAGCTCTCTAATGAAAAAGGGATTTTGCAAAAGATTTTTATTGGGCATTCAAATCAGATTGGCTCAAAAGAGGTGAAGATGATGTCCTACATCCACTTTAACCTTTAATTTCGTAAGCTCCTGAGGGTCAAGGAGGTCACAGCTTTGGTCTTTGGGGACTGTCTGTGGCAGACATAAATATCATTTTTTTTTAAAGAGGGACGTAACATAATGATGGTATCATGCTCAGCCCTCTATGATAGCAATAGATATATAAGGGATCTTTAAAAAGTTTTTGAAGACCCCTCGTAGATTCTTGGGTGACCAACTAATCATTATCATAATGTGATTGGGAGCGTGGCCTGAAGCTGCATGTGAGCGGAGGTGTGTGAGCGGAGCTCTCCCGGCCAGCATCCAGCTTGCACTCTATCGAGCTATAAACCTTCCGACATTCATGGCTACACCTCTAATACTCACCCTGCCATGTCACCGCCCTGGAAAACATCTGAAGCGGCGGCGAAACTGGACAAATTCCGGCGCCTGGAGGAGACGCGCAGGCCCACGGACTGTAAAGCTTCCCTTACATCCAAAATAGAGGAAATCAAGATAGATATTTCCCTACTGCGGCAGGATTTCCAAAAGCTGCGGGGGAGGGTGACGGAGGCCGAGGATCGCATATCCAGAGTGGAGGATGATCTCCCCCCGGTCCAGAATTCGGTAGAGCAGGCCTCTCGTGACATTGCCTACTTACTACATATAAGCAAGATGATCTAGAGAATAGGGCCCGACGCAACAATATTCATTTTATTGGGCTACCGGAGGATATGGAGGGTGCCTCTCCTGCTACCTTTTTGGAGGAGCTACTGGTCAAATTGTACGGTAGGGAGACCTTCGCTCAGGCATTTGTCGTGGAAAGGGCACATTGCATGCCGGCCAAGAAACCTCCCCCGGGTGCCCCCCCCCCTTGTGTCTTTATTGCAGGCTTCCTGAACTTCAGGGACAGGGATGCGGTCCTTCGCCTGTCATGTGAGCGAGGTAACATCCCATTGGACAACCACCACGTCCTGGCCTTCCCGGATTTCTCCGCAGAGGTCCAGAAACAGCGCAGCCGCTTCAGGGATGTTAAGAAGTGCCTCAGGACCCGCAATCTCAAATACTCTTATGTTGTACCCCGCCAGGTTGCGGGTGGTTGGGGAGGACAGAATCATAATGTGATTAAATTACATATTATCATAATATTTGATTGGAAGACCTGTGACTGTTGACACTTTGCAGTATTGCCAGATACAGTGGGAGCTCCTAAAGCAGAACTTTGGATTTCCATAAAATATATATATATATATATATATATATATATATATATATATATATAAATTAAAGGAACACTTTTATAGCAACAAGTCAATTAAACGTCTGGGATATTGATCTAGTCAGTTAACTAGCAGATGGGGTTGTTAATCAATTACAGCTGCTTTGGTGTTAATGAAATTAACAACAGGTGCACTGGATGGGCAAAACAGGAATTTTCACTAGTTTTGCATTTGGCTAGGGTCAGTGTTACTACTGGTGGCATGAAGCAATACCTGGATCCTTTAGAGGTTGCACAGGCAGTTCAGCTCCTCCAGGATGGCACATCAATACATGCCATTGCCAGAAGGTTTTCTGTGTCTCCCAGCACAGTCTCAAGAGCACTGAGGAGGTTCCAGGAGACAGGCAGTAACTCTAGAAGAGCTGGACAGGGCTTTAGAAGAACCTTACCCATCAGCAGGACCAGTATCTGCTCCTATGTGCAAGGAGGAACAGGATGAGCACTGCCTGAGCCCTACAAAATGACCTCCAGCAGGCCCCTGGTGTGAATGTGCCTGATCAAACAGACAGAAACAGACTTCATGAGGGCAGCCTGAGGGCCCGACATCCTCTAGTAGGCCCTGTGCTCCCTGCCCAGGACCATAAAGCTTGATTGGCATTTGCCGTTGAACACCAGAATTGGCAGGTCTGTCACTGGCACCCTGTGATTTTCACAGATGAGAGCAGGTTCACCCTGAGTGCATGTGACAGACGTGAAAGGGTCTGGATAAGCGATATAGAACCTTATGCTGCCTGTAACATCATTCAGCATGACCGGTTCAGTGGTGGGTCAGTGATAGTCTGAGGAGGCATAACCATGGAGGGACGCACAGAACTCTACAGGCTAGATAATGGAACCTTGACTGCCATTAGGTATCAGGATGTAACCCTTGGACCCATTCTCAGACCCTACGCTGGTGCAGTGGGTCCTCTGTTTCTTCTGGTGCACGACAATGACCAGCCTCATGTGATGAGAGTATGCAGCCAGTTCCTTGAGGGTGAAGGAATTGATACCATTGAATGGCCTCCACGCTCGCCTGACCTAAATCCAATAGAACATCGGGACTTTATGTTGCGGCCCATCTAACGCCGCCAGGTTGCACCTCAGTCTGTTCAGGAGCTCATTAATGCCCTGGTCCAGATCTGGAGAGAGAGAGATTGACCAGCTCTGGGATGACATGTATGTGCAAGGAAGTTAGTTCATTCTGGCATTAAAGGCATGCTAAGATTCTAAAGCAAATTATGAAAATAAAGGTAAGAAGCTTTTTTGCAGACGAGACATAGAAAGTAGTTTACTAGAGGAGTTGAGAACCTTCACTCGACAGACTATATGAATATTAACTTTAATTATTTAGTCATGTGAACAGAAAATTCCTTTTCACTTTGAATACTCCGTTATTTACAGATGTTTTTCATATGATGGGATAATTGAAGTAAATATTCATACTATTTTTTAGGTGAAGGCTCTTGATACCTGTAGCAAATCAGCCCAACAGTATGTCTGTTCTACAATGAGAAAACCTTTCTGCGCACATTTTTTTTGTTTTGTTTTGCAGAAAAATTTCCACATTAAGTTTACAAGAGGGATAGGGTACCTAAAATAAAATTCACATATTATTTCTTCTCTGAAAATCCCTATAGATACATTTGCATCTAGCACTAGAATATGGTTCATTGGTTTCCTAGGGGATTTACGGGACCCTGGTGTGGTAAGACTAGTACACCGTCCAGCGGTTTCATCGGTATTCATATGACAGTATAAATAAGGGATTTTACTGGATTCTAGACTGACACAATCTCTGGCAGTTCTAGTTGATATGATATATTGTAGCTGAATTATTCATAAATCTCAGGGATATGTTTGAGATTGATGGTTTAAATTTCTAAAGTTTTTCAGGTATGAGATATCAGCATACTATTGTTCTATATACATTTTCATTTTATAACGTACATAACAAGCTCTTAAAGTCAGTTTGTCCATATGATTTCTTTCATCTTATAGTTCACTCATGCCTTTGAATGTTACCAATCTGGAAATGGCCAGTGTTTTTTTTAATGAAGAAGATTGGATTTGAAGATTGTGAACCTACTTATAGCAGTTTGTGAGCAGAATGTGCTGGGTTTATGTGAGGAATACAGAGATTTACTGGATGGCTGTCATTTTTATATTACACAATTGTCATACATAAACTAAAGAAGTCACCTTGTAGTTTTGTGCTCTGACTGTGCTTACAGCCTTGGGGTTTTATATGCAACATCTCTGGGCTTTGTAATATGCTTCAAGTAGAACAGAAAGGGAGCATGATCCTTGCATAAAGCCTACTGAAAGAGAAAAGCCAGCTTGGAGATATAGCCAGCATCAGTATACTGAGTGGAATTAATTGTTCTGCATGTGTGATGGAAAATATACCCTTTGAAAGTCTCCTGGTCAGCGCTGAGAAAATAAATTGCACAGCAATGTTATTGTGACCCACAAAACATCCTCCTAACTCCAAACATGCACATATTATATAGGAAGGGAAAGAAAGAGGTGATGGGTTTAAGGTGAAATTAGAATAAGAAATTATTACATTTATGTAAAGGACTTGAATTTTTCTTGTTTTTAGCACCATACAATCCCCTATATGCATAATTCCCAACTGTCCCTCATTTGGAAGGACTGTGCCTCTTTTGAAATCAAATGCCTCGGTTTCCTCTTCAGCTTCTTTCTTTTTGCTATGATGTACATGTCTATAGAAATGTCACGAATAACAATTGCTGTGATAATGGGCCCAAACCCCTATTATTGTGTACAACAAAATACTAAAAGAAAGATGGAGCTTTGTATGGGCAATTGGAGAGAGGATGATCACAATTATCACACCATATAATTAATTAAAATTGCTCTCTTTATTGAACAGACATATATATATATATATATATATATATATATATATATATATATATATATATATATATATATATCAAATAAAAGACAAAAAAAACAAAATATACTATAACTACATAGAAAGAGTGGATAAAAGAAAAACGCATATGTAGAAATATATTCCCATGGAGAATGCTGATATAGTGTATCTCATTAGATGTTACGGTTTCTAGATAGCACGGTCTAGGGTCCCCAGCAATCTCACGTGTTTCGCAACAGGGCTTCCTCAGGGCCAGAGAGACCAAGGCAGACCGATATTTCTACAGAAAGTATATACAAGAGTATATTTAATATAAACATTAACATTTCAAATGCTTCATTCAAGACATCATATGTATATATTTCTCCACATTAGCTATACAATCAATTCTACAAAACCAAAATCAATATGTACTGACCCAGCTGCGATAGAGACCTTGGCAGACACATGCGTTGAGGGGCAGATCAGTGCAGGCAGATATATGAAAGAGGTTATATGCAATAGAATAACTGCAAATATGTAGATTTTGGGGGAGAATTCACAGTCAGTATCCTCTCAAAATTATCACGGGAACCCCAAAATTACAGGCACCAGACACGTTCCTCGTCAAATATTACATTAACGTAAATGGGGTCTACAAAAGAGAGATATATATAAAGATAAAAGATAGTAACCAGGGGCAAGCGGATTAAAGAATAGCAAGTAACATAAGAAATGTGTAGCCAAAAGATCAAAAACAATCGTGATTGATCCATGTCTATCTCTATAGTTACCTCTGTTAGAACCACTGTATACATGAGGCAGATGCTTCACAGAGTACACTTTATATATCCATATGTATTGGCCATATCATAGACCTTGCCATCACAGTGAGGGACTCCTAAATACAATGGTATATTTAAATAAGAGCATATAATACTCATGGAGTATATAGCCATCAAATAATAAAATAATAATAGTCATCTGCCAGCAATACACCTACCTTACATCCATCTTTGTCACAGAGATCTGCCTGTCAGCGTGCTATTCAAGCTCAGTTTAAATACCTGCCTTAATTGCAGTGTTTGAGCGCCAAAACTCCTATTACACAGCTGCTGTGCAATCAATAGGTAAGTCAGTGCGGAAGTGCTTCACCAATGTCATATCCGCCCTTCAACCAAATGGTCTGGACTTGCCACCAGAGGGCGCCCACACCGTTACTAGCAAGGACAGAGGACCATGGAGCTGCACAGCTAATCAGACTGTGCAGTCCACATACAAACCCCAGCGGGCGCCCATGCCGCCGACTGCAGCATAGCTGCAGCATAGCAGAGCCTGACACCAGACATAGCCTCCCGTGATAATTTTGAGAGGATTCTGACTGTGAATTCTCCCCCAAAATCTACATATTTGCAGTTATTCTATTGCATATAACCTCTTGCATATATCTGCCTGCACTGATCTGCCCCTCAACGCATGTGTCTGCCAAGGTCCCTATCGCAGCTGGGTCAGTACATATTGATTTTGGTTTGTAGAATTGATTGTATAGCTAATGTGGAGAAATATATACATATGATGTCTTGAATGACGCATTTGAAATGTTAATTTTTATATTAAATATACTCTTGTATATATTTTCTGTAGCAATATCGGTCTGCCTTGGTCTCTCTGGCCCTGAGGAAGCCATGTTGCGAAACGCGTCTGCTTGCTGGGGACCCTAGACCATTCTATCTAGAGACCGTAACATCTAATGTAAACTGTATCAGCATTCCCCATGGGAATATATTTCTACATATGCGTTTTTCTTTTTTCCAGTCTTTCTATGTAGTTATAGTATATTTTGTTTTTCGTATATATATATATATATATATATATATATATGTCTGTTCAATAAAGAGAGCAATTTTAATTATTTATATGGTGTGATAATTGCGATCATCCTCTCTCCAATTGCCCATACAAAGCCCCATCTTTCTCTATAGAAATGTATTATTTAACTGCAAAATGTGTTAAATTGTTTAGCACCCTCCTAAGTAGGTGCTAGGTAAAATATATTTGTGACCCTGTTCTGCTTATCAGGAGGGTCTGATCTGTCAGTTAGCCTATCACATGTTTCAAGGTGTGTTCTGTTGAGTCTGGAGAGTCTCCCCACTGTATCTAATGAGGGACCTTGTTGGGCATGGAGGAAACCTAGCCAATAGCACACCAGGGTTTATGACTGTCCCAGTGGGTGGGCATTGCTGCAATGCATCCTGGGATTGGGAAGAAATCTGGAGGGAGCATATGACAGGGTGTCTTTGGGTTGGAAGCCAGGTCCCAGGAGGAGGGTAACGGCTGTCTCTCCTCCTGTTGATGAGGAAGGTGATCCAGGCAGTCGGCCTAGGGACCAGGGGTTGGGCTGTGCTGCAGAGGATCCAGTGTGTGCCGACCAAGTGGAGCTGCTGGGCAGGATTCTTCTGGAAAAACAGTATTGTGAGTACTTAAGCACCTGCCCAGGGATCTGCCTAAGAGAGGGGACCACTCAAGAGAAGCCAAGAGGATCAAGGATCCAGCTAACCCAGTGTGTTGTAATAAAGGGGGTGCCAAGTTGTGAAGCCCTGAAGATTAGGGGTTAAAGGGGGAGCCAGGAAGGGTCCTGAAGTTGCTCAGCAGTGCAGTCTGCTATTAAAGTCAGCTACCTCAGGAAAGGCATACATTAGGAAGCTAATAGGACTCTTTCACAGTCAAAGGTGAAGTACAGTAAGCCGCCTAGCCGTGACTAGCTCAAACAGTGTTAATCAGCATTTAGCCAGCGTTAATCAGCATTTAACCAGCGTTAATCAGCATTCAACCAGTGTTAATCAGCATTTATCAGATCGTTCCTGCTTATTGTGCATAGTATAGTTCTGTTGGAGTATCCCACTCATCCCTTCTCCTATCCAAGTTCCTAATAAAACCTAAAAACCAAAGAAACTGGACTGGTCCTTGTCTGAGGTAAAATCACTTGGAAACATGTCTGAATGTTCTACTGTTGCTAATGGTAACCCAGTGGAACCCATCTTCAGCAACTCCCTTGGGAGTAGTGCTACAATTGTATTGAACCTTTCATTCAGTGTCTAAACTAGCCCTTCTCAACCAAAGTTTACTGTAAACATGGGGTTCCTCTAGAGCAGGGGTCTTCAAACTATGGCCCTCCAGTTGTTCAGAAACTACAACTCCCATCATGCCTAGTCATGTCTGTGAATGTCAGTGTTTTACAATGCCTCGTGGGATGTTTAGTTCCGCAACAGCTAGAGGGCCATAGTTTGAGGATCCCTGCTCTAGATATTTCTAGGGGTTACCTGAGCTATAAGCAACTTTTGACTCTCAGAAAAGTGATTGCTGACACCAATGATCTTTTTACCTATCTGTAGGGAGTGTTTTCCTACTGATTACTAATGTAAAGGGGTCCTTCTACCAATGACACAACACTGACAACTAGTATAACTGGGCAATTCATTGACCACAAATATAAAGAAATACTTTTTCACCGATCAGCAATATAAACAAGTATTTCTCCACTTACCACCAATGTGAGAAAACACTGTGATTTTTGTGGTCTGTATTTCTTTTCTGGCCGTAATTATTATTATTTTCAGTATTTTATTAATTTCATTATTTTTATTGAAACCAGCCATGAGTGAAAAATATGCTAAGTACACTAGGTACCACATAATCCCTTTTTTCTTTATTATTCTTATCTCAGCTTACTGTATATGCTAATGTATCATGATCTGTAGATATGGTGGAAATGGCCTGGTCATGAAGGGGGTAAAACCTACCGAAGCTATTGATATTTGCACTGAAAACAGCCATTTTAGATAACTTTTTGAACTGTCAATAAAAATTTGGCTCTGTCAGTAACTTTTTTGTGTCATGTCAGAAAATACCCCCTTAAGAGGTTGGCAACCTTGGGAGGAGTAATATTTAAAATCAGAAGTAATCTGTTCACATTTCTGTTAATAGACAGGATTTTTGTAGCTAGCATAACCTAGCAATGGGATCATCCTTTTTTTGTGAGCAGCTTTTTGGAATAGAACTTTCGTCATCATAGTAACTATAGAATTTTGTGTAAATTGTCATTGTTCTATTGTGTCCGCGTTACATTCTACAGAGACAGAACCACAGATGCGTTAGTACTACATTAGCATTACAGCTCGGTTCAAAAGGACGACATTTTCCATAGAGAGGGAGGCAAGATCATGCTGTGGCACTTGAGTGTTAAAATAGAAAGAGTTCACAAAGTCACAAAGTCTAACTTTATTGAGCGGATAGTAAATGTTAGACAAGGAATCCCAGCGGACTTGTTTGATAACTGTAAAGTAAAATGGTATAAAAGAACGGCTATATCTGTGAAAGCTTTATTGCCTGAAAGAAAAAGCAGATCATTCTCAGGTCCTCTTTTTTTCACAAAAAATAGGGCACTGGACAGTGACAGCCTATAATATTTATGTATGGCCTTAAGGGAGGGCATCTCATGGTTGCACAACCTTGCTACTCCATTATAACAGGCTTATTTTAGGAGTCAGTGTTTTATGTAGCAAACATGGCTTTAGTCATATCTCTGTGCAGACTGACGGCTAAGAATTTGATCTTCCAAAAAACTATAGTGACCATTACTAGTTGGTATGAGTGCAAGTAATACGATTTAAAGGGTCAGTTGACTCCATTGCGCAGTCTCATTTCATCTGCTACATATGCACTATATTACCAAAAGTATTTGGACGCCTGCCTTTATACGCACAGCAACTTTAATGGCTTCCCAGTCTTAGTCCGTAGGGTTCAATATTGAGTTGGCCCACTGTTTACAGCTATAACAGCTTCAATTCTGCTAGGAAGGCTGTTCACAAGGTTTAGGAGTGTGTTGGCCCCTTATCTCTAGTGAAGGGAACTCCTAAGGCGTCAGCATACCAAGACATTTTGGACAATTTCATGTTTGTTCCAACATGACTCGCACCACTGCACAAAGCAAGGTCCATAAAGACATGGATAATTGTGGAGGGTGGGGTGGAGGAACTTGACTGGCCTGCACAGAGTCCTGACCTCAACCTGATAGAACACCTTTGGGATGAATGAGAGCAGAGACTGCAAGCCAGGCCTTCTCGTCCACATCAGTGCCTGACCTCACAAATGCTCTTCTGGAAGAATGGTCAAATATTCCCATAGACACATTCCTAAAAGTTCAAACCGAGCATCAGAATGGAGAAGAAAGGGAACAGTGAAAGTTAAAGCAAGATCTGGAAGACCAAGAAAAACAGAACAGCTTGCAGGATTGTGAGAAAAACAATTCAAAACCCACGTTTGACTGCACGCTCCCTCCAGAAAGATCTGGCAGACACTGGAGTTGTGGTACACTATTCCACTATAAAAAGATATTTGTACAAATATGGTCTTCATGGAAGAGTCATCAGAAGAAAACCTCTTCTACGTCCTCACCACAAAAATCAGCATTTGAACTTTGCAAATGAACATATAGACAAGCCTGATGCATTTTGGAAACAAGTTCTGTGGACAGATGAGGTTAAAAGTGAACTTTTTGGCAGGAATGAGCAAAGGTACGTTTGGAGAAGAAGGGGCACAGAATTTAATGAAAAGAACTTCTGTCCAACTGTTAAGCATGGGGGTGGATCAATCATGCTTTGGGGTTGTATTGCAGCCAGTGGCACAGGGAACATCTCACAAGTGGAAGGAAAAATGGATTCAATAAAATTTCAGCAAATTTTGGATGGTAACTTGATGCCTTCTGTGAAAAAGCTGAAGTTAAAGAGAGGATGGCTTCTACAAATTGATAATGATCCTAAACACACCTCGAAATCCACGGGGGATTACATCAAGAGGCATAAACTGAAGGTTTTGCCATGGCCTTCACAATCTCCTGACCTCAATATAATTGAAAATCTATGGATAGACCTTAAAAGAGCAGTGCGTGACAGACAGCCCAGAAATCTCAAAGAACTGGAAGACTTTTGTAAGGAAGAATGGGCAAAGATACCTCAAACAAGAATTGAAAGACTCTTGGCTGGCTACAAAAAGCGTTTACAAGCTGTGATACTTGCCAAAGGGGTCAGTACAAGATATTAACACTGCAGGGTGCCCAAACTTTTGCAGACACCATTTATTTTTTGTTTTCTGTTATTTTGAAAGTGTCAATGATGGAAATAAAATCTAACTTTTGTTGACATATTATAAGAATGATATATGTGATAAACGAACCTCCACTTAAATCAGCAAGATGGCTCCGCTCAGATCAGCCAGATGGTAGACCCCGTAACACAAAAATCCGGACAATCCACGATCCAGCATGTTCATAAAGGAATGATAACCACCAATGCTGACGTCACCACGTAATACCCGGAAGTCGGGCGGCTGTGTGTGTTTTTTTGGATCCTGCCGATAAGCCCTGTTTTGATCTTATACATGTGAGTTTTCTACCTTTTTAATAAATGTTTATTTATACATACTTCACTATGGTGGTTATCATTCCTTTATGAACATGCTGGATCGTGGATTGTCCGGATTTTTGTGTTACGGGGTCTACCATCTGGCTGATCTGAGCGGAGCCATCTTGCTGATTTAAGTGGAGGTGTTAAAGGTCCCGGATGAGCTGGTCGATTCACCCTCTGAGTTCTATATGCCTGCATACATGGCGTTTCTGGTAAGTGCAATAGCGTGATTTACTTTCAGCATGGTGATAGCATTACTGAGCGGTGGAGGTTTGCTTTCGAGCACTGCTATACTCATCTTTGGACTTTATTTATATAATTTATTGGACTTTGTGGTTTATCTTTCTGATATAATTGGATGTCACTTTATTTATTTTATTGCACGAGCACATGATTATTCGATATCACATTGTCTTTATTTTTATTGATATCTTTAGTGATATCATTCACTGTATTCGTTTATCACATATATCATTTAGCGCAGCTTTACCTGTTTATATATTACTTTTGGTGTGTCCTACTGTAGCTGCAGCTTTGTTTTATTCAATTCCTCACAGATTGAATTCTTGTGGTCTAGCGCGGTTATTTTACTTTTATATATCATATTCAATGTCTAATCTGTAATTTGATGCCTTTTGGAGATTTTACCATCTTTCCTTGGCTTCTTTATGCACATTAATGCAAATTTTTACCTGGGGTGCCCAAACTTTCGATCCCCACTGTACAAGTAACAGCACACAAACCAGCTATAAATGATAGAGCTGCATTTTTTATAACAAGTTAATGGTCAAGAGTTAGGTTATTTAAAATGCTCATTCCTTTCATGCCTATAACCAGATTTGTAGTGCAGTTTGTCTACCGTAGGCAGGAATATCATACCGTATTATCTAACAAGCTTTAGTGTGTTCCCAACTCAGAAAAATATGGCAGTATACCCTAAATTACAACTATAGACAAAACTTTTTTTTTTTTTAATCTTGGATAGAGTAAGGGAGGGTTATAACCCCTGTCAGTTTTAGTTTTTTGCTA
This sequence comes from Pelophylax lessonae, assembly GCF_965119305.1. Taxonomy (NCBI): domain Eukaryota; kingdom Metazoa; phylum Chordata; class Amphibia; order Anura; family Ranidae; genus Pelophylax; species Pelophylax lessonae. Next base: position 175,656,246 of record NC_138770.1, on the reverse strand, counting down.
TCTTTGTCCCATTGGGCAGATTGCCCTTCACTTCCTGTCCCATAGCCAAAAGAAGAAGTGAGAGAAATTCCCTGCAATTTAAGGGAATCTCTTGGGGCTCCCCAGGTCACCAGAACTAGTGTCCCCGTTAGAAGATTTCTTCTATATTCCTGTTCTGGGGACAACCTAAAATTTAGGATTTTCTTTTACTTCCACTTTCAGTGATAATGGTAAACAGAAAAAATAGAGAGGGTAATGCTCCCTAACAGGTACATAGGTAGGAATTTAAAACCTGACGGGTATTCTAATTCATTTCCACTCTGTCTAAAACGAAAAAAAAAGTTTTGCCTTTAGTTATACTAGTTATACTTTAATTAATTCTACTTTTGTTTTTTTAATAGGTGTTCCTTCTGGACCTCGCAATGTTATCTCTATAGTGAATGAGACGTCGATCACATTGGAGTGGCACCCCCCACGTGAAACTGGAGGCAGGGATGACGTCACCTACAACATTATCTGCAAGAAGTGCCGATCTGATCGGAGGAGTTGCTCGCGGTGTGATGATAATGTAGATTTCGTTCCCCGACAAATGGGGCTCACAGACACCCGTGTTTTCATCAGCAATTTATGGGCCCACACACCTTATACGTTTGAGATCCAAGCTGTGAATGGAGTGACCAATAAAAGCCCGTTCCCTCCCCAACATGTGTCCGTCAATATTACTACCAACCAAGCAGGTGAGTCCCTTTGCTAAATTTTAGGCTTTTTTTCTTTATATATTCTGCTTTACATTTTTTTACAAAAGGCTACCACCAATTTATATATATATATATTATATACTGTATATATTCTTATCTAAAGAGCCAAAAGTATAAAAAAGCTTATTACCAGACAATAGCAAACATCTCATACAATGTGTGATTTATGGCTTAATATTAACTGTTAAATGTTAAATAAAACAACAAAAGGTCAGTGGCTGTTTTGTGTAAGCTCGTTCACATAAGTGCAGTAATAATGTCCTAGCTTCATAAACTTCTAAACTTGGGTTGCTCACACATGCGGTAGGCATCCAGCGGTGACATGGCAAGTTTGGAAAGTGATAGCTAGAAAATTCAGTGCTTAATAACACTAAGAAGATTTCTTTTATTTACAGGTGCATCTCACAAAATTTGAATCGTCAAAAAGTTAATTTATTTCAGTAATTTAATTCAAAAAATGAAACTCATATATTTTATATATATTCATTACACACAGAGTAATATATTTCAAGTGTTTCTTTCTTTTAATTTTGATGATTATGGCTTACAGCTAGTGAAAACACAAAAATTTGTATCTCAGAAAATTAGAATATTACATAAGACCAATAAAAAAAATATACATTTTTTTTTACAGAAATGTTGACTTACTGAAAAGTATGTCCATGTACAGTATAGTATGCACTCAATACTTGGTCAGGGCACCAATGTGGCATCAATGAGGAGTGGCTTGGAGTCAATCAGCCTGTGGCACTGCTGAGGTGTTATGGAAGCCCAGGTTGCTTTGATAGCAGCCTTCAGCTCATCTGCATTGTTGGGTCTGGTGTCTCTCATTTTCCTCTTGACAATACCCCACAGATTCTCTATTGGGTTTAGGTCAGGCGAGTTTACTGGCCAATCAAGCACAGCGATACCATGATCATTAAATCAGATATTGGTACTTTTGGGAGTGTGGGCAGGTACCAAGTCCTGCTGGAAAATGAAATCAGCATCTCCATAAAGCTGGTCAGCAGAGGGAAGCAGCATCTGTCTAGGTCTGCCACTCAGATATATTAAATCTTTGTGATGTAGTTGCTCTGAACCTTGTGTGCATGTATTTTGATGGGAGAGGTGGTTTGTTGTCCTAGGAGCTGCTCACCAGCAGCTGTGGGGTCTTGCTGGACCCCTGGAGGGGTTCATTAAATTTTTGAAAGGATGGGAGCACCACACCAGCTTGTATAAATGTTTAAAAGATTTAAGATTTTTATTTTGAAACTGCCCCCCCCCCCCATCCCCTCTCATCTGTCACTCACAGATATATTAGGCAGGTTCTTGCCTGGGACCTCTTTTCACAGTAATCCAGCCCCTGGTCTATATTCTATGTATAGAATGTATAATACAGGTTTTCCCCCATGTCATGTATAATATAGGGGTCCCCCCATGTCTCCCAATCCACAGCAGTGACAATAGATGAGACAGGACAGAGGAGGTATTGGTAAGTTTCGAGCAGATCCCACATGTCCAGACAGATCCCAGTCAGGGATGTGGGAGGCTCACCATGAGGTGGCAAGGGGTAGGAGGAGGATAGCAGACAATGGTATGGGGATCTGGGTAGGATGGGATCTGTTCTTGCAGACAATGCAACTTTGGAGCAGACAATGGCATTGATTCCGAACTGAGCTGTTTGTTGTTGGAATCAGAATAAGGATAGAATGGCTGTGGGGAAGATGCTGTGGGTGCCGTCAATCTCACCAGTCAGCCTGGATGGATGCCCATCCCCGAAACCAGTGATGTCACTAGCCTCCCACCCCCCCCCTCACATCACAAGAGCTCAGCTGCACCTGGGCGGGGGGGAATTCAGTGCAGCCATGCTGCCCGGAAAATTGCACGGTCACTTCTAAATACAAAAACCGGGGTTCTGTATTAGAAGTGACAGCAGTGAGAGGAAAACACAGGGCTAGTGTCAACTGAAAAAAAAAACCCTGCCTCGGGGACCTGGGAACTTTGCTGCCCTGAGAATGGTGTCACCCCCTCTGGCGGGTTTCACCCAGGTGTGGCCCGCACCCCAATAGCAATGCCACTGTCCCTGACCCTGGTGAAGAAGGAGCTGGTGTCGGGGGAGAGACGGCTGGGGCGATGTCTGGAGGAGGAGGAGAGAAGACCGACACCTTCTCCCTGCACCCCGGAGAATGAGAAGCTGACAATCTCCCAATGCCCCCTCCTCCCAGTGGAGAGGAGGGAAACCAGTGGTCGTGGCTGGGCCCTAGGCGGCAGCGTGCCCTAGGCGGCTGCTTAGTTCCCTTAGTGGTAGCGCTGGCACTGTTTCTGTATTAAAAATCCTTTTTTTTTTTATTGGTCTTATTTAGTATTCTAGTTTTCTGTGATACTGAATTTTGAGTTTTCACTAGCATTATCATCAAAATTTAAAAAAAAATGCTTGAAATATATCACTCTGTGTATAACGCATCTATATAATATATGAGTTTCACTTTTTTAAATTGAATTACTGAAATAAATGTACTTTTGATGACATTTATTACGTTTGAGCCTCCATGAAGTGATTGCTTTCAGTGAGGGCATCCTAAGAATGGTTACTGTGTATGTAGGACAACGAAACCACATTTCTTCTGGTACTGTTTGGTCCTGTCCTTAGTCCATGCAATAATATGTTGTCCATGCCATGCCCATTTTTCCCAGATTTCAGCTGGGATTAAGTTGTCCATATACTAGCATATACAGGTTTATTTTAAAACAGCCACAAACAATAAAAACCCATCACAGACCTAGGATTTGAGGATATTACCCTCACTGTCAATGGCATGTTTAATGTTTGGAAGATCCATAAGTATATATATAATAATGGCCGCTTTACACCTATGCATTGGAGTAATGTAACACACGGTAATGCACAGTACTTTGTGCATTGTGTTGCTATCCATTAAGAATGGAGACGACAGTAGGAGACGACACACCTGTGCTGTGAAAGATGAAATCTAACAATAAATGTAATTTTACTATGCTAATATCAGTAAAGGCATTTATTTTGATGAGCATGCAGAGATAGATAAACTAAGAGTAAAAGAAGAACACAAAGTCCATTTAGTAGTGCTCATGTTACCAAAACACTTGGCTTTAAGTTGATGGGGAGCATTCGAACAATGACTGATTCTCCCCTTTGGCAGTGATTATGTGACCAAAGGCCTAAGCCCATGGTCAAATGGTTAGCACTGGAGGGAGTCTGGACCAGCATTTTCTTCAGGAAAGGTCAGCTTGCCATATTATAACCCTATTCCAGAGAGTAACTTAGCATTAAAGGAGAAGTGCGGGATGTCAGAAAAAAAAAGAAATACCTATATGCAGCATTGGCTCGATGGATGGCTTAGGTACCAGTTGGTTCAGCCCATGGCCCACAGGAAAGGGGAGGGACCTGTGTAGGTGAACTCAGTATCTATTGGGGTCTGCTGAACCCAGCTGAGACCAGCTCTGAGGAAGGGAGCGCGACTCCCGAAACGTGTCAGCCGTCCAATTACAGGGACATGTTCATTTCCACATGTGGTGGATTCTCTATATGCACTTTTTACTCTTCATGTCTGTAAGTATGTAATTTTAATAAACGTTTTAAAGGTGTCCACGGGTAATGCACTAGGTGTTTGCCCCTCCTTTTCTCTTTCATCTGCAGCTGTCCCCTGTAAGACCAAGAACATAGCAATCACATGATCACTGAATGTTCAGTTCTCGGTCTTCACTGAGCAGAGAGCAGTGACTGTAATTAATGGCTCTCTGCTCGGCCCCTCCAGCGCTTACTGGAGCACCGGACTGTGGAGGGTGGAGGAGTGGCTGGCTTAGGGCTTTATCAGAACATTGAAAGGCTGAGCCAGTTGCCAGTCAGGCACCCAAGTGGATCCCGACATTATTGTTGGGATACATCCAAAGACTGGAATGGCTCTGTGACATCAGTCAATAGCGGACTTTAACATGCTGTTGGCAGAACCTGGGTCACTAAAGTGCAGAATTAAGAGCACTCCTGTAACCCAGGAGAAAAGGTTTGGCCATGCTTCTTTTTATATGAATAAAAGGGCTCTACGGGGTGTAAATATTAAAAAAATAAACAAATTGCGGGCCATTTCACCTGTCATACTGCATGCACTGCAAAATGAAATATTTGAAATGTTATTAGGCTATTTCATTTTATAAAGCACTGCACAAACTGTTGGCGCTATATAAATCTTGTATTATAATGATAATATTTTCTCTCTAGGTCAAATGTTTATCTCTATAGAGACTAGAGTGAATCAGGGAATTACCACATTATGGGCACTAGATGGAGCTGATAAATACTTATTTCATTATCACACACTCCATCCAACCATCCAATGCATTATTTTCCTGATTCATTCTATAAAGAATATTAAACCCGGCGAGAAAAAAGCCCAGTATTTTTTGGCTTTACCCCCATTCTCACAGAACAAATGTACATACAGTTTCACAGGGTTAATTGCTCTGCAAAGTTATATATATATATATATATATTTATATATATATATATATATATATATATATATATATATATATTGCTTATATGCTGGAAGAACACAGCAAGTATGGAATTCTAAAAATTGGGGACAGAAGGGTAAGTAATATAAATAAGAGAATATAGGGGCTGTCATTGCTATCTTATGCGGGCTCCATTGCTGTCTTCTGTAAATTGCTTCACTGATGTCAAATAGGTATGTGCAAATCAGGTATCCCTACACTTCACTGGCTGCATACTTGCAGAATGTAGTAAAGCCAGCAAGAGGATTACAGCCCCAGAGTCATTTAGAAAACAAATCAGCAATGTCACCATCAATGTTTTATCCTCTCAGGTTCCCTATAATTGAGAAAATGAACAGCAAATGGCTGCAAGTATAAGAGCGAGCTTGGGTTTTATATAATTCATTGTGTGCGTGTTAAACCCACACTTAATTTATATAGTCTCTAGTAACTGCATTAAACTCTCATCAGGTAATTGACAGGTTTTGAGAGATTATGAATATGTGACTGTTGTTGGATTCCAGCCAGAGATCTGGGCAGAGCCCAGAGAAGCTCGTAGCGATGAAGCAGAGAAGCTTGTAGCGATGAATCACGTGTCTTCTCCGCTCTCCTTCACCTTCAGCCTATCAGCTGCTTATCTCCCCCATCATGTTTTTCAGTCCAGCATCCATCCATATTATCGAGGACTTTGTCGTCTCTTCATATTTTTATTTGTGTCACATACATAACTGGTTTCAATATCCATTAATACACATACATTTATCAGGAGCAGTCAAAGCTCCTTAGCGTTGCCATTTATCTGTTTTATATCATGAAACTGCTTCAGATTCACACAGATTGTAAGCTTCATTCCAGACATCCATTTCTTATTTAACTCTGTCTGTCCTCGGACTGTCCATTCCATTCAAGATCGTCATGCCTGTCTAATGTCCTTCACTCATGATGTCTAGGATGATGTAATGCAGATCTACCCTTAGGGGGATTCCATTCTTTTAAATCCTTCAAAAGCCCTCATTGTAGCAACATCAAGGGGACCTGTCACTTCTAGCTCCATGACTTTATTATAAATGTAATCTTATTTCGCCTTCAGTGCCACCTGCTGGGGAATCTTATATTGTTAACAAAGAAAATGGCCTCTGCCCCCACCTATAACTGGCCTTCATATCAAAGAACACATGGAAGGGCAACGCACATGAGCCAAATTTGCCAACCAGTTTGCTTACCAACCATCTTATATCTTATATTGTTGCCTGGCCAATCAGTTAAAGGGAACTGGACAGAAGTTGGAGTGGTTTTGTGACTATGGCTGAAAAATATATTATTAGTCTAGGAAACAAGAAATATTGCAAAATACTAGTTTTTTTTTTTCTTTTTTCAATCAGAAGGTTTTGTTTTTTTTGTAACATTTCATGTTTTCACTAGGGATGATCGAACGGTTCGGGTCGACCATCGGTTCGACCCGAACATTGACTGTTCGAGGTTCGGCCGAATTTAGAACTTTTTGCTGAAAAAGTTCGGAATTCGGCAACCAGAACCGACCAAAATGCAATGGGACAGGAAATGGGCTTTAAAAGCCCATGATTGGACCAGAACCATTAGTAAAAGCCAATTGAGGGGGCAGGAGAATGCTAGGAATGTGATTGGAATGACTAGGGGGTCCAGAGGCCAATCATTAGTGAATACGCCCCCCAGTATATAAGATAGCCTCGCCAAATTCCTAGCATTTTAATACAGGGATGTGGAAGAGAGTGGAAGCAGTTCTGTTACTTCTGCTTCAAAAGTGTCATTTAGCAATTATTAGTGTGAGGAAAGGGATATCTAGTGTAGTTAGGGTATTATTTTCCACTATAGTTAGCTTCAAAAATCTAGTTTCTGTAGGGAAAAAGTTAAGTGCCAGGGTGACCGTAGTGTAGTGTAGGGTGAACTGACACTGACTGCTATGGCAGGGTGACCAAACCCTTCCATTTCAGGGTGACCGCTATAGAGAAAAGATCGTTTCTCTTAGGTGACTTACAGAACAGCGATATGGCTTCTCGCCGGTCAGCCTGCTTTTTGCTGCAGGCGTTTATTGGGCTTTTTTTAGGACATGTTTGGAGTCAGGCATGACATCTGAACTTGTGTATAGGGGTATATATACACACACATGTATGTATATATACACCTACACATATATAGGTGTGAAAAGAGCAGAACACTATGCTTGCGCTAATGAAATAATTAACAGGCATATGGCTCCGCTCCTATCACACCTATATATGTGTATGTGTATAAATACATATAAGTGTGTGTATATATACCCCTATACAGAAGTTCAGATGTTTTGCTTGCCTCCAAAGACCCACAAAAAATGCCCAAAAAAACGCCTGCGACAAAAAAAAAAAAACGCCCAGGTGTGTTATTGCAGGCGTTTTTTTGGGCATTTTTTGTGGGTCTTTGGAGGCAGGCAAAACATCTGAACTTCTGTATAGGGGTATATATACACACACACTTATATGTATATATACACATACACATATATAGGTGTAAAAGGAGAGAAGCCATATGGGTGTTAATTATTTCATTAGCGCAAGTATAGTGTTCTGCTACTTTCACACCTATATATGTGTATGTGTATATATACATATAAGTGTGTGTGTGTATATACCCCTACACAGAAGTTCTGATGTTATGCCTGCCTCCAATAACCCCCAAAAAATGCCCAAAAAAACGCTTGCTACAAAACCGGCAAGGTGTGAAAATAGCGGAGCCATATCCCTGTTCTATAAGTGACCTAATAGAAACAATCTTTTTTTTCTGGTTCTGGACATGCTACAGAGCTGAAACTTCACAGGTACATTTTTTAGACCCCCAGACACTAAATCCAAAGTCAAAATCAAAAAATCTAATTTTTTTTTCAATAATTTTTTCAATAATTGGCTCTCTATCAAAAATGACAATTTTTAAGAACTTTTTTTGTGTGATTAATAGTCTCTGGGGCATGACCCAGAACCCTAGGCACTTTTTAGGGGACATTTATTGGGTTTTAGGGCTTCAAAATGGGTTTTTTTGATTACCGAAGTTCGGGTCCCATTGATTTCAATGGGGTTCTGAAATCCGGGCCGAACTTTCTGGAAGTTCTGGTGTTCTGGTCGAACCGAACTTTTGAAAAGTTCGATCATCCCTAGTTTTCACTAGTTAGAGCCAATGAAATAAGTGATTTATTACAGTGGCTCATCCCTTACTGGATGGTCCAGTCTATAGTTTTATATTTAATGAAAGAAATATGGGTGTTGCCATTGCCGACCTCCTGAAAATGTAACTTAACTGGTTGCTTCTGATTTCAATACTTTCTGTTTCACTTACCTGGGAGGGAATATGCAGCAGATGAAAGCAAACTGAAGTCAGAAATCCTTGGTATCCTTAAAATCCTAAAGAAATTCTTGTTCTGGATAAATGAGTCAGGAAGAATTGAAGCCACTGGATTAAAATGACAGCTAAGCAGCTAGCATTTGCAGAAGGAAAGGTCAGCAATGACAGCCTTTCTATTTATTTCAGTCCCATATTAATACATATGAAACCCATTCATACGCAGGTGTGCTTGAGAGAATTTGTTTGCTACAATAAGCATCAGTAGATTGTCACAATTAGCCATATTTAATAAAATGAATTAGAGCAAGATTTAGTGTAGATTGAGACGGAGGCATTATGATTATGATGTGTGGTGGAGTTATTAGGCTGTGTGGTTAAGGCATTAGGCTGTACGGTGAAGGAATCAGGCTGTGTGATGGAGCAATTATTCTGTGTTGTACAGATATTAGATTGTGTGGTGGAAGAATTAGGCAGTGTGGTTGGGTTGTTAGACTGTATAGTGGAGGAATTTGACTGCAGCAGCGGGATAAGGTTGTGTGGTATAGAGATAAGTCTGCATGGTGGAGGAACTAGGCTGTGTGGTGGAGGAATTAGGCTGTGGGGTGGAGGAATTAGGCTGTTTGCTGGAAACATAAGGTTATGTGGTGAAGAAATTAGGTTGTGTGGTTGAGACATTAGGTGGTGGAGACATTAGCCTGTGCAACAAAAGCTGTGCAGTGCATGTGATAGGACATTAGGCTGTGTGGCGGGGGGATTGGGCTGTGTGGTGGAGGAATTAGGCTGTGTGGTGGAGGAGTTAGCATGTGTGATGGAGAAATTAGGCTGTGTGGTGGAGGAGATAGCATGTGTGATTGCGGAATTGGGCTGTGTGGTGGGGAATTGGGCAGTGTGGTGGAGTAATTAGGCTGTGTGGTGGAGGAGTTAGCATGTGTGATGGAGGAATTAGGCTGTGTGGTGGAGGAGTTAGCATGTGTGATAGAGAAATTGGGCTGTGTGGTGGAGGTGTAAGTATGTGTGGTGGAGGAGTTAGCATGTGTGATGGCGGAATTAGGCTGTGTGGTGGGGGAATTGGGCAGTGTAGTTGAGGAATTAGGTCGTGTGGTGGAGGTGTTAACATGTGTGATGGAGAAATTAGGCTGTGTGGTGGAGGAGTTAGCATGTGTGATGGAGAAATTAGGCTGTGTGGTGGAGGAGATAGCATGTGTGATAGAGAAATTATGCTGTGTGGTGGAGGAGTTAGCATGTGTGATGGCGGATTTAGGCTGTGTGATGGAGGAATTTGATGGTTTAATGGAGAACAGACATTAGTTCTGAGTAGTCTGCGGCAGAATTTCTTTACTCATTCATACTGTGTCCCCAATACCCCTTTGTTTTGTGTTTCCAGTGAAGGTTTTCCTGCACACAATTCATGTGTTGATTAGTGAAAGAGAGGTTTGGAAAATGAGGAGCCTGTTGGTTATATGAACTGACTTAATAACGGTGAGACTGAGAGACTTGCTGGAGTCTTAAGCTCAGATAGCAGTGTCAGCTCCTTGTAACCTCATCTTACGTCTTCCACTCTGCAAGATTAGACTGTAAGATTGTAAACTAAGAGCCCGAAAATTGTTCCAAGAAATTCTGCAAAAATCACTTGAAAAAGTTATGCACGCAAATATGAGAAATAATTATAATGATAAGTAAATGATCCCCAGTGCCTTTAAAACTTGGTTTATGCCAGGCTCTTCAACATGACCCACCCCAGTAGGTAGAAAACACTTTGCTTCAGGTCATCTCTTTGCTGCAACAATGTCACTTTCATGTTTGCTCACAACACACCTTTGATAGTGGTTCAATAAACTGGTTAGCTAACTTCTGCCTGATTAAAACTTTTATTGTTAATCGCTTGCCGACCGCCGCACGACTATTTACGTCGGCAGTCAGCCCCTCACAGGCAAAGCGACGTAGGGCTATGTCACTAGCCTGTGAGGGTTTAGGGAGCGCGCGCACCGCCGGAGGCACGCTCCCGCGCAGTCACGGACCCCCCGCGCGTGTGCCCGGCGGACCCGATGTCCGCCGGGCATTCACGATCGTCCGTTAGAGCGGGAGAAAGGCAGGCGGCTAATGTAAACACAGCCGCCTGTCAGTCTCCCCTGTGTAAGAATGGAGATCAGACGGTTCTACTATGTAGGACCATTGATCTCTGTTCTTACACTAGTAGCCACAGCCAATCACAGTTAGAAACATGCCCCTAGGACACACTTAACCCCTCCCTCTCCAATACAGTTAACTCCTTCACTGCCAGTGTAATTTTTACAGTAACCGTGCATATGTATAGCACTGATTATTATAGTAATGTCACTGGTAACCCCAAAAGTGTCAAAAATGTCAGTCAAGGGTTCGATCTATCCGCCGCAATGTCGCAGTCCCGCAAAAAAAATCGCAGATCGCCGTCATTACTCGTTAAAAAAAAAACAACAAAAATGACAAAAATCTTTCCCTTTGTTAGTAAACGCGATAACTTTTGCACAAACCAATCAAAATACGCTTTTTGCAATTTTTTTTTACCAAACATATGTAGCATAAAACTAATTGCCCGAAAATGTTAAAAAAATTAGATTTTTACATTTTCTTTTTGGGAATTTCATATAAAAAATGTGAAAAATATTGTTATTTTTGCAAAATTGACGCTCTTTCTTTGTTTATAGCGCATGATCAAAAAATCGCACAGGTGATCAAATACCACCAAAAGAAAGCTCTGTTTGTGGGAAAAAAAGGACGTCAAATTCGTTTAGGTACAGCGTCGCACGACCGCTCAATTGTCCTTTAAAGTCACGCAGTGCCGAATCGCAAAATAGGCCCTGGTCAGGAAGGGGGTAAAATCAATTAACTCTGTCAAATAGCAAGACACCTTTGTGATCAGGCTGTGATGGAAGCAGCCATTCCCTGACTCATTCCACATACTCGATCCAGGGTGCTGACTCAGTGATTACTTTACTTCTTTAGGACTAGTATGTTGCAGGTAGGTTGTGAAATGGCTTCTTTCATCAGTTCATACAGCTGTCTTCTTTACTGATTTCCTTTAAGCATCAGCAAACGTGTCCAGGTATTCTGGCTGAGATGTTTAGTACTCAGGTTTATGGGATAATGAGCTGTACCAAGCAGTGATCTTGTTGTTGGAGCTTCCCGGATCCTCGCTACATTATCCATGCTAACCACGCAACAGTGCCATAGCTATGAAGCCTGCAATTAACAAAACAGCAATCAAGTTAAGTGCTTAATTTCAGGAAATTAACATCCTTCTCCAAAAGGATGGGAATAGAAAACAAAAAAGGCGGATTAGAGGAGAGCTGGGTAAACAGAAGAAGCGACGGCTTTCTGCCTCCTGCATGCACTCGAGAGAGGGACCTCGTGTAGGGGAAGTAAACAGAGCTGACCTCCAAAATGAAGCATTATGCAGGGAAGAGCAAGAGGGAGGGAGGCACAGACTACAGTGATTAGACCTTCATTCCATAAGATCATTTGAAGACTTCATGTGATGCAATCTACACATTGGCTATTCCACAGAGAACACTGTACATTATAGCTGTTCCATAGGGAAGACTGTACGTTTACATCTGTTTCCTCTTTGTGAAAAGCAAAACATACAGAAATATTTGTGAAGGGGAACATCTTTGGCTTTGCATGAAAAATGAGCATCATATGCAGCCATCTCGAGCAGATAACTACTTTCCAGTAAGCATTAGTGATAAATGTGGACATTTGATTAGGTTCTCTGGTCTACAACAGGTCTAGTTTAATTAAAAATCAGAATGTAGTTATAAACAAAGAACTATTAAAAGAACCAGATGTACCCAATAAACAATTTTACTTCTTTTTCTTAGAACAGCAGAGCAGCCAATGTGGTCCAAAGCCTGCATTCATATTGTTTCAGAGGTGTTTGAGCAAATTACCTGCCATGTGGCTTTGGTTTGTTTCATAGTCTTCATTTCTTGGACCTGGCTGCCCCTTTGTATAGCACTGCCCCCTTAAGAGCTGCTGGTATTTCACACTTTCTGGATTCCCCTGGGCTACCCATAGCAATTGTATGCAGAAATCTTATCACTTTACGTTTCTGGCTCAGTCAATGATCAGTCTAGGGGTTGTTGTATTGTTGTTTTTATTTTATGTTGGGATAGGAGAAGGGATGAGTGGGATACTCCAACGTTTGAACTATTCACAATTCTGAGGCCGCTGCATCACACTGTCACTAGATGAATTTGATGTAAATGTTCCTGTTTGTATTTCTCTTCAGGGCACTCACCTATCACCCTCTTTCTCAGTACCAGCCGACACCCGTCCACTGACTGCACTCCCCGGAGTGGTCCCCTTCCTGGGCAGACCCCTGGGCAAGATTCTCTGTACTCACGATACTGCTTTCCAGATTCTCGCAGTGCCCCAACTCTTCCAGTCAGCTCTCCTGGACCTCTGGGTTCAGCTCCACACTGCTGGATCACCAGACCGACTGCCTGTGAGCATCACCATCCACTTCAGAAGAGGAGGCAGCCGCCACCCTTCTTCTGGGACTCTGCTTCCCACCAAAGACCTCTACCACACGTGCCGCTGGCTTTATATACCCCACCCCACAATGCATCGGGACAACTGTATGTGCCAATGCCTGGGGCTGTAACAAAGCCTGTGTGTCATTGGCCAGGTTTGCTCTGCATTGGGCACAGTGGGCACACTCCCTCAGACCATATGAATCACACACTGGGCACACTGAGCAGACCTAGCTCACAGATCCTGCTCCCTGTTAAGCAGAGTGCAATATAGAAACTACCTGATGCTCCTCTGATAGGCAGACAGAGCCAAAAACTATACTCACTCTCTAGCACCTACCTAGGAGGGTGCTACATAAGTATATATGTTTTTCTATGTATGACCATAAATTTGTGGCATGACCCTAAACTTGTAATAACTCAGGCAATGCCCCCATTATCATAGCTCTGCAGCCTTAACCACACAAGTTGTAGACAGTACCTGCACAGGAACCATAACCAAGAGACTGAAGTCTCACACATAAGTCAGCTAAAACTAGCTTCAAGAGATCATATGAAACTCAAAGTATTAAAGCTAAGCAGAAGAAAAAACTTAATTTATTGCAGTTCTGTATTTATAAAAAAAATCTTAATGCAGCTAGAATACAGTATACACTGAGATTTAACATGTTAATGGCCTCTTGTAATCCCTGTAGAGCAGGGTTGTCCAAACTACAGCCCTCCAGCTGTTGCGGAACTGCACGTCCCATGAGGCATTGTAAAACTCTGACATTCACAGATCTAACTAGGCATGATGGGAATTGTAGTTCCTGAACATCTGGAGGGCCATAGTTTGGACACCCCTGCTGTAGAGGAACACTCTGGCAGAGGGATTAGCAGTACTAAAGGCCAGTCAGGCCTGACAGAAAGGAGGACAGGTAGATGATCTCAGCAGTCCGATTGTACTCCTTCACTGTCCAATCACAGGTTGAGGCAGGGATATGATCTGACTGTGCTACTTATCAGCAATAGAAATAAAAACCCAATCACCAGGTAAATCTCAGGGCTGTATCGAAAAAAATACAGGTTATCACAACTATCTTATATTTTTTTCATCTGTGTATTCAGCTGTTTCCCTGGTGCTCATCTTTAAAGGCACATTGAGCTTTTTTGGCTCTAGTCGTCTGATTCCTAGATTGCATTAGCAGTTCACTGGTGAGTTTTATTTGCTGCCTGGAACTGATGTTATGGGGGAATTTTACATCATTTTGATTATCATTTATGTATAAAGAGGAGTACTGTACTGTAACTCATACCAACCAATAAAAAAATATTTATGTGATTAGATTTAACTGCTGAAGTGTGAAATCTAATTGGTTTCTTGGTTCCTACCCGTCATATTGCTTTGTACATTGTTACAGCCGTTGACAGTGACGTGACTTCAAGCATGTTTCTATTATTGAAGAATGCAGGAAATTCTAAGAGGGAGGTCTGAAGAGGAATCTGGCCTTTGCATAATGGCCTCTGGGCCTGTAATCTCATCTTTACTGTATAAATAAAGAACCCCCTCAAGAAAAATGTACTTTTCTCTTGGAAATAATTGTCTTTACAAGGCTTCCTTGTTGTACAATGAACCTCCACACATGGAATCTAGAGTTCTGCACAGCATTGGATTTTGATTATTTCTTTTCTGTTAACTTCATTATCTCAAGGAAAATAATGGGTTTTATCATACACATTGCAAAACATAATGCCACTGCTGGTGTTTTTTGTGACCCTTAACCACTCTACTACCGCTCACAGTAATACTACTGCGGCAGAGTGGCTCGTTCCCGTCCAGCCACGTAGTATTAACGTGACTGGACTCCTCCCCTTCTGGGCGGCGCTTGCGCGCCGCCGGAGGCTCGCTCCCGCTGTTTTCATTCACAGCGGGAGTCGGGCCAGGGGAGGAGCAGCGGCGATTGCCGCTGCTCTTACCCGATCGTCGGGGATCGAGTCTGGAGATCCGCCCGCTGTGTTTACACACAGCGGGCGGATCTCCATAGTGACAGGGAGTGACAGATCGGACTGTTCAGCATAGCTGGACATCCGATCTGTCCATGAATCACATAGTCACCTCCCCCCCTACACGTCAGTAAGCACCAGGCATACATTAACCCCTCCCTCTCCAATAAAATTAACCCCTTCCCTGCCAGTGTCATTTTTACAGTAACAGTGCATATATATAGCACTGATTACTGCAGTAATGTCACTGGTACCCCCAAAAGTGTCAAAAATGTCAGTTAGGGGTCCGGTCTGTCCGCCGCAATGTCGCAGTCCCGCAAAAAAAATCGCAGATCGCCGCCATTACGCGTTAAAAAAAAAACACCAAAAATGACAGAAATCTTTCCCTTTGTTAGTAAACGCAATAACTTTTGCGCAAACCAATCAAAATACGCTTATTGCGATTTTTTTTACCAAACATATGTAGCATAAAACAAATTGGCCAAAAACTTTTAAAAAAATTGGTTTTTACATCTTTTTTGGGGGGAATTTCATATAAAAAAATGTGAAAAATATTGTTATTTTTTCAAAATAAACGCTCTTTTTTTGTTTATAGCGCAAAAAGTAAAAATCGCACAGGTGATCAAATACCACCAAAAGAAAGCTCTGTTTGTGGGAAAAAAAGGACGTAAATTTCGCTTGGGTACGGCGTCGCACGACCGCGCAATTGTCAGTTGAAGTCGCACAGCGCCGAATCGCAAAAAGTGGCCTGGAGGGAAGACAGCAAAATCCTCCGGTTGTAAAGTGGTTAAAGCTGACCAAGAACGTGACCATTTTTATTCAATTTCAACCATTTTTGACCTGCCAGAAATTACAAATAAAATGTAAAATAATCGCAAAAATGAAGCAATCTATAACCCAGGAGTTTGATCAACCACCAGAATTTGGTCCAATTGTGAAGTCAAAATTGGGAAATAAATGGACATTTTCAATAAAGATGTAAAATTTAAATTGGATTGTAATAGAATGAAACAGCTGCCATCTCATATAAATCGATCTGTTTTTTTCGGGGTAATTTTGATTCCATCTCCTTGTGTTAAATTAAAAAACACCTTTCATGCCTTCAATTGCTTTACGATAAAAAAAATAAAATTATACTGAAAGTTCGATTAATTTTCCATGTGTATGGGGTGAATCTTACTAAAATATAGCCAGGATAAGAAGTCCTGGCTATATTTTTATACCAAACAACTAAAATGTTATTCCTGTTTGCAGAATCGCTTGTATGTGCTGGCTACATTTTAAGCTACATGACACTCCTGCATTAACAATTTTTGCCTCTTTCCCACCAGCTCCTTCCATTGTTCCCATCATGCACCAGGTCAGAGCTACTATGAAGAGTATCACCCTATCTTGGCCCCAACCAGAGCAGCCCAATGGAATTATCCTGGACTATGAAATCCGGTATTATGAGAAGGTAACATCAACAACGTTCATAATAAATATATGATTTTTATGTTGGATGACAACTCTTCTTTACATACAGTAGTAGCAATGGTCTTAGTAAATTATTGGTAGCAGAATTGCTAGTGAGCAGCAACAATCCATTAACACCCTCTTCAGAGCTATAGTTAATATAAAAGTTGCTTGCATTAGAGCGCCATAAAGTGTGCAGTCTTTACTGACTCAATAATTTGAAACTTGGCTGCTGCTGCCAAAGCTTATCACATTTATAGATAGCCTATTAAGTGAAAGAAGATGTGATAAGTCAGGAGCCAATGAGAAATTCTATGCAGCTGACTTACAGCTGAAGTGCTTTCAGAAGAGGTACCTGGAAAATCATCTAATCACACAGAGACTTGTAGCTTGTAGAGCACCCACAGACCAGACAAGCTAGTAGAATAACAGGAGTATGATCAAAAAGCATTCTGACTGGTTTCACCAGAGATTTATGATATGGACAAGAATTTTGCCAAGTGATTGAGATCAATTTTCCTTCAACTCATTCACCTAAAATATGAAACATGCTAAGATTGAAACGGGCACGCCATCTGTTAATAATGAATATTGAGTGCTGCAGCACAGTTTCTTCACTTACAGGGTCCATTGTAACTTTTTTGGCCCATTCAAGTAACTTTTTATTTTAGCACACATGGAGAGAATGCAATATTTACTTTATAATGGAAAAATAGCAATTCATAAAGTAGAACTGTAAACAGACTATGGACGTTCAAATATGTAAATATTTTTAACAGCAGTCCAGCGCTTTTAGTGCCGGGTCACACTTGTGTGATGCGGGAAGGCTGCGAATTCGCAGCCTGTTCCCGCATCTCAAACGCACATCTGGCAGTTCACACTGCCATATGCAATACGCAGGAGGTGTCAATGAAATGTTAACGACACCCCCAGTTTGATCGCATATCGCAGTGTGATCTGACAGTTCGCACAGGATCGGATCGCACAAGTGTGAACCACTATGCGATCAGATCCTGATGCGGCTGAAAAAAAGGGTCATGTGCGACTTTTGTGCGGGTGCAGTGCGAATTTAGCCATACAAAGTGTATAGCTGAATTCGCGCTGCACATCCGATCGCATGTAATGAGCAGTGCTTCCGATATTACCTTCGATCGCCGCATACGCTATAGTGTGAACCGGCACTTACAATTTGAATGAAAATTGTGCGGTCGTGCAACACTGTACCCATATGACATTTTTATCATTTTGATCACACAAATAGAGCTTTCTTTTGGTGGTATTTAATCACCACTAGGGTTTTTATTTTTTCCTAAATAAACAAAAATGGCCCAATTTTTATTTTTTTTTTTAAAGCATGTTTTTCCTCATTTTTGCTATAAAGTTTTACTAATAAAGAATATTGTTTTATAAATTTAGACCAGAGTGTATTGTGCTACATTCTTTGGTGAAAATAACTCAAATCAGTGTATAATATTTAGTTAGTAAATTCCAGAACAGTACAAATATCCCCTAAATCACCCCTTTTTGTAAAGGTATTTAGTAAGAGGTATGGCACGTTTTTTGAAGTTGTAATTTTTTGTCACAATTTTTTGAAGATTGAAAAAAAAAAAATATGTATTTTTTTAAAAAATGGTTTACTTACTGTCACCCGTGCAGTACAGTGTCATCATATAACTGGTGTGGCGGTGATCGGGGACACTGACTGCTGACATTATGTCAAATATTTTTTTTTTTTTTACTTTTTTTTAACATAGTGTGACCAGAGTAATACAGTACAAAACAAAAAATGAGGCTGGGTATTCAAATTTGAGAGATAATACAAATTAAGAGAAATGTTTTTTTTTAGGTGCTACACAAAAGAGAAAATCTTTTTATAAAAATCTCAGTTTTATTCATACAAAGTTAAAAATATTCAAAAATAAAAGAAATATTATTGTTACATATATTGTGCAGTCTTTCTAATTTACTCTACATGTTTCGCTATGAATTAACTTCTTCAGGAGATAAATATGGATGCTGCATATGTAAACACTGCAAAAAATACATATCAATTAAACACAAAAAATGACATCAACAAATTAAGTATGTGAACAATGATGCTTATATAGGATAGGTCCTCTGGAGAGAATAGTCCAGTTTCTATGCATCAAACTATAAGGTGTATCAAACACATAAAGGAGACATTTATAGTTTAGCCCAGGTGTTGTTAGGAACATATCAGCATACCACCGGGAGAGACCACCCAAGGAATCTTCACCTCCTCTTTCATGCTTGGGTATGTGTTCAAGAACAAAAAAATCTCATTTTAGATTAGTTAAAGTTATGATAGAGACCACTGTGCCTGCTATTAGGTGTTTCCATTTTATTTTTGGAGCTTAGAGACACATGGTCTCTAATTCTTTGAAAAAAAAGGTCTTTTAGTTTTCCCGCATGTCATGTAACAGACAAATTTGATGGTCTGGCAATCGGCCCAAAAGTTGGGCCTGTAGAGATGACCATTGGGCGAAGGTCCACTCTCGAGTGTTCATCACAAGACTGCAAAACTTGCATTTTTTACATGGTTTAGGTCCAGTGAACTTTGGCGGTGGCAATCGGGATTTGTTTGAATAATGGCTCTAAGCCAGTTTGTCCTTCAAGGAGGAAAATCTCCTGAAAGTGATTTGAGGTCATGTATTAACATATAAGGCAACGGTTTTATTAGACACCAAAAGGTGCCAGCATTTTTCACAAAAGTGTCGTACTTGTTTGTAATGACCAGAGTATCTAGTAATTAATCTTACATTTTGTTCCGAAAGTTTGGATCTAGTAGTG
The DNA here is from genome assembly GCF_965119305.1 of Pelophylax lessonae. Lineage (NCBI taxonomy): Eukaryota > Metazoa > Chordata > Amphibia > Anura > Ranidae > Pelophylax > Pelophylax lessonae. The sequence goes on along the minus strand of NC_138770.1, from coordinate 175,636,889 downwards.
TGCAATAACCTGTTTGTCTTGATTGCAAGCTCTATGATAGGCCTTTTTGAGACAGGATTGGCTATAACCCCTATCGAGTAGTAGATTCTGGAGGGCTCTGGCTTCAGTTTCAAAGTCCTTTTGGCGACTTACTATAGTAACACTGTACTACTCTGGGGAGGTTATCAGGTTTTTTTTAATAAATGCTTAAAGCAGTAAATTTTACTGTTTTAAGCAGGCATTTTTACTGACTGAAATAGATTAATTCAGTGTGTATTGTGGGATTGGCTACAGCTAATCACATGGTAGAGATGGTCTGTGCTTGGCCCTGTCTGTACCATGTGTGCACCATGTGATCACTGTGACCAATCAGATAGCAACACAATTGTGCAAAATGAATGGCATGCATTGAAGTCATTCATTGTCTGCAATTGTCATGTGTTCTGATGTGTTTGGTCACAACAATCATGTGGTACCAGCAGTGGATCAGTCATCCGCTGTGTCCAGTGGATACAGCGGGTAACAGATCACGCTGGAGCATGGCCCAGGGAGGACATCATATGAAGTCCACCCAAAACAATAGGAGTCCCACTTTGGCAAGTTTTTACAATGACCTGGGCGGAAAGCAGTTAAATAAAATCCTCAATGACCAATGTAGCTGTGGAGACTATGGAAGTTGATCATTAAAGTTAAACTACAGTCTCATTTTTTTTTTTATTAAAAATGAAAAAAATGTCATACTTACCTGCTCTGTGTAATGGTTTTTATCCTCCCCTTCTCAGATCCCACTTCAGCGCTCCTGGCCCCTCCCTTCTGTTAAGTGCCCCCAGCTTGCTATGGATTGCACCGGCGCCAAGCCACAGCTCCCTGTGTCCATTCAGACACAGAGCCTCAGCCTGGCCCTGCTCCCTTTCTTTTCTCATTTGCTGACTGACTTTGATTGACAGCAGGGGAAGCCAATGGCCCCAAGTCAATAAGGAGGGGAGTTGCGGACAGCCGAGACACTCCTGCAACATTGCTGGATCTAGATGGACCTCAGGTAAGTATTGGAGAAGCTGAGGGGGGTGTTGCACAGAAGGTTTTTTTCTATCTTAATGCAGAGAATGCATTAGGATAAAAAAAAAAAAAAAGCCTTATGCCTTTACAACGACTTTAAAGCTTACAATAGATGCAGTGAAGTCATTCAAGTCAGGTCTCAGCAGTATGCTTTTTCCTTTTTCTGTGCACCTATTCTCTGTTTTTGTTAGATTAGAAAGCTGGAAGGCTGCCGGTCCACTGCAGGAAGGGGGTCGGCTTTGGTGCTTAAAGTGGTTCTAAAGTCGAAATGTTTTTGACCTTAATGCATTCTATGCATCAAGGTAAAGAAAAAACGTCCCACTAATTGTACTGGAAATATGACAAAAACCACTGGATTCTCCAGGAGTTAAGGAGGTTAGAAGGTGAATCCGCAAATAAGTTCCAAATAAAAAATGGACATATCCATATTGGGGGAATGACCCTTAAAGAGGAAGTAAAGTAAAAAAAAAAAACAGAGAAAAAAAAAAGCCCTGTAAAGAGAAAGGCATAATGAGCTAGTATGCATTGCATACTAGCTCATTATGTAGTACTTACCTTAAAACGAAGCCCCCGCCGTGCCGCCACCTCAGCGACAGGACGGCGACATGTCCTGCCGTCCCGCTTCCGGGTTCGCGTCCTCCGGCCATCTGATTGGCCGGAGGCGCGATTACATCACTCCCGCGCATGCGCGCGGGAGCCGCCGTTCACGGCACTGAGCTCTGAAGGAACGGCACGGGTGGCCGTTCCCTCAGAGCGCCTGCGCCGATGACGTCATCGGCAGTTTGCGCTGTAAATATCTCCTAAACGGTGCAAGTTTGGGAGATATTTATAGCACCTATAGGTAAGCCTTAATATAGGCTTACCTATAGGTAAAAGTTATACAAGAGGGTTTACAACCTCTTTAACCACTTCAGCCCCGGAAGGTTTTACCCCCTTAATGACCAGGCCATTTTTTGTGATTCGGCACTGCGTGTTTTAACTGACAATTGCGCGACCGTGCCATGCTATACCCAAATACAATTGATGTCCTTTTTTTTCTCACAAATAGATCTTTCTTTTGGTGGTATTTGATCACCTTTGCGTTTTTTTTTTTTTTTTTTCGTTTTTGCGCTATAAACCAAAACATTTTGAAAAAACACCAATATTTTAGTAAAAAAAATCCCAAAAAGCGTATAATAACTGGTTTGCGCAAAAATTAGAGCGCTTACAAACTACAGGATAGATTTATGGACTTTTTATTTTTTTTTATTAGTAATGGTGACGATCAGCGATTTTTATCGGGACTGCGACATTGCGGCGGACAAATCTGACACTATGTGACACTTTTTGGGGACCAGTGACATTATCACAGTGATCAGTGCTAAATAATATGCACTGTATAAATGACACAGGCAGGGAAGGGGTTAACACTGGGGTGATCAAGGGGTTAAATGTGTTCCCTAGATGTGCTTACTAACTGTTTTGGGGATGGACTGAACAGAGGCAGAGAGAGATCTGTGATTCAGCCTAGCTGAATCACACGATCTTTCCCTGCCTCTCTGACAGGAGAGCCGTCTTGCATTGTTTACATTCCAGATGGCTCTTCTGTCAGTTTTGCCAAAGAACGCGGGAGGCCGGCGGCGATTGAGCCCACTCCTCCCGTGGTCTGCCTTGTGCTGTGTCCCATTAAACACAGCGGGATCGCGGCACCGGCAGTGCACATGTGCTGCCGAAACCACATGCACATAATCACGTAGATCTTTCTAATTAACTTTTATACAAATAAGATTCAGTGTTCTATGGAGTACTATTAGTCATAGGACGGTGCCATTAAAATCCCATTATTTGCCCCACATTGCGCTCCTATACAATTTTCTTGGGATGTATGTACTTGTTAGTTTTTTGCAATGCTTTTGGTCTGAGCCCACTTCAATTTTCACAAAGTTTTGATTGTCCTTGCTAGTGATTAGCTTGTCCTTTAGAAAATCTGACCCTTTTTACCCCCGTAGTGTTTCCAAAGCTGCAAAACATTTATGTGAAGAAAAGCCCAAAAGTCTGTTTTACCTGTTCTGTTCCTAGTTTAATTCTTACTAAGCAGGGGCGTAACTACAGGGGTTGCAGGGGTTGCGATTGCTACCGGGCCCCATGCTCCAGGGGGCCCAGTAGCAAACCAGTGGGTGAACTTCCAGGATTGCAAAAGTCACACTTGCGACCGGGCCCTGGCATTGCACCACTGTGGGGAGGCCCAAAGATTGCAGGAAGGGAGCCCACTGCAGAACTTGTGAAAGGATCCTGCTGCGGGACCGTAATAAAAGGCCATGCAACGAGAGTAAAGAGCCCCAGGATTAGTGGGAAGAGCCCTGGGCTTGAAGGGAAGGGCCCCGGCCAGGGATCTGGGGGGGCCCTTCATGGTTTCTTGCATCGGGGCCCTGAAGGCTCTAGTTACGCCTCTGTTACTAAGACTGAATACATAGGGATCAATGTGTCATCTATTGATCTCTCTGGCTTTCATACAATACATTGATTTCTGTGTATTTGACTAAAAGAACAATACTGGTGATTAGACCACCTTTTTCTGCTCTGCCAGTGTAGTAATCATCATTAAGTTTACTTGAATTGCCAAAAATGAGTGAAACAGTGCTGTACATTCAGCTAATTTCCAGTTAATAAACCAGTCGTTTTATGGATTGAAAGCAACTTTTCTATTCCAACCCAGGTAGTGTTATTGTTAGATAGCATCACCATTGGTAATTATTAGGGAAAATGACTTCACTTTCTTTCAGGTGTGTGCCTAAGAATGCCCTGTAACAGACCTTACATAAGAATTCCATCTAACAAATAGACCTTTCCTAATTCTTCTTTCTATAATACCTTTCCACAAAATTCCCTGTAACAGACCTTCATTAAAGATGTCATCTAACTAGCAGACTTGTCCTAAAGATGCACTGTAAAAGACACCCTATAACTAACAGACCTTTCCTTAGGTTGCGTTATAACCTACGGGCTTTTTTAATATATGTCCTAACAGTATGCCCTAACTAACAGAACATGCCCTCTACCTATAGATCTTGTAATAAGGATGCCTTCCAAAAGACCTTACCTTAAGTTTCCATCTATCTCACATTCTGTACTTTTCCTAAAGATGCCCTCTAAAATACCTCTTCTAAGGATGCTCTCCCACAAACATATTGCAGACCTTATCTAGGAATGCCCTCTAACTGACAGACCTTTCCTCAGTATATCTTCTAACAGACCTTTTCTAAGTCTTCTCTCTGGACCTTTCCTGAGGATGCACTCTAATAGGCCTTAACTAAGGATACCCTTTAAATAACAATGCTCTCTTGCCGTAAAATGTCTACTTAACAGACTTTTTTTTTTTCAAATATTTCATCTTACAGTTCTTTCCTAAGTATCCCCTCGAGCAACAGGTCTTTATAAAGGAGGCTGTCTAACTAATGGACCTTACATAAGGATGTCTTCTCTAAATGTTGACAAGTCTCTCTGAGCAGGGAGTGATGCCGTTAGCTAAGGGAAAGCCTCAGATTGGCACTGGCTGGCCCAGCCTTAACAGTTTCTGTAACATCTAACCTAACTCTTCCTGTAAAACCAACCTTATCACTAACATATTCAGTAAACCCAACCTTAGTGTTAACACTTCTTTACAGTATTTGGTACCCTTAAAAAAAAAAAAAAAAACGGATCCTATTCCCAGACCACATGGGAATGCAGGTAAAATAAAGCAGTTTATAGAAGCAAACAACAATAAATGCACAGCAAAAGTGAGAAAGCGAGATCAGGAACAAGCGGGGATCAAGTCCAGAAGAAGCTAGTCATCCAAGCCGGGGTCGAGTCCGGAAGCTGGGAGTCTGCCGATGCAGGGTCGTCTGCTGATGCAGCCTTGTCTGCCTATGTGGGGTCGAGAGCCAGAAAAGTTGTCAGCCAAGGTCATACATGGAGGAACATGGAGAACAGAAGACTGCTAGCAGAGATTTACCCCTGAGCACAAACGCAAGGGCAAGGACTGCAACTTATCAGGTGATAGATATAGTCAGGCAACAGCCACGTGATGATGCAATCAGAATTTATAAGAGGCAGCAGTCTGCACATGTCTAAGATGGCTGTTAACAGGAGGGCAAGGTAAGACCTTGACAGTTATACAGCACATGCTTGTGCTGTGTAATTTGGCCCCCTCTTTCACCTGAAATACCTGGCTAATCCTGTCTGGTTCTGCCCTCCCCTCTGTAAAATGACCACAGTTTATCATGGCTGCTGAGCCCTGACACCGTGGTTAGTTTACGTGCCCCTGTCATCTGCAGCTCTCCTCTCTGCTCTCTTGTGTCATCCTTCCCCCTCCCCTCCCTGCCTATCAGCTCCATCCACTCCACGATCCTCCCCTTCTGCTGCTCTCATATCTATAGTTTGATCATGCCACCCCCTCTGTTATTTAACGCTATTTGTCCCTGTGCTAAATAAATAAAATGCAGATTATACCTTATCTCAGAGGGTCTCCTGGTGCTCACGTGACTCCTCGGCTCTCTTTCTCTATCCTCCCCTACTTCCCAGCTGACATCAGCAGGAGTGCTCGGCCCTGCCCATTATAGCTGTCAGCCGTGCAGAGGAGAGAGCCAGGGAGTCACGTGAGCACCTGGAGACGCTCTGAGATAAGGTATAATCAATATTTTTCTATATAGCACATGCACAGGGACACATATTGTTACATAACAGAAGGGATGGCATGATCATAGTAAAGTGGGTTAACAACCTCTATAAGTAACATACCCCCTCTCCTCCCACTGGATCCTCTGATCAGAAAAATAACCTCCTTAAAACGAAGAGATTTCTGGCTTTACCCCACTCTGCATTAATAACAAGGGACATTTTGCAGCCAGGACACTAATAGCAGGAAGTAAGGAAGCCAATTAAGTAGGGTCATTTACTGAGACCTTCATGCTACGGTACTAAGAAAAAATGCATTAGCAGCAGCCTATAGACTGCTTTATAGATATAGAAGGTTTAGCTTACTTTTTGTGATTTCATATTATTTCCTGCTAAATACTAGAATCATCTGTGATTGGAAGCCATCTGAAACATGGGTATAACTTGTGCAAGTAAACAACCCTCCTTTTAGAAATGTAGGCAGTGGCTTTTGGTAAGATTGTGATTCATTACTGTGCATTAATTCATTAATTAAGTCAGCCACACACAGATTAAGGTTTCACTACGCAACCAGTTGCAGGATATCAAATTACATGATTTGTTGCCTCTGCTGTCTTCTAAAGCAACATGGCAGCAAGTCTTTGCACAGAATAACATATTGTAGGGGGCAAAGTATTTACACTTTAGGGAAATACCTTTGTTTTTAGAATAAGACAACCGTTAGAGATTAGCAGTTGAAAAATGTGGTAAACATTTTAAACCAAAAGGGAACCAGTATTTTTTTCAAGTACCAAAAGTGTATATACTGAATTTAACATTAAAATGTAATGATTCCTGCTCGTGCTCTTCCTTCAAGATTTTATTGCCGAAGCAATTTTCTGTGCCTAGATACATTACAGCAAGTTTTGTTTTATTTTCTGTTGGTGTTTATTTTTACTGTTTTTACTGCACTGTATATTTATACCCTTCTATACATTTTCTTACCAACAGGATCAAAATGAATTTAACTCTTCTATAGCAAGAAGCCAAACCAACACAGCCAGCATAGAAGGACTGAAGCCTGGTGTGGTGTATGTGGTACAGGTCAGGGCACGCACAGTGGCGGGTTATGGAAAGTACAGCGGAAAAATGTGCTTCCAAACACTGACTGATGGTAAGTAAAGACCCCTTAAATAAGTAAAGATTTGAAATAAGAGGGAGATCACAAGCCAACAACCCCTGTCCATAAGGCCCCTTTCACACGATTGGACCGATCAGGTCGCTTGTCAGTTTTTCAGGCGGACCTGATCGGGCCACTTATTCTCCTCTATGGAGAGGTGGATGTCAGCGGAGTCAGCGTTTTCATCCGATCTCCCCATAGAGGAGAGCGGGAATCGGACAGGTCTGTTTCTGCACAGTGAGCAGAGACAGACATGTCATTAGCCTGCTCACCGGGGATCAATGGAGCGATCCCTGCTGAGCTAGTGGAGTCAGTTGAGCGGATCCACTCTATGTGAAAGGGGCCTTAGGGTTTTTTTCTGGTACCCCATCCTTCAGATAACTAGACGTTAAAGACTAAAATCCCTACCATAGAAAGCTAAATAGGACTTTGATGGTACTACACCAAAACATTCTGTAAAAAAGTTTACATTTTATTTGTACCAATGTTGAAAAAAAACTTTTTGGTTAAAATCATGAAAAAATATCATAACACACAAGATAAGATAAATATATGTGCCCATTATTTATAGATGATAGCAGCCCCAATTATCCATAGAAGAGAATTGCTTGAAAACTTATCCAACACGTTTCACAGGACAAAGCCTGCTTATTCAGGGAATATTTGCATTAAATATCTAGAATTACAAATAAAGAGAATAAATTGAGCAAAAAGCAAAACACATAAAAAGACTCAAGTGACCAATTATGGTCATAATCATTAGGCTCAGATAGTTAGTCTGATTGAAAAAGGACACGAGTCCATCTAGTTCAACCAAGAAAGGAAAAAAAATATGTAAACCTATATACGCAAACCTATACCCGCAGTTGATCCAGAGGAAGGCATCCCCCCCCCCCCCAATCAGCAAAGCATGATCCAATTTGCTACAGCAGGGGGATACATTACTTCCTGATCCACTAAGAGGCAATCAGATATTTCCTGGATCAACCTAACCTCTAAATGTTAGTATCCAGTTATATTATGTACATTTAGGAAATAATCCAGGCTTTGTTTAAAGCAATCTTCTGAGCTGGCCAGAACCAGCTCCTGAGGGTGTCTATTCCACGCTTTCACAGCTCTCACTGTGAAGAAACATTTCTGTATTTGGAGATTAAATCTCTTTTCATCCAGGAGTAAAGAGTGCCCCTTGTCTTCAGTGATGACCTTGAAGTGAATAACTAAACACCAAGTTCACTATATGGACCACTTATATATTTTGATCATATCCCCCCTTAATCTCCTCAAGAGCGAATAGATTCAGTTTCTCTAATCTTTTCTCATAGCTGAGCTCTTCCATGCCTCTTATCAGTTTAGTTGCCCTCCTCTGCACTTTCTCAGGTTCCCCAGTATCCTTTTTGTGAACTGGTGCTCAAAACTGAACTGCAAATTCCAGATGAGGTCTTATTAATGATTTGTACAGGGGCAAAATTATATCTCTCTCTCTGGAGTTCATACCTGTAAGGATGTTATTCCACTGCAATGAAGTGGCACTTTTAATCCCAGACCCTATATCATATATAAATATATTAAAAGGTAGAGGTCCCAACACTGAATCTTGGGGTACACCACTAACAACCATTCAGAGTATGAATCAGTAACCACTACTCTCTGAATTTGGTATTTTAGCAAGTTTTCTATCAATTTACAAACTTTCCAAGCCTATAGACTTTACCTTACACATTAGCCGTGTGTGGTGAACTGTGTCAAATGCTTTTGCAAAGTCCAAATATACTATTTCCACAGCCATTCCTTTGTCTAAGGATTTACCTACCTCCCCATAAAAAGAAATCAGATTTATCTGACAACTTCTGTCTTTATTAATCCATGCTATCTGTTGCTTAAAATACTTTTTTTTCCAGCAAGAACTCCTCTGTGTAATCTTTTATTAAACTCTCCAGTACCTTCTCAACTATAGAAGGTAAACTAACAGGTCTACAAATACTTGGTAAACACTTTGATCCCTTTTTAAATATAGGCACCACATTGGCCTTACGCCAATCCAGTGGTACTATTCCAGTCATTAAAGAGTCTCTACAAATTAGAAACTATGGCTTTGAAATGACAGAGGTCAATTATTTTAGGATCGGTGGGTGTATGCCATCTGGTCCAGGTGCTTTATTTTCCTTGATGCTGTCTAAATAATTCAGGACCATATCAATGGTGATACCTGCAATTAGTGCTCAAAATAAGTACAGCTTGATATTTTGTGTGCAGAGCTGTGACCCCTCAGAACAGAATGGGTTCGGTCAGGTTACAGGTTCAGCCTTTAAAGGAAGCACTCACAAGGGGAAGAATATACACTCACTACAAGGAGGAAAAAACAAACTGACTAATAAAGTATTGTTGATGAATGTGGGATCATTATAACTATGTAAAGCTCAAGGGCCAAGTAACTCCAAACTGCACCCCTTAAATAAGTAGTTCATGAGCATCACTACTTTATTTGTATACATCCAAAAAATGTTTTAAAAAGCAGAGGAGAAGCTTTAAATCAGGGGTGTCCAGCCTACAGGCTGCATGTGGCCCAAGACAGCTATGAATGTGGCACAGCAGAGAACTGTAAACTTTCTTTAAAAATGTAGATTTTGTTTTTTACATTTTATGTAAAAATGCGTTTACACTTAGCAAACACATGCAGCTAAAGAAACATTTGATAATGTCTGGACTTTTATACGTTTTATCTTCACAAGGAAAAATATTCTACTCTTCACAATCACATCTTATTATGTCATCATTTTCTGGTGGCACCTATATTTGTGAGCAACTATTTTAAAGGATGAAGCACATTTAACTGTATCGCAGAGAGTTTTTTGTATAATACTGTATATGAGGGACCCCCATACAGATTTTACATCCGATCTATAAAGATGTGTGAAAAACACACAACTAGGGGTTGTTTCAAACATTGTAATGCTAATATGCAACATTCCAGCAGAAGGCTATTACAAATTACATGTGATATATATTGGGCCATCTTAATGAAAATGAGCATTCTGTATGGGTCATTTGCTGGTTTGCTACCGCCAGATTTCATGTGAAGAATTGATTGACATGACATCATATTCATATAATAGCAATGAAGTGTAAAATAGGAACATATATTAGATTGCAAACTAGTTCTGCCTGATTGGTTATGGCTGTTTCACACTCATCATGCAGTGTATTTACATGCATGATCTTTCAGTTCTGCATTGCAAAATAGCTTTTATTTGACCCCTTCTGTATGGAAATGGTTTCCACTCCATCAAACTATTTTCGTTTATTTGATTTCCTTTTATGTCCTCCATGTTTTAAATAATCAGATTCCAACATGTTTCGCTGCTTGCAAAACACGGGTTCTTCTCCACGAGCGGAAACATTCCTCCTACACTGGCCTGGGGCACTGATCCAGGCTGTTACATGCGTAACTCTGCTGGGCATCTTTCCTTACCAAGTCTGGGCATTAGGAAGGAAGGTAGAGAAGCCAAGAGGAATGCTGTGCTTCTGTATTGTTCCAAAGCTCTTAACGCCTTCTCTGCCAGTTCTACTTGGCCTGTGTCCCTGTTGAGGTTAAGACTGATCTTTGGCTAAAGGGAAAGTGGTAAAAGTTTACTTACAGTTATTAAAAGCTGAGCTCCAGGCATGTATTATAAACACCAATTAAATAATGAAATACAAATTAAATATATTTTTACTCCAACCACTATAAATACCTTGATATCAGCTTTCTGTAATACTACTGCATGTGGTATGTTAGCTCTTGGAACAGGGAGCTTGGCATCAGTATTTATTGGTGCAGTGCTTCCAGTACAAGTGTAAATCTCAAAGCTTCTCTAATGTTTCCTAAGTGGTGACATATCCCTAGGACTAAACTGCCCCTAGCACTGAACCCTAACCTTAACACTTAACCTAAACCCTAAAATGTTGTAACTTGTACCCCAACATCTAAACAGTAAAATAGAAACATAAAATGCAGATCAATATGTTTTAATTTGTTAACATCTGAAAGTATTTAACTCATAATGTGGTTGTGATATACAGATGCAGTATATATCATAGTAATTGTCCTGAGGAGGAATCAACTAGAGAAATTAAGTGCTGTAACCTCTCTAGGCATTGAGGGACACTAAGTCAGAAGCCACCTTGTCCAGGCATGTACCCTCCGGACGTGTAAAAATAACCTTCTCCATGCATCAAACAGTGTAAAGATGCCAGCAAGTTGTGCACATCTTAAGGCTGATGCATGGGGAAGTAGAGAGCAGAATAATGACCTCATTGGTGTGCTGTTTCTTTATCGTGCAATCACAGGTTGGGTGGGTCCTAGACCAAGTTGTATTGCTATTATGCATTGTAGTCTACAGGTAGTTCCAGTATCTGACTGTGCTGTCTCACAAGAGTTAACTTTTTAACTCCTTAAGGATTTGTGATTCTATTCAGCCTGGATTACATGTCTTGCAGAACAGAATTGCAAGTCCTTTGACAGGTGAAACAGCTTGCCAGTATTCCATGTATTTAGCTGTTTTCCAGGAATTCAGTCTCAAGACTATTTTATAATGCCTATCTGCAAGAAAGGACAACAGAATTTGAGCGGGTTCCCGAGGTGGGCAACAACATGAATTAAAGATTGCATAGGATAAGGTACATTTACATTAGGAATAAATTAAATGGGAAAGAGGGACACCTATAAGCAAAAGTACGTAGCCATAAGACACATACCTTGCCACGCCCCCTTAAAGGAGAATTATACAAAAAAATTAATAGTTAAACCCACAAATTCTTTTTTCAATACTACTGTTCCTTTATATTGGCTTTTGAAATTGTCAAATGCAGCAATTTAGAAATTGGATGAAAGGTTTAGCACTGGGAAACACTTTTAGGATAAAAAGTGCATTTTACCTACCACAATATAGATCAGACCAAAATGAGGGACAAAAGTGGAGGAAAGAGGGACAGAGGGACTTTGTTCCAAGTCAGGGACAGTCCCTCAAAATCAGGGACAGTTGGAAGCTATGGTGTTAGAAGATAAGTGAGGAAAATGCCTAAGCAGATGATAGGTTAGTGTATAGACTGCTCAGTGAGCTTTTAAAACCTAAGACTAAGTGATGTACACAGGAATATCCACTCAGATTTTAAAGGAAAGCATTTTATCCCCGCCATGGCAAGGGTTCTTCGCTACAAGTGTGATCACAGTTTGAATTTCTCAGCAAAAGCAGGTGCCGATGGCCAGATTTATAAGTGAGTTTTAATTTGACTATTAGTACTAGAAATGGCATCTCCAGATATAATTAATAGGATTCATCAGTGGAGAGATTGATCCAGATATTGAATTATTTTTTTTTCATGGAGACATAATTGTCAGCTGGCTCGCTTTGTGTTTTCTATGCTTTCTTTTGGATCAGCAGCAATGGAACTGTACCAAAATTAAAACGGGCTGAACTCAATGGGTATTTACATATGCTATTAATTCATTTGGCTTTGAACAAGCATTATACAGGTATGTGGGAGCCCCTTGTGCTGGAAAGAGGAGAGGAGAACAGGGGCAGGAAGGACACGTGACAAGTGCAGGAAGTGCAGGAGGGAGTAATATATATGTTTACACAATGATTTACCTAAAATAATTTGAACATGACATTGTTTTTAGGTAAACAACACCTAACAACAGTGAACAAACGTAGAAGAAAGATAAAGGAAGATTAGGCAAAAGTGTAATTTGAGTGTATTGGTTTAGAATTGGTGGCTATAGGGTAAGTTGAATATTCATTCTGATTTTTATAATTAAAGCAGAGCTCCAGACTGCTTCATAAAATATTAACCCATGGTGTATTCACCCCCAGCTGATTTTTCAATCGGCTCTCAGGTGCTGCCACCGCCATTTGTTGTAAGGCAAATCAGCAGTGAAGCCTTGTGTCTTCACAGCCAGTTCCTTACTGCACAAGTGCAAAGCGTGCTGCACTTTGTGAATGGCCTCGCAGAGGGGAAAGGAGAAGGGGGGTCGGACTTCTGGGTGACAACAGCATGGCAAAATCAGCAGGAAGTGGGAGCGGGTACCTTTCAAAACCAGATACACGCTCCCCCCTCCCCCCCACCCCCTAAATGTGCCAAACGTGGCAGCGGAGGGGAGATGAGGCAAACAAGCGGAGCATCCCCTTTTGGGTGGAGCTCTGCTTTAAGTCATATTACAGCATCAATTATTTGACTTGAACAAATAAAAACATACTTTGACTTGTTATGGAAAATAGGGACACTTTCCGTTCAGATCTTTAAAGTGTAAGTCCGCCTTAAAACCAAAATCCCTGCATCTATAGCTATCCACGATCTAACGCTAACCTATCTAGCCCTGTAAAGAAGAAATCAGTATACATACCTAATTTTAAAGCCAATCCGGTCCTGTCTCCAGCGGCAGAAGCTCTGCAGAGGACACAGCCGAGAACGGCTGTGAAATGAATGGGGAGTGACGTCCCTCTTAGACTTAAATCTGAATTGTGGTGAAATCTGAAGGGGTGTTCCGAAACCCCACACTTATCCCCTAGTTAAATAGATAGGGGTTAATATCCAGTGCCTATACAGTGACAGAAAAAGTATTTGATCCCCTGCTGATTTTGTACATTTGCCCACTGAGAATAAAATGATTAGTCTATAATTTTAATGGTAGGTTTATTTCAACATTGAGAGACAGAATAACAACAAAAATATCCAGAAAAACAGATTTAAAAAAGTTATAAATTGATTTGCATTTTAATGAGTGAAATAAGTATTTGATCCCCTATCAATCAGCAAGATTTCTGGCCCCCAGGTGTTTTATTGTACAGGTAACGAGCTGAGATTAGGAGCACTCTCTTAAAGGGAGTGCTCCTAATCTTAGATCGTTACCTGTATAAAAGACACCTGTCCACAGAAGCAATCAAGCTTTTAGATTCCAATCTCTCCACCATGGCCAAGACAAAAGAGCTGTCCAAGGATGTCAGGGACAAGATTTTAGACCTACACACGGCTGGAATGGGCTACAAGACCATCACCAAGCAGCTTGGTGAGAGGGTGACAACAGTTGGTGCAATTATTTACAAATAGAAGAAACACAAAATCTCCCTCGGTCTGGGGCTCCATGCAAGATCTCACCTCATGGAGTTTTAATGATAATGAGAACAGTGAGGAATCAGCCCAGAACTACATGGGAACATTTTATCAATGATCTCAAGGCAGCAAGGACCATAGTCACCAAGAAAACAATTGGTAACACACTACGACGTAAAGGACTGAAATCCTGCAGCACCTGCAAGGTCCCCCTGCTAAAGTAAGCACATGTACAGGCCCGTCTGAGGTTTGCTAATGAACATCTGGATGATTCAAATGAGAACTTGGTGAAAAGTGTTTTGAGCAGATGAGACTAAAATCAAGGTCTTTGGCATCAACCCAAATCGCCGTGTTTGAAGGAGGAGGAATGCTCCCTGTGACCCCAAGAACACCATCCCCACCGTCAAACATGGAGGTGGAAACATTATGCTTTGGGGGTGTTTTTCTGCTAAGGGAACAAGACAACTTCACTGCATCTAAGGAACGATGGACAGGGACATGTACCATCAAACCTCCTCCTAGAACCTCCTTCCCTCAGCCAGGGCATTGAAAATGGGTCGTGGATGGATATTCCAGCATGAAATTGACCCAAAACACACTGCCAAGGCAACAAAGGAGTGGCCTAGCCAGTCTAAAGACCTTAATCCCATAGAAAATATGTGGAGGGAGCTGAACATTTCAAGTTAACAAATGTCAGCCTCGAAACCTTGATGATTTAGAGAGGATCAGCAAAGAGGTGTGGGACAAAATCCCTCCTGAGATGTGTGCAAACCTGGTGGCCAACTACAATAAATGTCTGACCTCTGTGATTGACAACAAGGGTTTTGCCACCAAGTACTAAGTCATGTTTTGGGAGGGATCAATTACTTATTTCACTCATTAAAATGCAAATCAATTTATAACTTTTTTTGAAATGCGTTTTTCTGGATTTTTTTGTTGGTATTCTGTCTCTCACTGTTAAAATAAACTTACTAAAATTATAGACTGATCATTTCTTTGTCAGTGGGCAAATGTAAAAAATTAGCAGGGGATCAAATACTTTTTTCCCCTCACTGTATTGTCACATCCAGCCTTAACTGAGAGGAGGTGAAGATTATTGGGGAGTCTTTTTTGCAAGGCAGCATTGCTAGAGACTAAAAGACT
Organism: Pelophylax lessonae; assembly: GCF_965119305.1. Lineage (NCBI taxonomy): Eukaryota > Metazoa > Chordata > Amphibia > Anura > Ranidae > Pelophylax > Pelophylax lessonae. Next base: position 175,621,828 of record NC_138770.1, on the reverse strand, counting down.
CCTTAGCCTTTTTTTTTTAGACTTCGAACCATATAAGACCTTCCACGAGTAGACCCAGCATGTTATTTAGACTAAAACAACCAAGAGATTTGTAGGGAATCTATTTTTCATTACAATTTCACTACATGGTTGGCATCTGTGTTTATATTATACTGTAGCATCAGGACATTTTTCCATTTTTGAATCAAATCTCTTTATTGAAAGGGTTTTGGGGTTGATTCAGACAGCAATAAGAAAACTGTTTTGTACCACAAATATATCTTCAGTGCAATCAAGTATAAAAGGGAGAACGTCAAAACAATGGAATTATCCACAGGACAAGCAAAGAACTATATGAAGGCTGTTTAGAGACAATTTGTTTTTCAATTTTTAATCAGAATCTGTGAAAGCTCTCAACAAAGAGTTAATCTTAAGAACATAGATTCAATTTCTGGAGATTTCTGTCTATTGCAATATGAACTATGAATATATTTGTAGATACACAAGAAATTAGTAGGAGATAGGTTCTTGACAGATTCTCTGACCTTTGCTGGGTGGAAAGCGTGGAGGCACATAATGGAAACTTGACATTTTAGATGGTTCAACATGAATCACACAGGGAGTATGTATAATAAAGATCTGAGTCAAGGTCTGGATCTGCACATTCATGTACTCATTCTCTTTGACACAAATGATAGGCTCCATTACAAAAGGTTTATTGTTGTAGGCCAACCTGGCACCATCCTGTGTAATTTCTCCTATTTCCACTTTTAGAGGATTACAAATCAGAGCTGAGAGAGCAGCTTCCACTGATTGCTGGCTCGGCAGCAGCGGGTGTTGTCTTCATAGTATCCCTAGTGGCTATTTCCATTGTGTGCAGTAGGTGAGTACATTATTTGGTCTTTATATATCTTCTTCACAAAAGTATCATGTCTGCCTATGCGCTAAATTATTTTCACAAGTGAAGCAAATGACTTTATAGTTTATAGGTAATGTTCTACTCCAAAGTATAAATCAACACTGTCACACCCACAAGTAGATGCACTGATTTATACTTTGGAATATTACATAGGTTTATTTAATCAAGCACCTCATTCTATCTGCAAATTGCTTATTTAGGATCTGTGTGAGTATCATTTGATGAATTATTGTCTCTATGGATAATGTTCTGCTTGTCATTCTACTAACTGAGGTCATGTTCAGATCTGAATTACAGCTGAAATCCAGGTAAGCAGCTAAATAAACAGTTGAAATGCATGTGAACTATTCAGGCAGTCCTGTGATAACAGCATCATTGCCAGACAACAAGGCCTAGTTTCTGGGGAGCTATTCAATGTAATTGAACAGGTTAAGGGTTACGTGTCGTGAAGGGTATTCTAAATGTTTCTTTTTGGTTTTAAAGTGTTACTAAACACACTGTTTAATTTATATTTTCCCTTCGATTTTTATATGTGTATTATGGCAATGTAATTATTTTAACCACTTAAGCCCCGGAAGATTTTACCCCCTTCCTGACCAGTGCCTATTTTGCGATTCAGCACTGCGTGACTTTAACTGACAATTGCGCGGTCGTGCGACGCTGTACCTAAACAAATTTGACGTCCTTTTCTTCCCACAAACAGAGCTTTCTTTTAGTGGTATTTGATCACCTGTGCTATTTTTTGATCATGCGCTATAAACAAAAAAAGAGTGTCAATTTTGCAAAAATAACAATATTTTTCACATTTTTTTATATGAAATTCCCCAAAAAAATGTAAAATTCAAAATTATTTAACATTTTAGGCCAATTTGTTTTATGCTACCTATGTTTGGTAAAAAAAAATCGCAAAAAGCGTATTTTGATTGGTTTGCGCAAAAGTTATTGCGTTTACTAACTAAGGGAAAGGTTTTTGTCATTTTTGTTGTTTTTTTTGCGGCGGACAGATCGGATGCTTGACTGACATTTTTGACACTTTTGGGGTTACCAGTGACATTACTACAGTAATCAGTGCTATACATATGCACTGTTACTGTAAAAATGACACTGGCAGGGAAGGAGTTAACTTTATTTTAGAGGGAGAGGTTAAGTGTGTCCCTAGGGGCGTGATTCTTACTGTGATTGGATGTGGCTACTGGTGTAAGAACAGAGATCAACGGTCCTACATTGTAGAACCGTGTTTACGTGATTTCGTGCAATAGATACTTGGTGGCAGGCGCCACCAGGGGCATAATCGCACACTGATTGGACACAGGGGATGCCAATCAGCGGGCCCCATGGACCCGATGTTTGCCGGCCACCCGCGATCATTCCCCAGAGTAATCAAGGCAGATCGCCATTCTGATAGGGAAGAGGATGGAGATCTTGTGTTCCTGCAAGCAGGAACATGGATTTCTGTCTTCATCCAGTCAGACCATCCCCCACACAGTTAGCAAGCACCAGCTAGGAGCACACTTAACCCTTTGATCGCCCCTGATGTTAACCCCTTCCCTGCTAGTGTCATTAGTACAGTAACAGTTCATATGTTTAGCACTGATCACTGTAATAATGTCACTGGTCCACCGCAATGTTGCAGTTCCACTATAAGTCGCTGATCGCCGCCATTACTAGTAAAAAAAAAAAAAAAAATGTAATTCTATAAAAATATCCCATCGTTTGTGGATGTTATAACTTTTGTGCAAACCAATCAATATATGGTCATTGGGATTTTTTTAACCAAAAACATGTAGCAGAATATATATTAGAATAAATGTATGAATAAATTTAAATTTTTAACATTTTGTTTTGAAAGTTTTATAGCAGAAAGTAAAAAATGTTGATTTTTTTTTTTTTTTAAATTGTCACTCTTTTTTGTTTATAGCGCAAAAAATAAAAAAACACAGAGCTGATCAAATACCACCAAAAGAAAGCTATATTTGTAGGAAAAAAAGGGCATGCATTTTTTTTTTTTTTTTTGGTACAGCCCCACACGAACACGCAATTGTCAGTTAAAATAACGCAGTGCCGTATCACATTAAATGGCACGATCATTAAGGGGGTAAAACCTTCCAGGGCTGAAGTGGTTAAATTGTCATTTAAATATATATATTTGAAACCAAATATTTATTATTTTGTGGAAATAACATGGTGGGAGAGTCATGCCATTCCAGCCTGTGTTTTAGAAAAAGAGGGAGGTGAAGCCTCAGTTAATCTACATGTAATATACCGCCCCCATTGTTTTTAGTTGGTTAGTTGGCATGGAAGAGGAGGGAGGGAGTGGGCTGTCATTTACCACTGTGTATACACCCACATGTATGACTCTATAGTCACATTGGCTGCTCAGATGTGATAGGGAGGAAATGCTCAGCATAGAATCTCACTGAAAACTGAGCATGTGCAGAGTTGCCATGAAAGCTGCAAATGTATTGGGGACAGAAGGTGGGAATAGAGAGCTGCATGATCAGCCAGGTTTCTTGCAGAATACAGAAAACTCATCTCATAGTGACTGAGTATGAACAGCATGTAATACACCATTTATCGATAGTTTTTTATGATGTGGGTTTAATGACACTTTAAGTGTTAGGAAACACTTAAGTGTATGGAAAACTTTAAGTTTTTCCACACAGGGAAGCTACAGAATTTAGTTTTTTTTCCCTGCATCGAAGCCTACTACCAAACAAATACAGTATATAAATGTTTTAAAGCTAACAAAACCTAAAATGTTCAAGTTTTTTATACTTGTCAGGAGTTTAGCCTAATACTTGTCATTCACGGGAAACCTTTCATCTGCAGGAACAGAATAGAATAGGCCTGCTTCTCATCATAATACTTGGCAAGCACCTAAAAGGGAACAGTCTGAAATAATAAGTCCCCCAAGCTCTGTTTGTATCTAAATGCCATGTAACATGAACCAGTGATCCTTTCAATGGAAAAATATACTTTTTTGTGTCCCAGTAAAGGTATTTAAATCTTGGACGCTGTGAGCGGTCATCTCTTGTTCCTCAGCAGGCCTGTACCAGAGAAACAGTAACTTAACTACCCCAATGGCGTAGGCTCTTCCCCTATTCTGTGTAATCTGTGATGTAGGATATTTAGGAGGAGGAAGGCACATCATATACCAGGGCAGGGGTCTTCAAACTATGACCCTCCAGTTGTTCAGGAACTACAATTCCCACCATGTCTGTGGGTGTCAGAGTTTTACAATGCCTCATGGGACATGTAGTTCTGCAACAGCTGGAGGGCTGTAGTTTGGAGATCCCTGTACTAGGTCAGTGATGGCGAACCTTGGCACCCCCGATGTTTTGGAACTATATTTCCCATGATGCTCAACTACACTGCAGAGTGCATGAGCATCATGGGAAATGTAGTTCCAAAACATCTGGAGTGCCAAGGTTTGCCATCACTGTACTAGATGATCAAGTCTGGCCTGCACTGAGCTTATCCCTCACTACAAGGGGCAATTTAACTGGTTTTGTCAGCTCATTAAACTAGGATTCTGTAAAGATTTTATTCCATTTCCTCTCTAAATGGTAACTATGCAATAAAAATAAAATTGTACAAATATCTTGTACTTCTGCAAAGCCAGGTCCCTGATCTTCTCTATCATAGTCACATCCTATTCCACAAAAAGCCACTTTCATTTTCTTCCCAATGCCGGGCTGGTGGCACTTTACTCATAAGTGTAGCTTTATGAAATTTACAGACGGCAATTAAATCAAACACATTTTTTCAAACAGTGCTTACTGACAATGCAGGGTCATTGTGTATTCTTCCTATGGAGCTATCCCACAATCTTTTCTCATGACCATAACTCTACAGGTCACTACGTGCTCTGGAATTTCATTGTCATCACATGTGAATCTTTTCTTTAGGAAATTAGATATCCTTTGGAACAATTTAGTAAGTTGGCAGCACACAGATAAAGCAGATATTGTTATTAATGCATGATGTTTGCATTATACCATTGCTACTGATATGCATTGACTGTTCTCTGGCTAGATCCACCTAGTTGTCCATACAGCATGTATCCTCTTCACTTGTAAAAGACAAAAGACCATCTATGACTCTGCACCACCATTTTTCAAGTTTAGTTTTCTTATATATTCCAGGAAAAGGACGTACAGTAAAGAAGCAGTGTACAGTGATAAACTACAACACTACAGCACTGGCAGAGGTAAGGTTCCCCATTCCAAGACAGAGTCACCAGACTTTAGGTGTACAATCATTACATTTATTGTTGTTGTTGTTAGTATTATCATTATTAATACTACTTATACTGCTCTGGTCGGCTTTTTCATTAGTCTTTGTTGGTCCTTTATACAGTGAAGGCAGGTGTTGCAACAATTGGGCTTCCAAAATAGAGGTTACAGTGATGAACAGACTATTGGACTATATCACTTTGCATGCATCTATAACTACTTGCTGAAGTCTATTAAAATATTCAAATATACAGTAAATGTGTGTATATATATATATATATATATATATATATATATATATATATATATATATATCTATATATAGATATATAGATATATATATATATATATACACAGGCCTTTTTTTCTCAGAGAATAGGTGCAGGAACTCCCACTTTCGGAGTTACCCCTTGTCTCCGCCCCCTACCTACCTCTGAGCACCATTCCTATGTTCCACCCCCTACCCACCTCACAGTACTGCCCCTTTTAGAAAATACAGAATCAAGTATCATTTGTGGTACTAAGTAATTTGTATGGGATTTGTTAATGATAACAAGAAAAGCAGTAAAATAACAACAAAGGACCCCCCCCCCAGAAACAGTAGATCCCACCAGCAACAATGGACCAGCCACAACAAAATACCCACCAGACAACAATAGCCCCTCAGCAGCAACAGCAGATCTCCCCACAGACAGCATCAATAGACCCTCCAGCAGCCATTTACAGTTCCCTCAACAGTAGATCCCGCTCAGCAACAACTGACCCCCCCCCAAGCAACATAAGACGACCAACCCCAGCAACAATAGACCCCCTCTGTAAAAATAGATCCCTTCCGGAGGCAATAGGTCCCCCAGGAGAAACAGTAGACCTCCCCAGCAACAATAAACCCCCCGCAAAAATATATCACCTCCAGCAACAATAGATCCCCCACCAGCCAGCATTAAAAGACACCCATAGCAAAGCCCAGCATCCCTTGCCATTACATACATTCAGTGCTGGAGGTGCCGAAACTGCGTTCCCCCGCGTTCCAGCTAAAAAAAAAGCCCTGTAATATATATATATTAATGTTTGGGGTTTGTTTACTTGTTTTAAACTTTTTTTTTTACATTTCTTTAGTTACTTCCTAGTGTCAATGCCTAGGCAAATGATGTCATACATCCTAGGAGTCTTCAGGAGAGGTGGGAGGGTTCTCGGCTCAGAATAGGCTCACTATGTCTGAGCTAAGGGCAGTTGGATTCCAGGAAGTAAATGTTACATGAACCATCTGCCCTTACTCAAGGTGGCCACGACCAGAAATGCTAGGGGGGTGTTTTTTAAAATGATTTCTCAGCAAAATAAAGCATGGGGACATCGATGGATGGGTGAGATTTCTTTAAATAATACTAAATAATTAAATATATTTTTTGGCTTGTGGTGATCAGAAGCAGTGCAGTTCCACTTTAAGTGGTTTGTCTCATCCATGTAAACTGATACATTCTGCTTTTAGAAAAACAGACTTGCTGGCTGGATTACCAGATGAAAGTCGAAGAAATATAATAATAATAACCTTTATTTATTATAGCACATTTGGAGGTAGATCCTCAAAGCACTTTACAAGGAAAACACAAGAAATTTACAGAATAATCTTAAGGAAAAAAGGGACAATTAAGTAAAAGCTTGTCTAACAAAAAAAAAAATGTAAGATTCAATTTGAATGAGTTTAGAGAAGATGTCTCTCTAATGTTCTTTAGAAATGAATTCCAGTGTTTCGGAGCATAGAAGGCTCTCTCTCCCATTGAGTGTAGGAAAGTAGGGGGGACACACAGAAGACCAGAATTTGAGGAGCAAAGTTTACAAGGGGAGGAGTAAGTTGATAAAAATTCATATAGATAATGGGGTGCCAAGCCTTGAAGAGCCTTATAGGAGGATCTTTAAGTCTATCCGAAGCCAGGGCAGAAGAAGAAAGTGCCGTAGGTAGCCAGTGCAGAAGGACAAAGAAAGCCTAAAAAGAAAAGTATTGCAGTCATCACATCTAAAAATTGTTGGGCTGCAATATAATAAATGTTTGCTTTTTGGGTTTAATACCTCTTTATTTATTTTCATTTTTTACCTCTGTTCAATATGAATAGGGATATTTGACCCCCCCTCCCCCATTTAACGTTATCCAGAGCACACTCAGCTCAAGGTATCAAAAAAGGGACCCCCCCAACCCCTTCCTATATAAGCAGTATCAATTAGAGAGAGACAGACCTCAAGTGAGCAGCTCCTGCTGATGGTTTATGTATAATGAGAAACATGATATAAAAGATCAGTTTAAAAACTTGAAACATTCATAATTAAATGTAAATTAAATCTGACAACAATGATTACAGTTTCTATTTATAGTTTATATCTCACCATTTCCTTTATTGCTACTTTTTTCTTTGAATTGTGTTTATTTATTTTTCAGTGAAAAGGTTTGTCTTTTTTTAATATATATATATATATATATATATATATATATATATATATATATATATATATATATATATTATGAAGCCATTTATATATTAAATATATAAAAAATATATATATATATTTCAAAATATTCAATATATATATATATATATATATTATATAAAGCCATTTTCAATATATTCTATATATATATATATATATATATATATATATATATATATATATATATATATAAAGCCATTTTCCAACCACGTGTTTTTTTGTTTTTTTTTTCTGTGTGTTGTACTATGTAGTCATTGTTACCTGCCTCCCCCCTCCCCACTTTCCTGTTTCTTGTGTTATCAGGTCAGGCTCCCATTGCACATCACTCAGAGGCTGCAGCTGCCAGCTCTCGCCTGTACTATGGCCTCCAATCACAGGCACTTGTCACATGTGATGAATCTTGATTTCTTGCTAGAGTTGTCCCTTCATTTATCTGCTAATAGGTTTCTTATGACAAAGTAAATAATAGCCAGGCTGCAGGTTTCATCCTGCACCACACTGCTTGTCCTCAATCTGTCAGTCTTAGCGCTGTGCATGGCCCACATTCTTACACCAGCCTGGCTAAGAAGCATACTGTTACATTAGAAAAGCAAACAGGATGTGGGCTGGTATACTGCTTTTTTTTACCATGAACATGTAACTATTATAAGCAGTTGGATATAATACTTATTGTCCACGATACATTTTGTCCTAAATATTATTTGTGCTTGTACTTTAGAAAATGACTGTTGTAATTGAAACTTGTCAACTTGCACCAGTCTCTCACTGTGAAAAACGACATAAATATTATATGCTGGAATATATGAATATAAAAACCGAGACGTCGTTGCAATTGGTATATCTAAATTAAAAAGAAAAAAAAATATATATAATTTATGGCGGTTTACCAACCGTTAGGTGTGGTGCCTGCATTCATTTTCTTTTTTAGGATTTTTATCTTTGTTTTCACCTGGTGATCCTGCTATTAACACGCTTCTTGTCCCTGGATAGCTACGCTTCCAAATCAGCTTACAGGAAGTGATAAGGAAACTGCATTTTTGTCAGGATCAACAGGTATATTTTCTATACTTGATAAAAATGGTCTTAGACTGAAAAAGTAAAATAAAGGCATATACCACATTTCACAACTGGTTAGCTGCAATATATTACATTTTTGTTTTTGGTTATGTTTTAATCTTGTATATATTTCTGCCCAGAGTTTAGATTTAAGCTGTGTTTTCATGAAAAAAAAAAATTAGGCTAGGTTGCCAGTGCTCTAAACCAGGGTTGTACCGATACTGTTTTTTTTTTTTTTTACCAGCAAGACCAGCAAGTACAAGTTACTGATACTTTTAGTCAAGTACTTGCCGATACCGAGTATCAAGACCTTTGCGGTGCGAGTTGAGCTTATACAAAATGAATGGGCTCAAATCGCACTGCAAAGAACAGGAATGCGGTGTGATTCCTATCCAAATCACATGCAGTTTCCTGCACCGCTCCTGTATGAGCCCAGGCTGAAGTCACTATTACAGGCCTGGGTTCACACAGGAGTGGTGCGGGAAACCGCATCTGATTTGGACAGGCATTGCACTGCATTCCTGTTCAAATCACATTCCATTCTTTGCAGTGCCCATTTATTTTGTTCGGGTATCAGAGCATTTGCACAAGTACTCGTACTCATGAAAATACTCAATATCGGTACTGATACCGATACCAGCTAAGCAGCCTGTTCAGGAGGCTATTTTGACAATCAGCAATTTATAATGGGGCAAATGTTCCACAACTACCCGCCAAGTGTTTGCCTCGCAGTTATGGAGCAGCTCCATTGACCTGAATGGTCAAGTTTGACAGGCGTTGCTTCCTCTCAACTCAGCACAATGTCATAAACTTGCCACAGCATGTGAACAGCCTCCTCCTACTGTATTTAAATTTTTTAGGTGGGTAGCTGGGAGGATGGGGGGTTGTTTCTACCACCTCCTGGTAGCCCGTATAAAAGAGGCCTTTTAGTTTAAAGTTTTAACTGCCACTTTAGATATAAACAGTTTTTCTTTTTTTCTCAATAGTTTTTATTGAAGTTTAAACAAAGTAAGACATATAAACCATTGAGTTTACAACCGTGCAACATGAAAAGAGTAGTTGGTTGCAATTTCAAGTAAGAAAGGAAAAAGAGAGGAAAAAAGTTATACCGAGGTACATGTTAAGAATACATAGGTACTTATGCTTAACATATTATGCATAATCAACATTGTAAGCCCAAGTGGGAGGGATGGGGAATAAACAGAATGGGAAGGGGGGGGGGGGAATGGTCAGTCATCATGGCATAAGTAATGTATGAGTGAAGGATCAAGTACCAGTTATCAATGATCTTCAGCTGAGTGTTAAGTTATCATACTGTAACTGTACAATTAGGATTTTGAAACCATACAGACCATGTTTTAGCGAACTTGGGGAAAGACATGGATCTCAGAGAGAAGTGCCTTTCCATCTCACATTGGTAGTTGAGGTCTATAAACAGTTTTTAATGGGATTATCCTTTAAAGAAATACTTCTGTTTTAAACATATTTTGCACAATTCTCCTCTCCAACCTTTAAAATAGTTGTGATCATTTACCATACATCATCCTTCATTTCTTTACGTCACAGGCCCATTCTACCTTGGGCCTGTGCAGACATTTTCATGAGAACTTCCATCATGAATCTCATCTTATGGAAGATGTCAGGAAGACTAATTTAATCATACTATTTGTTCAATGTTAGAGAGAAGGGTGATATGTTTGGTATAGTTTATAGACCAAAGATAAACCCGTAGTAAAGGGTTAATGGAAAATTTGTAGCCAGTAGCGCTCCTGGCAATACGCATTTATTGCTGACAAAAGAGGGTAGAGATATATGCAAACATATAAAAAGAAATAATTATCCTTGTGAAAATTATCTTTTGATTATGCATATTTCTATAAACACGCTGAAAGGTGGCATTAAGAAAATAATAAAGATTTTGCATTATGTAAAGGTTCTTTCAGGCAGGAGAATTAAGTCGCCAGCCTTTTTTAGTGCGCCATTTGGGCATATAAATGCATCTCTTATTGCCCAATTTGTTTACAGCAGGCCTCTTAGCTGGAGAGAAGAGCCAGAAATTATGTCTGTCCTTTCCCCAGAAAGCTTCTTGGCTACAGTCAGGGTGAAAATTAATTAACCCGCTAAGATCAGAAAGATTAACCTCCTTTGCAATGTGTTGCTGTCATCTTAGGCTGTGAAAGAACAAATGATCGAGCTGATACGCAAATGCCAATGACTTCCTGGAAGCAGAACAGAGAACTCCAAATTGAATTTTTTTTTTCACAAAGTGCAGATTATCGACAACACTGAACAGAGAACCTGGGACGCAAGGAACAAACCTTCCTTTACCCCAGGACACAATGATGAAGTAGGAGGATAATGGAATGATGATTTCATTATCAAATGCAGATAAAGGCAGAATGGAGGATTGGTGAGTGATGAGGGATGAGAGAAAGGAACCAAGATTCCTGTAAAGAGAGAGGGAAGAGGAGCAGGAGGGGCCGAGAAAGCGTTGAGAGGTGAGTAAGGTGAGGAGGGGAAGAGACTGATGGCTGTATAGATATACGGGACTCACAAGGTAAGATAAACTGGTGGAGGGGGAGAGGGAGAAGATCTAGTGTCACAGCAATATCAAATCTTCATTTCCTCACATGCCAGACAAAGACTGGAGAAGATTTAATCATGTCCTCTGAAAGATTGTCAGATCCACAGAAATCATTTTTTTAGAGATGAGATAGGAAGAAGAACCTGCACAGTCAGTGTTCCAGTAAAAATAAGAAGTATTTGCTGCAATGGAACTGAAGATGTGATATATACCAAAAAATATATCTGTGGGTACATGCACATTTTTTTTTTTTTTTTATTATATGCCAGGAATTGGATAAATTACAAAAAAAAAACCCTTTTGAGCAGACTACTAATCTCTGTGAGCTCGTATTTGCAATTGTTCAATTGTTGTATAGGCATGAAACAATATAAATACTATATATATATTTTTATATATATATATATATATATATATATATATATATATATAAATCCCTTGCACCCATTTGAAGCTAGCAAAAGGAACCTATGTTTTAACAATTTATTAAATACAAATTGCACTAATTGAAAGATATAGTAGCAACTAAACTGAAAGTTTGCTTACCTAAACCTTACCTTCATATTGCCTAAAAATTAACCTTTTACCAGGTTGTGAACATTCAAATATATACATATTCATAACATGCCTTCCCTGACCTCTGTAACTGCAGCATTGTGGAGTAGTTCATACTCAAAGTTCACAACAGAAACTTTGAAAATAGGTTGTAGTTGGTTTCTGAATATCTTACTGCACCTGCATTGTGTTAACATTAAAAGGTCTATTTATCCCCAACCAGATCGGCTCATATGGATACCATTGCTTTACTTATTATGGACGTTAGTCCACGCTTATTCACAGTCCTCATACAAAATGTGTTAATTTATAAAATGTTTTTGATGTTTTGCTTGAAGCAATGTAACTTGTTTATGCGCTGCGTCGCATTCTCTTTTCCATTGTCACTATTTGAAGTTTTCATGTTTTGCCTATATTTCCTCAATAAAAACTTTTATGGAAAAAAAAAAAAAAAAGGGAAGCAGACTTCCAAGTCACTATCGCCAAGGTAGGTGAGCTAAGCTGTTGTGAATTTTGAGAATTAAGTACAGTACTCCAAAGGCCTTATACACATGGGCACTTAGCAGCTCCTGTGTGCTGAGGTGTAAAATCCCTGGTATTTTCTGGTGTCTGGGGAACCACACTTGCAACGCACAACTGCCAATAAATCGCATGAGCACGCAGAAGCTGCTAAGCACCACATGAGGCCTAATTTCTTCAGCTACAGAGATTAGTGAGCCTGCATTATAAAACCCATTTCTTTATATTTACAGATGTAAATGACTATATACCCAAAGCCTGGTTACAGGCTTACTTTAAGGTAAAAACAATATATTACCAGCCATGGCTCCCTTGTTCTAGGAAAGATGGTCTTATAGTCAGTACAGTCACATGTACTTGCTGTTACACTCTTTTACTAATTCAGGGTTATTCATGGCAGAGTTCATCCTGTCCATCCTACCAAGATCCTGGTATAATGGTGATGTATGCACATTAATGAATGTGCAAAGGAATATTTACATTTTATTTCTGTACATGGTAAGGTTTCCAGTATCCCTGGCTAAAGCTGGAGTCATCAGAAGTCTACCACAAAAACATTGTGCAGAGACTCAACAGATCCCTTTCAGAGTCAACAGTAATCATCTTAGTCTAGGACCATCCAGCATAAGAGGTCTTGGCAGGCAGCCACTCATGCAGTTTAATTTATGTTTATAACTGTGACAGCTCCTCTATGTAGCAGATAGTGATAGCAAAAACAGTACTAGAGAACTTATTACCAAAGAGCATCCAACTAACCTATCTGTGTTCTGTTGCTTTCAGGCTCTCCAGGAATGAAGATTTACATTGACCCCTTCACATATGAAGATCCCAACGAGGCTGTGAGGGAATTTGCTAAGGAGATTGATGTCTCCTTTGTGAAGATTGAAGAAGTTATTGGGGCAGGTGGGCATTAACTTTTCTGTGAACATTCAAGGACACTTATACAATTCATACCACCTATGGCAATGCTTACAACGTGTCATGGGGACAACCCTCACCAGCTTGTAATAGCAGCAATTTTTACTAAAATTTATGCCCTGTACACACGTGCAGATTGTCGGCCGAAAAGATTCGGTCGACGACCGATCGGCCGATTTTCGGCTTGTTAGTATGATGCTTCCGACAGCCGACAGCGCACTTTCGGCCGAAGAGAATCTGTCATGCAAGCATTAAAATTTTTGTATGCCGACACCAGAGCGGCCGATTGTTCGCCAGCCAATACAGAATTCGGCCGACAGACAGCAGATTTGCAAGACTGGCCATGCTCAGAAAAGAAAAAACACAGGGAAAGTTAACCATCACATGACATCACTTCTGCAGTCGGCTGTAGTCGGCGGACAAAATTCTTGTGCAGTCTTTTGCACTTTTCAACAGACACGACAGCCCGGGGACAAAAGACGGCCGATCGTTCGGCCGACGATCTGCACGTGTGTACAAGGCATTAGAGTACATCAAGGAAAATGCTTGGACACAGCATCCTTGTTTGCGCAGCATTCATATGTGCAGGAGGCCACGAAGTAGGGTCCTTATCTTGTCTGATATCTTACGCTTTTAAACATGCATTTTATAGGGATCATGCAAACAGCGGTGAAAAATTTAAAAATAATTTATTTTTTTGTATGTACAGATCTGAAAACAGGTGCATTGTCTTTTATGGACCAATGCACACAGCTGCTTAAGATTGGCAAACTTGTGCTGCATTCTTTCAGAAGCTGCTTGAGTCTTTGAGAAATTACCTGTATCCTAGCAACGAAAGGACGCTAGGCGTCTTCCTTGTAAATTAGCAACAAGGCCATTTATGCTGCACGCATGTAAATGTAGCTCAAACATCATATTCGCACAGCGCATAGATCACTTTTTCATTTAAGATCTTGCTGCCACCTTCTGCCAGCAAGATTCTGCATACTAGTTTCTGTGTTTTATATGGCCGTATGCATGTACCCATAAAATGTTTTATTACCTGTTTAAAATGTTTTGCAAATAAAACTTATTAAATTTTATTTTATCGGTTGTTGCTGTCATGACCCTTAGTAGATGGAAAATACTAGACTGACTAATAAGAAGCTTCTTTTCCTGCATTGACTACTCTTGTGTAACCAAAACTCCATACAGGTCCATATTTCGTAGGAATTAGGAGATAAATTCATTCAGCTGTGTATGTGTAATTTGATGTCCTGCTATTAAATCTTTCCACAGCATAGACTATTTAGGCTATACCCAGCATAGCAGTGAGTAATGCCTCGTACACACGCATCGATTATTGGCCGGGAATTTTCGGCCAACGTCCGATCGGCCGATTTTCGGCTTGTTAGTATGATGCTTTCGACAACCGACTCCGACTTTTCGGCCGAAAAAAATCTGGTATGCAGGCTATAAAATTTTTGTTGGCCGTCAACAGAACGGCCGATTTTCTGTCAGTCAGTACAGATTTCGGCAGACAAAAATCTGATGAGCAAGACTGGGCATGCTCAGAGAAGAAAAAACACACGGAAAGTAAACCAGCACATGACATCACTTCTGAAGTTGGTTTTTGTTGGCCGAGAAAATTCGTGTGCAGTCTAGAGCACATTTCAATCAACACAACAACACTGGACAAAAGATGGCCGAATGGTCGGCCGATAATCGTTGCGTGTGTACGAGGCATTCGTTTGGGAAGTTGCCTCAAACACACTGGCTGCATTTGGTGAAAGTTTGAGTTTAAACAAAAATGCTTTTTTTTTTAGAACCCCCACCAGCAATATTTTTCTCTGTGTTCCTGTTGTAAATTTTCTCTCACTTCCTGTCTGGTGAAACTATAGTCATTGTGACAGTGAAGGAAAATCTCTCCAACAGAATCCCAGATAGCAGTAAAAACCTAATTCCGTCCCTGCACCCCCTCAAAAAAGGTTTTAGATTAAACTGAATATGTTTGCACATAGGTACTTTTTTTTTTTACAAAGGTGAGTGTCCTAAATGCTTAAAAAGAAATATATTATTGGTATCAGTGGAAGAAAAGAAAATATAAACAAAGTGGAATTAATTGACAGCATGTAGGATCACCATTAAATATGGAGTAGCATGCCAGAGATCAAAAGGAATTTTTAGTTACCCTTCTGATCTCTGGTATCCTGTCTGATCAGACATCTGTTGTACATCAGTGCTTAGTGACATGCTTGTTTCTGGCCTACAGGAGAGTTTGGGGAGGTGTACAAGGGTCGTCTGAAGCTCCCTGGGAAGAGGGAAATCTATGTTGCTATCAAAACCCTTAAAGCTGGATATTCCGAAAAGCAAAGAAGGGATTTCCTGAGTGAAGCAAGCATTATGGGCCAGTTTGATCACCCCAACATCATCCGACTAGAAGGCGTGGTGACCAAGAGCCGACCTGTGATGATCATTACTGAATTCATGGAAAATGGTGCACTGGACTCTTTTCTACGGGTAAGCCACTCCTATTTACTGAATTCCCCAATTTAACTTCTGTTATTTGAAATCTGATTAGTTGCTATAGGTTACTGCGCTTTGCACATCATTGCTGTATAGCCTAGCAATAGAGTCTTGTGGGAAAGACTTATAAAAGCCTCAGTTTTAGACTGTAAAAAAGTGAGTGCCTCAGTGCAATGTATTAATACTGTTGACATTAGTTCTTCTACTGTCTGTTGAAAGCCTTGAATCAACACAAAGTAAAACCTTTTACTTTATGTTTTAACTTTTGTAATAGTACCAGTTTGTTTCAAAGCCCCCATGTATGTTACAGGGGTACCTACTCCTTAGCTCACCGACACTTGTTTGGAAGGGATTCCAAAGAAGTTGAAGAGTCTTCTCAACTCTGAAGATTAATGAAATGAAACCTGAATGCATGTGACACTTTATTCTGGTTTCACCGGGATATGTCAGGCCATTTTGGAGCGGCCCTTTAATAACTATCAGGGTTAGAAAGCCCTACACTTCATTGCATGATGGCTTCACTGGCTGATTTGTAAACTCAGACCAAAGAACAGTATCCACTCTTTCCATAACAACCCACAGGAATTAATCTGTTTTTTTCTAATGCTAATTACAAAATGAAGACTACTGGTTAATGTTCCTACCCTGAAATGAAGCATTACAGGGAGCTAAGAATTTGGAATATACCTTGCATAGCAAAACCCATAAGCCTCTGCAGTAAGAGAGATCACAAGAAGTATACACTGTTTCCCATTCTGGAGTCTTTGATTACTAACAATTAACATTTTTTGTAATAGGTGTAAAACCCTAATATATGCAGACAATGCCAGGACAAGGTCATCCAGTGCCCAGGGGAAAACTGCACCCCCCCCCCACCCTTCCCTTAGGGTTAGGGTCAGGGTGCCTCCATCCCTGCAATAAACCATTGCTCTCAGGGCAGCCATCCCTCCTGCCCACCCCTTGTCCTGGGCCCTGCATGCAGAGATATATTTGGTTTCATTACACTTAATAAGCTACAGTTTCATTTGGTATGGCATGCATGGGGATTTTTGCATAAACAACCTCTTTATTTTCTGTAGGCACATATGTCGCCATCTTCTTATTTGGAAATTAGAATGGGTTGTGCATTTTTTTTTTTTTTGTTTCTTTTAATAAAAGGTTTTGCTCAGACACACACAGACATATATACATAGTGATCATGCTTGTCCTATATTGATTAATTTGTCTGGAGACACTGCAGTGTGATTGTGAAGATTAAGTACCAGCCAAATGCTGGCTGCAGATGACCTAAAAAAATCTAATTTCAGCCTCCAGATAAAAATAGGGACATTAATTGGAGCCTTGGTTCCTCCTGAAAGTAGGTTATAGGATCCAGTCCTCGGGGGCCTCCTCTGTCTTAGAAGGAGCATAATACAGAGTAGAGCAGAGCCTGGATAACAGTCCACCTGTACAGAATACATAGGAGCCTGCATGTGCCAGGGGAGTCTCTCAAACGTATCACCTGCTTTCTACTCACTTGTGTTTCTGTCAGGATTTTTTGTTTATGTCGTCATGTTTTTCCCCAAGGCAATTTTTTTTTTTCATTACATTCTAAAGAGATTTTCCTGCTGGAATATTTCTGTCTATTGGAGTAATCGTGAAAGCACACATTGAACATATTACAATGTGGTAGCTTAACTGTTAGTATTCAGGCCTAGCTGCATTGGGGGCCTGGCTTTTGTTATCACCTTGATCCACTCCTAATGAAATCTACAAATCTATGGATTCTGTCTAAAAGGATTCTATTTAAAATTGAATTTGTGTGTATGCCACCCCCATCTTTTCTATACATTCTGTCTGAATAGAATTTGTATGTATGCCCACCCCAATCTTTTCCATAGATTCTATCTAAATGACATTTGTATGTATGACCACCCCCATCTTTTCCATAGATTCTATCTAAATGGAATTTGTATGTATGCGCAATCCCATCTTTAAATCTACAATTATAGTTGGATAATGGACTTTCACCCAGACTGGGCTTAGCTTGTGGCAGAGTCTTTATGAACTGTGTTCTAATTATAAATATTTAGAGGTTGATTTACTAAAAAAGCATAATTGAACAAGCTGAAGTTAAAAGCTGATTGGCTACCATGCACAGCTGCACCAGATTTTGCACTCTCCAATTTTAGTAATTCCACCCCATATTATACAATACATGCCAAGGCCAATGCTTTTTTGTGCAGTTGGTATTCACAATGGCATGAGTTGATATATATCATGTATTCTCCTTTCAAGCTTTTTAGATGTGGTTTAGAAGTCACATAGTTAAGGTAACTGTGTGGTCACTGCAGTAAAGTTGACCCCTGAAACCATTGCACAATGGGTGTATTACTGAGGAAAACATAAGGAAATTGGTTATCCCTCTTTGTGATGTGTGATGGTGTCAGTGGGCGATTTACTGGAAAGTTTGCCATGTTCGAAGCTAATCTAACATCTTGGACTTTTTGGAAAAGTGCAGTTTATTTCCTTCCAGCCTACCAACTTCATCAGTTAATCACTCTTGAATAGGCCTAACAACTAGCCATTCAGACTGCCTATCCCCGGATGACACAGAAAGTATCTACAGCTGAATGAATTATGAATGCATCTGACCAACAGTTAGGTTGGCTGACTATGTTAGCCATGTGTATGTGGCACAGAGACTGGTTTAGGCGCTCAGAGGTCAAAGGTCAAAGAGTTCATATAGATATAACCTGAAACAATGGCAGATAAAAGTGTTAATGTACACAGGTGGGGCAAAAATAGTTTGCACGGGGGGATTAAGAGTCCATGTGCAAATTTCTGAAAGTTCTTAGAGGCAATCCAAGGGTGATCCGCAGCTCAGGGTCAGCTCATTCAAACAGAGTGAAGTCAACTCTAAACGGATAAAGGAGGAGGGAAGAGCGCCACTTGAGTGCAAGATTATGATTTATTATGACATAAATACATAGTAACTTACTGACTTCAACCGAAGAAGGAGTGCGCATGCCCTGCCCGGGCCCTCACTCAGACTCCGAAACGCGTCTTGAAGCTCCCTCAGCCATCTTGCCAGTTTCCTGCTGCTGACGTCAGACGCCTTCCCCTTCCTTCCACGGCCGCATCTTTCTGATCGCCCAGACACACACAGCCAGCTGGTCTGGCGCACTGTACCTGAGATTTACCACCCCAGATCATTACAGCTTTACACACCAAAAATATTTAAGCTGACCTTCAGGGAAGTGGCTAAATACACAGATAAAATACAAATAAGAAAGCTATTTTACATGTAAATGGATTTATATTTTTTGTTCATCCAGTCCTAAGATTTACATGGCTCTGCAACACCACCCAGCCCTGTCTAGCATAGAAGGAGACCTGATTTTTCTCTACTGTAGTTAAGTAACACTTAGAGGTCTTGTAAATTCCCCAACCTGTGAGTGGATAGTGAAAAGAGAAGCAGGAGACTGATGAGCCCCTCTCTCTGTCAAGGGCCGTACACACTTACAATTTCTCTGCCTTCTCAGCGTTCATTACTGTTTTTAGTCGACAGTGCATAAATGTTCACGAAATTTCTCATCCGATTTTTCTTTTTTTTGGCACATTTGTTCCTAGACTTCCGGGTTGTCAGCAACTTCAGATCATGCGTGGTCTTTCGTATCCGATTTTTCACGGACGTACTGCATACACATTAGACGAAAATCATTCGTCTGGGGACAGACGAAGAAAATTTTGGTGTTTGTCCCTCTGTTTTTTTTCGTTGAAAATGTCGGCATCGGCTGCTGAAAGTTGTGTACACACTAGGCGAAAATCGGACGATTTCACATCGGGCGGGAATTTTCGGCAGATTTTCTACTAGTGTGTACCCCACTTCACTCTCATATCTCCTTCTATCAACATTTTACTTGCACTGCAGAACAACTGATAAGCTCCTGAAGCGAATAGATAGGGGGAGTTTCTGTATTAAAAAAAATATATACCGCGGTACTATCCCCAGAGAAAGCTAAACACAAGAGGCCCATACCTATCTTCCGTTTAGAGGAAAAGACAGGAGAAAAACAGGGGATTTTTAAGTACCCAACAACTAATATGCTACTTATGATTAAAAATATGATCCTTACATATATAAAAACAACATCAGTTTATTAGTACATCAAATGTTAAAACATTCTGCAGATAATCAATATAACAATGACATAATCAACCATATGTAGAATCTAAAAGAAGAAGTATCAGCACAACTATGTATAGATTTGCACACTAGTGACAAATCAAGCAAGTAAAATTAAGTAGGTGAAATTAATAATAATGATTAATCACTGCACATAAAAGGTAAGATAAATAAATAAAGTGATACAGCGCCACTAATCCCAATTAGGTGCAAGTAGCAAAAAAAAAATTGTGCAAAAGTGCCAAATAGGCTATTACAATCCAAATACAAGTGGTTACTAAATATATAAATATAAAAAAATGTGCAAATAGGTAAAAAACGAATAAACTGAATTAACAAGTATAAAGTGCTACCTCAATTCTAGTGTATGTTTTGCGTGACCACATCAAACAGATTGTGCAAATTAGCAAAAACAACACATATTAAATAAATGACATTAAAGTCCGTAAAACAGGAAAAAAAGTGCTCAGTGCTGGTCCAGTGGGCAACCATATATAAAGTCCACCCGAGATAAGGGGCTAAAATAAATACAATACAAATATAGATGGATATGGATCAGCGTGTTTCGCCCTATTTAGGGACTTCCTCAGGATCCACGTGCATGGAGTTACATACACTCATACAACATTGAGGATATAATCGATTATCTGTTTCAACACAGTATGGTCACAACCACGGAACATGCATTATATCCATTCCATCTAGATATTTAAAAAAAAAAAACAATAAAGATGGGCCGACGAATAGCCTATATTCTTCAGGGGGGGGAAGAAAAATGTTTTTCTTTCTCCGCTTTGCTGAGGGATTATTCCTATATTTTCACTTAGGTATGGACAGTCCTAGGTAGCCATCATTGAACCCAATATTTAAAAAAATATTTAGGTATCCAAAAGCATCCGAATGTGTTTACACCGACCATCCCATATCTTATGGAAGGAAGCAAGGAGCGACAGACCTCATATACCTGTAAGGACAAACACCGCACCTCTGAATCCACCAGCCACATCAATCCAAACTGATTAGCTCCCTGTGATATTTCTCACTATGACGGTCAGGGGATTGTAAAAGGCTGGTAGTCACATTCAGGAACTTACATTGCTCACACTCAAAAATACATTTATGGATGTTTTAGTAAATACAGAGTTGCATTCATTTGTGTATATTTGCTTGAAGTTTAGCTTTAGTAATTAAAAAACGAGTGTCTGGGGAAAGCACCGTGCAACAATTTTTCTCACATTTTTCTTGATCTATACATTGATGACAGCATGTTTATGTAATACATTATTGAATATGCTACACCACCCTCTTTCTTCCATCTGTTTTTCCACATAAACATAGCAGAGCGTCAGAGAACAAAGCAGTTACGTGTCCATGGTTTTACTGGATTATGTAATAATTTTATTTTTCTAATGATCTGCATTATCACTTTACTTTCTGCATCATTCATATTAGTACCCACCTTGTCCTGGCTCTCCCTCGTGTCCCCCAGTGAACACAGTGAGCGCAGCTTATTACATTTTGTGCACAGCTGTACAATAGCAGCTTCTGTGTGCTTAGCCTGCTTATTAGCTGAATGTACGGAATATAAAGTCCTTGGTGTTTTATGGTGCAGAAAGAAAGGTAATACCTGAGCCAGGATTTTTAGCACTGGGTTTACAGAACTTTTATATAGAGTAGTTGAAGTGGTTTTATTCAGAATAAATATAATTATCCTGTTCCAGAAAAACATTTTGCATTTTATTACCATACAAGATTAGGTTGTACATTCAATGATAATTATTTCATTTTTTTTTTAATCCTGTTTAGCAAAATGATGGGCAGTTTACAGTGATCCAGCTGGTAGGAATGCTCCGAGGTATTGCAGCTGGCATGAAGTATCTATCGGAAATGAATTATGTTCACAGAGACCTGGCAGCCAGGAACATCCTGGTGAATAGCAACCTGGTGTGCAAGGTGTCTGATTTTGGACTGTCTCGCTATCTGCAGGATGATACATCAGATCCAACATACACCAGCTCCTTGGTAAGATGATTTGTGCTTCTACAGAGCATTGATGGGGTTATTTAAAGGGTCAGTCTGCACAAATGAATTATTTTATGAGGGATGCTGTGGAGTTAAACCATATAATAATTTCATGTAGCTCTTGGGGGCTTCATTGGCAGGCATCCTTGATTAAATGCTTAAAGTACTGTAGAATTATGGGAAAAACGTTTTATTTATTTATTTTGAATAGACTTAGGGGGGTTATAACCCCCGTTGGTTTACTTTTGCAATCTGTGCCCCATTGCGGAGATTTACCTTCACTTCCTGTCCCATAGCCAAAACAAGAAGTATGAGGAAATCCCTAAAAAATTAAGGAAATCCCCTGGGGACCCCCCAGGACACCAGAACTAGTGTCTCCATTGAAAGATTCCCCCTCTATTACTTTTCTTGGAAAAAACCCAAAATGTGTGACTTTCTTTTACTTTCACTTTCAATGCTAATGCTAATGAATCTCCCTAATGGGGGTACAGACAGCAATAAAAACTGATAGGGGTTCTAATCTCTCTCCACTCTGTCCAAAACTCCGCTCTGTTTAAAATATATTATATAAATGTCCACCAGGGTAGTAATATATTACTTTAATTCATCCAATGTGGTCTGTGCAATGACTTATGACCTCCCTTCACTCCCGCACTCCCCAGAGAATATTGAACCTCTGCTGTATAGCACAAAAGTCAACCTCACTTGTTGATATCACCCTCCTGGGTTACTTCAATGTCCTTGGTCTCTCTGTATCTGTGTTTCAGATCTTCCTTCAATCCCCACTGGTCTGCACAACACCACACACAAATAATTGGCACCCTAAGGCTACATTCACACGTTTTTTTACCGCGATTTTACAGCGATTTTTACCACGATTTACAGGCGTTTTTACAGGCGTTTTTTGTGCAGGCGTTTTTAGATTGAATAGAGACCAATGGAAAACGCCTGTAATCTGCCCAAAAAGAAGCTCATGTACTTTTCTGAGCGTTGGGCGTTTTGCTCACAGCGTCAAAACGCTCAGATGTGAACAGGGGCCATTGAAATTAATAGGATTTGTCTTGTTGGGTGTTTTGAGAGCTGATCCTAGAGCAGAAAAACTCCCCAAAAATGCCCCAAAACGCCTACATGTGAACGGAGCCTAAGATAGCAGCAGGGGGACTGAAAGGGAGAATAAACCATGAATGGTCTGGTGACAGGATCTTTTTAACGGTATGAAACAGATCTGCTTCAGGCTTGTCCACTCTTGCTGGGTGCAAGTGCAACTCATCACTGCCCACTTATACCTCTAATTATGTGGATGACTGCATACAGCTATGTTGTTGGTATCTTTATTAAATCCCAAAAGTTGGCATACATGATCCAACAAGGAACAAATCCTCTTACGTATTTCATGCTGTCTGGCGCTCAGTCATAGAGTCGTAGTCTACTCTATGACTAAGCGCTAAAGAGTGTGAAATGCGTAAGAGGATTTGTTCCTCATTGTATTGTGTATGCCAATTTTAGGATTTAATAAAAGATATTGACAACATAGCTGGTGTGCAGTCATCCACCTAGTTAGAGGTATATAGGATCTTTTTAAGTTCCTGAGTCTACAAATCAGCTTCAGGAATTCTTCCGGTTGGGAAACTTGGCATAATGTGTTTGTATATGCTTTATTCCACCCAGTTAGAAAACTCCTTCTGCAGCTCCAGGAACAAGACATGCTTCCAATTGTTCTTACAGATTGTAGCAGTCAGCACTATTGGCCTCATTCATTGTTGGATTGGTAGGTTGGCTTCCAAGATGGGGAGGGTTTAGGGTTATCACCAAGATATCTCAGGATTTCTTAAGCCCCGTACACACGCGTCGAAAATTGGCAGGGAATTTTCGTCCGACGACCGATCTGCCGATTTTCGGCTTGTTAGTATGATGCTTCCGACAACCAACTCCGACTTTTCAGCCGAAAAAAATCTGGTGTGCAGACTATAACATTTTTGTTGGCCGTCAACACAACGGCCGATTTTGGTGCAGTCAGTACAGATTTCGACAGGGAAAAATCTGGGCATGCTCAGTGAAGAAAGAACACAAAGAAAGCAAACCAACACATGACATCACTTCTGAAGTAGAATTTTGTTGGGCGAGACAATTTGTGTGCAGTCTAGGCACATTCCAACCAACAAAACACAACTCTGGACAAAAGACAGAGGATCGGTCGGCCGATAATTGTTGCGTGTGTACGGGGCTTTAATGTTAGAGACAGTAGGGAGTCTGCAGTAGGTGTTATGGGAATATCTGACCTGCAGGTAACCGAAAATGGGCTCCTAGATTACAATAGTAGTAACATAGGGGATTGGGGTGTGATGATGTACTACAGGTCTGGCTGGGGGAATACTGAAGCCTTGAGCAGGTAGACTGCTCCCTGCATAACATTAAATGGACACATGAGAAGAAAAAACACATTTGTCTGATACTGGTACAGTTTCTAGATGATCTGTTGGGCAGTATGAAGCCTGTCAAGTGTTTATCTTCTCACAGCTTGGTTTTGCAGTAATTCCACACACAGAACAATGTGGCACCGCTGACAGCGAGTAGCATAGGAACGCGCTTAGCTCAGGGATCCAGTGTACTGTTGATGGGCAATCTGCAGTCTCCTCATTCTAAATTTCATGGTAAGAAGGAAATCTCTTCTTCCTTAGTAAGAGGAGGGTTAATCCGCCAAACCTTTAATTCAGATAAATAGTCATAAAATTCAGGAGCTGGTGCCTTAAGAATAAATCTTTGTTAAATAAAAGAACAAAGCCACACATACCTCCTCTTACACTGGATAATGGCAAATCTCTGCTCAACAAACATAATAGAGATGAAGTGTTTAAATGAAACTGATTTGTCTCTGGGCTCCGCTCACATCTGGTCAGCGTTACAGATCCTCTTGTTGCTTCCTCCACCCCCCTTTACCTTTTTTTTTTACTATAATCCCATCTAAATCCCATCCATAATGCATAGCTTATTTCTCAGAAGTGATGAGTGAATAAAGCACTTTTCAGTTTATGTTAGTCAGATGCTGGGGAGAATTCATTGCTGGGTGGATGTGGTGAGGTCCTGAATGAGATGTCTTTATCACACTAGATTAAATGCATTTCTTGGAGTCAAGCTTTCCTTTGCCCTTGAAATAAGCAGCAATATTAATAGACTTGCTCAGTACCGGGAGCTGCCACCTTGAGCTTTGAGATACAGTCCCTCTCGGAAGAAGGAACAGGAATTGTGGAATTCTGCAGCATAATGAACACGCGTTCTGTGCGGCAGTCCACTGTGTCCTTCCTAATGTTGACATGGGCTTTGTTGTAGCGCTGGCTGTGTCTATTATGATGTTAATGCACACAATGTTCATATTGTGCATGGAGAACTATGAAAAAAAAGACACAAAACCTTGTGATACAATTATGGTTATAATGATTCTGAATTTCAGTACAGCAGCTAGAGAATGAAGGATTGTTCAGACAGAGATGTATGCTTCTGTTCAGATACCTGTAGAAATTGTTTCGTTTACAACATTTCTTTTAGGAGTCATGCATATGGGTGCAATGTAAAATTTGTGAGTATTTCCCAAAAGCCATAGGTGCTGCTTACAGCCGACCATAGAAATCAATGGCTGTGTGCCAGTATATGCCAATACTTGCTTAAACACATACATACAAATGTATGACCCTGGATGCAGAATGTCAGAATCTGGCCTATTCACACATGCAGCTATTGATTTCTATGGGTGGCCAAGCTCAGCACCTATCTCTCCAGACTGGGGAAATACACCCACATTTTTACATTGTATGGTCCTGTGATAACTTACATCAGTGGTTCTCAAAGTTTCCGAGACACTTTTAAAGTCCAACTCTACACAATTATTTTGTTTTGTTTTAGATAGGGTGGATTAGAACCACTGTCGGGAGTTTATTTCTTCTCCCTGTTGAGGGGTTTAATCACTAACTGTCACAGGGAACTCACAGAATCTTAGAAAGATTACCCCGCTGCGATACATGGGCAGCAATAAAACCCTGACAGAGATTCTGACCTTTTCCCGTTCTAATAAAATTCAAAAAGGGCACGTATTGCTCTGTGCCCCCCCAGTGGCGGTTCTACATTAAATTGCTCCCCGGGCAAGACTCCCTCCCGGCGCTCCCCCCCCAAAAAAAAAAAAATAACATGACAACATAACAATAAATGCAGAGTGCCACAGCATTGCCCCCAATAAATGCAGAGTGCCACAGCATTGCCCCCAATAAATGCAGAGTGCCACAGCATTGCCCCCAATAAATGCAGAGTGCCACAGCAATGCCCCCAATAAATGCAGAGTGCCACAGCAATGCCCCCAATAAATGCAGAGTGCCACAGCATTGCCCCCAATAAATGCAGAGTGCCAAAGCAATGCCCCCAATAAATGCAGAGTGCCACAGCATTGCCCCCTTTCAATGTAGAGATGCCAGCGTGCCACCTTTCAATGCAGAGCGCCAGCGTTCCCCCCGCGAGACCCGTCTGTGCACTTACCTCACTTCTCTTCAGTTCAGTCCCCGGATTCCCCGCTTCTCCTCAGTCCTCCCGCGGCGCCTCCTCCCCGGCCAATGGCATGGGGTTTGCCTTTCGGCCAATCAGGAAGCGTGAGGACCCGCTCCCTGATTGGCCAGGAGGAGGATCAGTGTGACAATAGCGAATTTTCATTCGCTATTGTCACACAATGGGCGGGCTCGGGGGGGAGCAATGCTCTGCGCCTCGGCTGCCACAGTGAAATTATTCAAAGTTCCTCGGGCGGCCCGGTACCATTTGATCCACGGACCGGTACCAGTCCGTGGCTCGGGAACACTGTCATGCCACCCCCCACGTGTCATGAAAAAATGCCGCCCCGGGCGGCTTCCCCGTTCGCCCATGCCTAAAACCGCCACTGGTGCCAGCATTGGACAGATTTGGCTAACTTCCTGTCTTGGTGATCAAAGAAAAAGAGTAAGTTAACCCCTTTTCCAGTTTTTTTTTTTTTTGGGGGGTGGGGTTGGGGGAGGTAAAATCTCTGTCAATTTTTCTTTTTGTTGTTT
The DNA here is from genome assembly GCF_965119305.1 of Pelophylax lessonae. Lineage (NCBI taxonomy): Eukaryota > Metazoa > Chordata > Amphibia > Anura > Ranidae > Pelophylax > Pelophylax lessonae. The sequence continues at coordinate 175,594,830 of NC_138770.1, read as the reverse complement.
GTGTCGCAGCTGGAGAGATTTACTCTTCTTTTTCTCCTGTGACCATTATGTCCAAGACAAAAAGTTGAAGGAGACCAAAATCGTAGCATTGTCACCAGGGCAAGAGATAATGGTAAACCATCTAATGGTAACAAATGTCCCAGTGACAACGAAGATGGGAATTCCCTTCAGTTTTGGAAATTTTTCCTTATCTGGTACAACCAAAAGTAAGAGCAAATTTCTTCAATATGAGGGGAAAGACCCCTTTGGGATGGTTGTTACCAGGCCCATTGATTAGAAAAATTCTAAATGGAAGAGGGATAGGGGTGGTAGGGGGCACTGACTGCAATGAAAACCTGACAGAGGATCTAACCATTCTTTACTCTGTCCAAAACAAAACAAAAAAGGTTTGTGTTAAAGATACACTTTAATGTCTGCCTGATTTCTTTTCTCAGGGTGGGAAGATCCCAGTGAGATGGACAGCACCAGAAGCTATTGCTTACCGCAAATTCACATCAGCCAGTGATGTCTGGAGTTATGGTATTGTCATGTGGGAAGTGATGTCTTTTGGGGAACGGCCGTACTGGGACATGTCCAATCAGGATGTAAGAAAGCAATTATTTCTCATGCTCTTTTTTTTATATTGATTGTAACCTTTTTTTTCTTTTTGTATTTTATTTTTTAAAAGAGATATTGTCCTAAACATTTATATGATTATTCATACTAAGAAATGTAATAAATTCCCTGAATCCACCAATCAGAATAAAGCAAACCTGTCACTAGCTGTAACAGGATAAAGTAAGCACATACTTGAACACTAGGCACCGTCATAGCTGCAGGGTGCCCACTTTTTCATCTTGCAATGGTCCCAAGAGAATCCAACAGTGCAGTGTGGTTCTCCATAGATACACACCTTGTTTCCAGGTTTTAGGGGCTCCAAGGAGACCATGCAATGGTGCATTTTCCAGCAAGTTATTTCAGTTAGTACCTGGGGATGCATTTATTCAGTCAAGTGCTTGTTACAACTTAAGTTTAGCTCCATTTTTACAGTTGTAATGCCAATGCCACACCTGTAATATTGTCACTGATGAAAACGTACTACCTAAAAGACCAGAAAAACTGCATACCTGTTTCTGTGGTGTTTCTTCCTCACTGGCTGGACCAGTGAGATGTTGCTCCTTTACTGACGGAAACCCTGAAGAGTCTTCTTCGCCAGATACCAAGGGAGCAATTTAATGCAAACAGGTGAGTAGTTTCTCTGTCCTCTCTAGAAATCATGTCCCTATCAAGTTGTCGCCAGTGACAGGATCACAAGTGTGATATAGACAGGCCTTACTACTGACATCTTAGTACATGAGGCTTATTGTGGGATTTGATGGCTCATTTACTGTGTGTATGTTAGGCTTTTCATTTATTATTAAATGAGTATTGAATTTTGATTAGTTGATAAATTCAAAGTGGAATTCCAGACTAGGACTAACAAACCTTAAATCTGCAAACATCTCACTTCTAACCCCTATACCAACTTCCTTGTAGAAGGAATATGTTTATATTTACCACATGATCTCCCCAGCATCCAGCTTCAGGGGAGAGGGGAGAGCACCGACAATGGATGGAATACCTGAATGATGAAATCACCCATAGGCTTACTATGGTGCATCCGCTGTGGGCTGTCCCTCCTCTTCCCTGAAACCGGGCCACTGGGAGCTGATCATGTGACTGGATCGGAGCGCCCAGAGAATAGGCAGATATAATCATCTTTCTACTACACGGTAGTTACTACAGGTGCTAGAAAAGGGATGGGAGAAGTTTTAAAGTGATTGTAAAGGCAGAAGTTTTTTTTACCATCTCTGAATTAAAGTATATAACCATTTGTGTACATCTCCAAACCCCACCCCCCCTAAATGCTTGCCTGAGCCCGATCTAGATCCAGTGCTGTGCCTAGGAGCAGCGCTTTTTCCTCTCTCTCTCTCTCTCCTTACTGGCCATAGAGGCAGCAGCGGGAGTCATTGGCTCTTGCTGTTGTCAATCACAGCCTATGGGGAGATAGTGGGGGGATGTGGCCGCACAGAGAATGGCTCAGGATTAAGCCCACACAAATGTTCCCATAGCAAGCGGCTTGCTAAGGGGGTATTTAAAAGGGTGGATAAGTAAGGAGTGCCAGAGCAACTATTACACAGAGCAGATAAGTATGAAATGTTTGTTATTTTAAAAAATACCTTTACAAAAAACGTTAAAGCGTAACTCTACTTTTTTTTGAGAAAAAAATATTCCCCTCTGGATGATTTATGTACATTGCAAGGATTTAAACAAACTTTGTTGCAGATTCCTACCTTTTGTTATTCTGAAGAAATCCCCAGTTTGTTCCTCTGTGCCTCTGTGCTAAGTGGGTCTAATGGGAGAGGTTTTATAAATATTAATCAGCTGTACACCTGCAGAGCACTAATGAGGAAATCCGCTGGGCCTGCATACCTTTAGCTGTGTTCCTATTGGGAGTATCCCACCAAAAATGACATTTTTGTTACAGGGGATGCCTGAAATCTGACTTGTATCTTAAGCAGACTTCTGGGAAGATTGGTGAGCCAATCACACAAGCAGGAAATGTTTCTGGGGTGTGGTCAGTATACATTCTGTGTACAGAACAGCTCCAGGTAGCCATATTGCATTGCATTTTCATAAAATTACAGTGCCTGCAGATTGAAAAGGAAAGGTAATTTAAAAATAACATCCAATTACAATATGACTTGTGTCGCAGTTGTATACACTTTATTATTTTTTCTTTTTGCTATTTTTTTCCCCACGAAAGTGGAGTTACCCATTAAGCTTAGTTAGTTGTAGCCTGGAGTTCCACTTTAATTTAAACCTAAAACACCAAGAATAAGTATTCTTATTTTCCAAAAAGTTACAGTTATGTTAAAGAGAGTCCAATGAGATAAGAATGAAATAAGTCACGTGGCTGTTAAAGCCGAACTAAAGGAAAAAAATGTAAAAAAACTACAAGCAGGCAGGCTTATAGCATGTCTCTTCTGCAATAAAACAAACTTTCCCGCTTGTTCACAATCTTCTTTAGAATATACATTGAGTTCAATGTACATTCTCAACACACTTAGGTGCCAGAATTATTAAAATCCAATGACCCTGCACCCGGAAAAAGGTAGGGTGAAGATGTTATCACCCGCTAGGGAACTCACAAAGATCACATTGCGAAAGCAGAGGTTAATATTTTAGTGCCTTATAGGCTCCATTCACACCTGAGCGTATCGTTTTCAGGCGTTTTTTTGGGGCTTTTTATAGGCGTTTTTTCTGGCTTTTTCAGGCGTTTTTTGCAGGTGTTTGGAGGAAGGCATTGACATCTAACAAATCAACCAACAAAGAAACTCATGTGCTTTTTTGAGCTTCAGGCGTTTTTCTTCTGGAGACAAAACGCTGAGATATGAACAGGGGCCTTTGAAATGAATGGGATTTTGTTTGTTGGGTGTTCAGACATTTTACGAGCTGAAATACGCTCAGGTGTGAACAGGGCCTAATAAAGACTTTAGTGCCACTTTAATAAAGATCCTTATTACAGTGTAACGCTTTGTGATTGAGCATATAGTATGCCATCATGTGTCTTAAACACCACCACTGGAGACCACCATTTTGTTGGTTTGTAAGCAGTTTAAATCTTCAGCAGTTGCACGTGCTGCTAGGTTGTTCAGAAGTCTCTAAAATCTCTTATGTGTACAGTCTTATGGGATGCAGTCTATTAGATAGTCCTCAGATAGCAAGGTTTCCGACAACAAGCCCACCATTACAATTATGTTTGCAAGATAGCAGATGTAGCCGCTTCGAGGAGCTTGATATGTAGGTAGAGGTGCTGAATTTTTCCCGCATTCTGTTGGTCCACCATTGAATAGACAAGGAAAGAAAAAATCATGTTTGAAAAAAGGTGCATACATGTAAAATAACTGTGTTTATGAAATATAATGCATTTATTAAAAGTATATACTGTATTTGCTGGTGAAATATGTTGGGGCACAGCCAGTCAATGTGGCAGAGTGGGTTTGCTGGTTGCTCAGAGACAGGAGGGACAATAGTGTAATACACTGAGACTTGTAGTTCCTCAGAGCCAAACGCTTTCTGCTGACACACCTTTGGAGAATTGGGAGTTTTCTTCCACGTCCCTGTTTTTACAAAATGAACACTTAATTGCTATTACCAGTTACCTTCTACTCAAACATACATACTTAAAGAGGAAGTAAACTCTGCATTCCTTTTTGCGATTTTCACTCCATGTGATATGAAAACATATTTGCAATCCTTGCACAGTATAATGTATACATAATTGTTTCCTACTTACTGTTTCTTAGTAGTTTGTAAAAAATGTGTCTTCTCGTATTCGGTGGCACCATCTTGAGAACTGTTTACTGATTCATCTTTGGATGTCATTTCCGCCCTTCCTTGATTCCCCTGCTGAAATCTGGCGCATGCGTGATAGTTTATTATCCAAGCCTCTTTCTTGATCCTCTTTCTTCAGATGATTGCCACTATAGGTTTACTCCACTTGTGACGTCACACAGTCACATGGGGAGAATCATGAAGCTAGGAATGAAAGCCCAGTCTCACGAGTCTGCAAAGCTGTGCTGCAGACAGTGGTGCTCTCGTACACAGCATGCTGTGGATGGGGAAATGGCACACAGAGCGAGCTGTGAATCACAAGGCGGGAAGCATATGCCCCGGTGACATAATCAAACTTTACTTGACGGATTGCAAGTAATCACAGGCAGCGATTAATAGGTTTATTTATGAGGTGTGCAATGTGCTTAAGTTGCATTGGAGAGTTTACAACCACTTTAAAATGATTGTAAAGTGTCGTTTTTTTTTTTTAAATAACAAACATGTTATACTTACCTCCTTTGTGCAGTTGGTTTTGCACAGAGCAGCCCGGATCCTCCTCTTCTTGGGTCCCTCTTTGTTGCTCCTAGCCCCTCCCTTCTGTCCAGTACCCCCACAGCAAGCAGCTTGCTATGGGGGCACCCGAGCCAAGTTTCAGCTCCCTTTGTCCATTCGGACATGGAGCTATGGTTTGGCCCCACCCCCTCTTTCTACTGATTAGCTAACTGATTTTGATTGACAGCCACGGAAGCCAATGGCACTGTGGCTGTGTTTCAGCCAATCAGGTGGGAGAGTCCCAGATGGCCTGAGGGACTCATGGACTGCACTGGACAGAGACGGGGCTCAGGTGAGTATTAGTGGTTGCTGGGTAGGCTGCTACACACAGAAGGCTTGTTATCTTAATGCATAGAATGCAACAAGATAAAAAACCTTCTGCCTCTACAACTCCTTTAAGCCCCGTACACATGATCTGAAAATTGAACGACAAATTGTCTGACTTTTTTTGCTTGCTAGTCGCATTTTGAAACGGAAGCGGTAACTAAAGTTAAGACAGAATAAAGAAATCAGTGATGTAATGTATTCTATGTGTATTGTATTTTCAGACGAATACTGTACTGATTAAACAAAAATTGTACAATCTGGTATGGTACGAGAAACATTTTCTTGTTTGTCCCTGTAGATAATATCGGATATACTGTCGTGATCAGCTCTTGAAAGCGGTGCACTAACTTTAGGATTATTGTACGATCGCTTTGAAAGCAGTATTTGTCGTCCGATTTTCAGATCGTGTGTACGGGCCTTAAGGCTGCTGATTATAACATCCAAGTATATGAGGATCATTCTTGCCAGCCCAATCCTAACACACAGATAGCGGCTGACACTATACACACCGTGCCTACTAAATAGCGAGCATGGGAAGTTGTACTTTCTCAGCATTCTGTTGAAATACTGCACAAATCAAAGCATGATAGAGCGAGGGGGAGGGCTGGCGGGTGGGTGAGCACTGAAAACTACTGCTGTGTCAGATGGATCAGGCTGAAAAAGAAGAAAAGAATCCACATAAAGCAAGAAAATTGGAAAGTGCAGCCAGTGCACTGGGAAGTAATTGGACTTGAAGAAGCTTTGAACATGTCAGGCTGGTGGAGATGCTCAGCTCTTACAGTAATGCAGTGAGCGGCAGATATAATGAAGGCGAGAGCAGAACAATGCTCTGAACAGTGTGTGCCTTTGATTAACCTGCTGCAGCCTCGGCACTCTGACTGCCCTCACTCTCCAAACCACTGTAATCACACAGGAGGGGAGAGGGGGGCTGTCGTGCTACAGAGCAATTAAAGCAAAGGCGGTCGGTGGCGAAGAACTAGACTGCACTGCGACCTTGGTACAGTGTGCTAGATTAAAGCCACTACAGGACTACAAGTGGTATTATAAATATCCAACAGCACATGTAAGAGACCACTAAATGCGTATTGCAAGGCAATTTATGTAACTTTTTTTGATAAAATCTATGTAAATGTTTCAGGATCTTTAAAGTAGAATGACAGATAAAAAAAGATTTTTCGTTTTGGGTGTATTAAGGCAGGTACGGATTCTCTACAAGGTTTCTAAATCTGTCTGACAGCCTGGCATTGAGATCTACTCCCACCAGTGGCATAGCTGTGTGCCCTCCACATCTGGGCTTCAGATGTAACTATTCAAGGAGAAGCCACTAGGGGGTGTGTGGGTGGAAATAACACACAGGGGAGTGGCCTATAAATGGATGGCACATATAATACATCTGGTGAGGGTTGGGGACACATTGATCCCTTGAAATTGTTTTCAAAAAACGTAATAGTGACTCTATGAGCAAGAATTTCTATTTACTAGAATGACATATAGAGGCTCATGACATGTACTTGTGATGTTGCAATTATACCTCTGAACCAAAGCACTGCCATGATGGCATTATATCTCACCACAATTACATCAACACTTTACCAGGGCACTGCCATTGTGTCATTACATCTCACTCACAACCACATCAACACTGTAGCCAGGACACTCTGCCATGATGTCATCAAATCTCACTCACAACCACATCAACACTGTAGCCAGGACACTCTGCCATGATGTCATCACATCTCCCCTTCAATTACAACAACACTGTACCATGGCAGTTTCTTGCAGTTATTATCCACCAGAGACAAAATGGGAGTAATTTAAAACCTCCCCAAAATGACTAGATTCCCCTAGAGGGTGTGTGGGGTGGAAATGTTTCATACATGCATCTGGCAAGGGGTGGGGAAAAATTGGTCCCTTTAAATAAAAAAAAAACATATTAATGACTTATGCATATAACAAGAATACATTTACGAGAAATACATGCAAATAGATCCATGACATGAACATATGATGGTGTCTGTATACCTCAAAGTACCAAGGTGCTGCCATTATCTCATTATACGTCACCCACAATTACATTAATACTATACCACAACATTGCCATGATGTAATTACATCTTACTCACAATTGCATCAAAACTGTACCATGGCATTGGCATGATATCATTACGCCTCAACTACAATTACATCAACACTGTACCAGGTCTTTACCATGATGTTTGTACCCCTTACCCACATTTACATTAAAACTGTACCACAACATTGCCATGATGTAATTACATCTTACCCACAATTGCATCAAAACCGTACCATGGCATTGGCATGATATCATTACGCCTCAACTGCAATTACATCAACACTGTACCAGGTCTTTACCATGATATATTTACCCCGTACCCACATTTGCATTAAAACTGTGCCACAACATTGCCATGATGTCATTAAGCCTCAACCACAATTGACACTGAACCAGAACACAAACTTTTTATAATTTATAATTAAAAATGTAACTCCAGCCAAAATATTTTGTAGCATAGAACTAAAACCTCTGTCAGATTTTAAATGCAATGTGGAATAAATAGGAAACTTCCCAAAATTAGAGAAAATGCCACCTCTGATAGCTGGCAGTGGACCAAGTGTCCTCATTGTAGATATCCCCTCTACTTCTGTTCTGGTGGCAACCATGTCTCCTCACTTTCTCTTACCTGTAACAATGGCAATAACAAATATTAAGGTTATATCTCCCCAACAGAGACCTGGATAGCAGGAAAAAAAATGACAGAAGTCTTATCTGATCCCTACTTTATCAAAAACAATAAAAGGAGGTTTTGGCTGGAGTTTTACTTTAACTTTATAAAGTTCCTGCTTAAGAGTTTGATTGCATTTTAACCATCTCTGCTGTGAGCACAGAACTGATAGACAGACATAGTATATGCATCATTTGTTCTCCTAATTTTTATGCCTGTTTTATGGTTCTCTGTTCAGCCATTGGCTCTTCTGTTTTGCCGTTTTATGGCCATTTGCATTGGAAGTGCTGTCTCTTCACCGATTCTTCCTCTCTTCACAGGTCATCAATGCCATTGAGCAGGATTACCGCCTGCCTCCCCCCATGGACTGTCCAGCAGCCCTGCACCAGCTCATGCTGGACTGTTGGCAGAAGGATAGAAACAGCCGGCCGCGCTTTGGGGACATTGTTAATACTCTGGACAAGATGATCCGGAACCCCGCCAGCCTCAAAACAGTGGCCACCATCCCTGCTGTGTGAGTTTGGCCTGATCATAGGTCTGCTGTTAGTGGATGAAGCACATTTGGAAGAAGACAGGCATTTTGTTTTTTTTTTTATTTAATGACAGCACACATTACAATTAAACTCTGTCATGGTATTCCATCTTGGTGTGTTATGTTTGGAGAGCAGGCCCTCTGTGTGATAAACCAGCACTGCCAAACAAAGCTATACAGGTTGTGGCCTGAGTCATACACTTAGGCCTTTATTTAACCCCTTGCCTGTTAAACTGTCATACAAATGTTATGACTGTATCTTTTCTGTGCATAAAACTGTATCTATTTCATCTGTCCTTTCATAGGCTTAAAGATACCCTGTCACCATCTTAACAAATTGCAAGTAAAAGCAGAGAAAGAAAAATATTAAAGTATTTTAAAAGCTAAAGATTAAAAGATAAAGTATTTCAAGTTTTTTTTAAATGCTTACTTACAGTGTTTTCCTCTCCATAAATATTTGTTTTTCACTTGCAAAGTGGGACTAATTACTGTCTGTGCTGGCCTAGCTCCTGCACCCCTCACCTCACTTCCTTACATATCCTTTTATGTAGCAGCAGAAGGGAGGAGTGAAAGGAACTATTAAAGAGTGTTATCTTTGAGTCTGCTGGGGCTACTGACATCATATCTAAGATGGCGGTGCCCAGAAGCAGCCTCAGGGCTTTTGGATGTTTACACAAGGGGGATTTTAACAGGTAAATAAAATGCCCAAAATACATTAAATGCATATATAATAATAATATTGTGTGAATGAATGGTCTGCCGACAGATTTGCAAAATTAGGTAACAGTTTTTGCTTTCCTGTAAAAGTATCCACCTGGCTAGCTGCACTGTTTATACTAGACTAAAACTCTCCCCATATGCCTGAACTATGCTTTGAGCCCTATAAAGACAAAGGGATTGGTTTTCTAACACTGGAGAGTGAAAAATCTGGTTCAGCTCTGCATAGAAACCAGTAAGCTTCCAGTTTTTTGTCAAAGCCTAGAACAAGGTTAAGCCTAGTACACACGCAACGATTATCGGACGACCGATCCTCTGTCTTTTGTCCAGAGTGGTGTTTTGTTGGTTGGAATGTGCCTAGACTGCACACGAATTTTCTGGCCCGACAAAATTCTACTTCAGAAGTGATGTCATGTGTTGGTTTGCTTTCTTTGTGTTCTTTCTTCTCTGAGCATGCCCAGTCTTGCTCATTAGATTTTTCCCTGTCGAAATCTGTACTGACTGCACAAAACTCGGCCGTGTTTTGACGGCAGACAAAAATTTTATAGCCTGCACACCAGATTTTTTTCGGCCGAAAAGTCAGAGTCGGTTGTCAGAAGCATCATACTAACTAGCCGAAAATCGGCAGATCGGTCGTCGGACGAAAATTCCCTGCCGATTTTTGACGCTTGTGTATGAGGCTTAAGTTTATAAGCCGATTAGCTACCATGCATAGCTGCACCAGATTTTGCATTCTCCAGTATTAGTAAATCAACCCCAACGTAAGTGGCAGTAGTTGTGCAAATATCGGAGGCTTATTTACTTTGCTGGAATATCTAGTATTATGAAGCCTCTCTAGACACCCTTTGCAAGTCCTTGTAATTCCCTTTTACCCTGATCATTCCCTCCCTTCATCACATTGGCTACACTCCTACACTATGATTACCCCTCTTCATACTGATTATTCCACCTGTACCACCTCATCCAGGAACTTTTTACCCCTCCTGCAGCCACCTTTTATCTTTAGTCACCCTTCTAATAGCCCCCTTTTCCACCTTGCAACCTTACCTATTAACCATAGACAAGTGGTTCTCCAGCTAACTTACAGGGGATCTACCTACTATATATGATCATGTTTACTACCTCAATGTAGTAACGGTAATGTAGTGAGCTGTTTTACAAACTTCTGTTTCTAAATATGTAGGTGCTAGCTTGTGTTGACTTGGTAGGCATGTGCGTTCTGCTGACTACTTACAGTCTGTAATATACTGAACACTAGGTGCCACCATAATAAGCTAATGATGTCTCATATTTTTACAGGCCTTCCCAGCCACTGCTTGACCGCTCCATCCCAGACTTCACAGCCTTTACCTCAGTGGATGACTGGTTGAGTGCTATCAAAATGGGACAGTACAGAGATAACTTCCTGAGCTCTGGTTTCACCTCATTGCAGCTTGTTGCCCAGATGACTCCAGAGTATGTATTCATCTGTCAAGCGGACTTCAGCTAAAACTTGGGATATGAATACCTAATGTGAGATACCTCTTCAAGGATGTTAAGGGTTTCAAATTATCATGTTCCCCTGCACTTCTTCCTTTGCTGCCTGCCAAAGAAAGAGCCAATGTCTCCCTTTGATCTTCATTCAAATATGAGCAGCAAACAAGGAAACTGTGTAGGGGATTATAGCCCTTGATGCTTCAGTGAGGTTTCCACCAAGACTGGCTCTGTAAACTAAAATGCATCATGCCAGTGTTTGAACTATACATAAGTAAGGTTAATTGTATCAGGGGAGGACAGGGATGGATTGCCTAAAGGGCCACAGCTATATAGAAATGTTGGGTGGTGGTCCTAAATGGGGATACTTCAATAATCAGACATCAATAAGAATGAAACCCACAATCAGTGACACAAGCTGAGCATTATATAGCTACCTGCTCCCTGTTCTGACCTGCAATATTCACTTCTGGCAAAAGGTAATTTTCCACCACCAACTTCATTTGCGGCTCCAAGATTCCATGTAACCATACGAGGGAGGTCACAAAATGAAGGATGCTGAATGATGTCAAAATGTGTGCACTGTGGCAATTATGCAGATTTCTGGATAGATATGTTTGGCTATTTTCAGTTTCACAACAGGTGCCTACATAACAACAGTAAATATAAATGTAAAAGCCACACTAACATAAGAGAGAGCAGAAACACTTTAATTTGGTATATTTGCTCCATTCATATTAGATCTTACATGGTTTGCCATGTGCCAATTTATAGTATATGTCTGTTTATTTATATAGTATCTCTGATATTTTGTTCTGTCTTTTTAGGGACCTCCTGAGGATAGAAATTACATTAGCTGGACACCAGAAAAAAATCCTGAACTGTATTCAATCCATGAGGGTCCAAATGAGCCAGTCACCCACCTCTATGGCATGAGACTCTGGGATGGGTGAGGGATCCCTCAAGGGTGGGGGAGGGAAAGAGAAGAGGTTGAAGATACAAAAGGTTTGGGCAGTGGGGGAAGATGAACTTTGCAATTTCAAGAAGAAACACTTCAGGATCTATGGTGGACCACTCGTCAGGAATGTAAAGGCCAATACTTTTCCTCTTATAAGTAGAGCAGTGCAGATCTAAAAAAAAAATTAAATAAACAAAAACGACAGCTGATGGATATACACTGTGTTTTCAGATGACCGATGTTTCAGAATGGTTGGACATCTCTTGAGAAGGTCTTGCCTGTGAATACCAGTGGTATTGGTTGAAATAAAGGTGCTTAATTTCATCATCATACAATTGCAAAGGGAACGGAGGAAGCCACATTAAGCCTGCTTCACCCATGAATGGATGCCACATGTATCCTCATTTCTGACTCTGTTGCTGCATCAAGGAGGAAGGCAACTGCACACTTCCATCTTCTCTTTATTGTTTTGATTGTCTTCATATTGAAGATGCGTTCGTATGGCAGAACAAACATTTTTTCTTCTTTTTTTGCTTGCATTTTTTGGCAAAAACAAAAAAAAGGAAAAACGTAAAAAAAAAATTAAAAAAAAACAGGACGATTACCTGACATTGTGTCTACCTTTGTGTCCTGTATGTCAAAAAATGTAAAATACAGATACCAGAGCTGTGGATTCCATGTATATAGAGGGATTGAGGTCTATTAAACAGAGAGGACAATTTCTCTTTCTTATGGAACTTTATCTGGATAATATCAGACTTTGTCTTGGAAGCCAAACAATGCCAGGAACCGGCTTAAGGATGGGGACAATGAGGACATCTGCTTAAGTTGATTGTGGTGTAATTCTGGAATAACATGACATAAAGAACACTGGGCTTGTGCATAAACCCAAGACCATTTTATCATTTGTGGAATTATTTAATGTACACCTGGCAGCAGAATCTTCTAGATCATGAGGTGAGAACCAGCATATTTTGGTGTCTTCTGCTAAACAGTGTTAAAACTGTATTCTGGAGTCATGTTTTGGATGTATCTGCAGCCCTTTATAGAGTAGGATAGACCATTACTATGAAGTGAATACGAAAACCCAATAAATGAATGGGCCATTGCTGCAGAAAAAAAAGGTTTGTAATTGTACAGCCTTACTGAACCCCAATGTGTCATGATGTTATTCTAGAATAATAAAAACTTAGCTTTCTCTAGAATGTGTAACATAATTTACAAACTTGTGGGCCTCAGAAAGGCTTACAATTAAAAGTGTCTTGTAGACTTTTAATCACTTGACCTCCAGAAGATTTCACCCCTTCATGATCAGGGCATTTTTTGCTATTCAGCACTGTGCTACTTTAACTGGAAATTACGCAGTCAAGCAAAACTGTACGTAAATGAAATTGTTATCAGTTATTTCACACAAATAAAGCTTTCTTTTGGTGGTATTTGATCACCACTGTTTTTTTTTTTTTATTAAGTAAATGAAAAAAGACTGACAATTTTGGGAAAAAAACACTATTTTCTACTTTCTGTTATAAAACAAATCCAATGAAAAAGTTAAAAAATCGAATTTCTTCATAAGCTACATGTCTTTGGTAAAAAAAAAAAAAAAAAAATGTGCAAAATTTATAGCCTCTACATATACTATATAGTTATAGGGTCTATATACTAGAATTTATGCACCTATAGACACTATACTGTAATGATGGTGATCAATGACTTATAGTGGCACTGTGATAAAGCGGTGGGCAATTTGGAGTTAATAGACATTATCTGGGAGGGTCACTAACTGATACTGACATCGCTAGTTACACTAATATAGTGATCAATGATAATACTGTACACTGACACTCTACTAGTGATAATGGCTGGGAAGGGGTTTACATCTAGGGGCAATCAGGGGGTTAACTGTAGGCTGAACAAGTGTAATGTGTGCTGCTTTTACTTTAATATTTGGCTATTTTTGTCTCCCTGCTTGTCAGGGAGAAGAAACAGCCAGATCGCTATTCCAATGCACATATTGTTTGTAAACACAGAACTCTGTGGATGATTGGACGCAACTGATCAGCTGATTTCAGCCAAAATCATTGACTGAAATCTACTGCCAAATTCATGCTGTATCCAATCACAGCACGGGTCTGCAGGGGCAAGTATGTACAGGTATGTGATTGTGCCCGCTTGCAGTATGTTTACTCTGAGCAGTCAGCAGGTGGTTAAAAAATATTTAAAAAAATTAAAAGCCTAATAATTTTTGTTTATTTAGTCTTTAGTTTCCATTTCTGTCTGTCATGTCTCTATTTCTGTCAGTGCTCCTCACACTTCCTGTAGCTGTGCCCCCCCCCCCTCCCCCCCCAGAAAAGAGAGGTGCAATTGTGAATGGAATGGGAAGGCAAATCAGCATTAAAAAGATTGTCAAAAGTTATAACCCTTCCTCTCTCTATTAAAAATATGGTTTGTTTTTTTTCTGCATATCTGTTGGGAAGTTTTCCAATCAATTCCTATCCAGACAAGAACTGAAGGGAAATCTCCCTAATAGACAGCAGTAAAAATCTGAAAGAGGCCGATGTATCCAAAATGAAATGGGTTTTGGCTTTTTAGATATTTACACATGATTTCAAACAAAGTTTTCACAGCTTTTACCTAGGGTTCATACAAATTTCAGGTTGAATCCAATTAGAAAGTGTGTGAAACCTGGGTTGTGTGGCCATAGCAAAAAAATAAAAGAAAATAGAAGGGGACTTGTTTAGGTACATAATACCAAAAATAAAAAAAAAGACACACAACCTCAACTATAAAAATACACAAGTTTTATTATAGTTCAATATACAGTAGATGAAATAATTCCATAAAATTACACCTGATCTCTGGAAATGCTGTTCCCTGCTATCCACGCATCCCCTTCATACATAGGAGTGACATAATACATATATTTTATACAATTCACCAATTTAGTTCCATGGGAAATTAAGTGTTAATGCAAGGAGGTATCCAAAGGTTCCCAAGCATTTTGCAGTTTAGTGCTTCATCAAAAGACCATAGATTAATAGATATGTCTGTATATGTAGCACTGCATATGATTAGGGAGTAGCCAGTATGCCCCCCAGGGGTAGGGAAAGGGATAAAGTGTGGAAGTCAAAACTGAGTTCACACTGGTGGCCACTTAACATGGGCCTTAGGTAGGACTGCAGTAGGTAAGTGTATGTAAGGAGATAGGCCTTTTTCCTCAAACCATAAGGTATGCCGATGACAATGAGTAAAAAAAGTCCTCCTAGGCTACTCTCTAGTAAGGCTTGAAATACTTATACTCTGTTTGCAATAGATCCTAGGACGGCCAACAAATGTAGAGAGGGCTGGGCTACATGTCAAAAAAAATTGGGGCTAAATGCCAAAGTTGTGTAAAAACATTTATAAAAGGGTCCCTATGCATCCATTTAACATACAAGTATACTGGTGTCAGAACTTGAAGTGTCCAGACAATGACTGGCTTCTTGTATCTCCCTGGTACTCAAGCAGCAGGATTTTTACACTGCATTTACTAACAGTCCTTCAAGTGGCTTTTGTTGCCATGTTCATATTAAGCAATGCAATCATAAAACTTCCCTTTCACTTTTATTTCTAAGAATGTGTTAGAGGGGACATTGCTACCTTCTTCAGGCATGGAGTAATCGATGGCAGCATCTCCAAAGGGGAAATTGCGGCACTGAAAAAATAAAACAAAAGAAAAATAGTTGGTTATCTTCCATGCTGTTATTTACTCCATACTATGTTTTGAGTGAAGGGATCCTTTAAAACAGGGGTTCTTATCCTTTTTTATGTTTACAGACCCCCAATGGATTGCCCAATATGCTCCCATACCCACTTCCCCAAACGGATAAAGTCATTATCATCAGAGATACCCTTATGAGATGTCAATAGCTTGATCTATATATATATATATATATATATATATATATATATATATATATATATATAGATTTCTAGGTACAGAACAGCTCAAGAAAATTTTAAGGATTTTATCATTTATTTAAAAACAGAAATCACAAATCCCCAATCTCGCTACAACTAGTGGAATTTTTGTTGTTTTTGTGCCATCCAGGTACAGATACTGACACTGTTGTGTGCATGTCACCTTACACATCAAGTTGGGTGTCTTCGCTTTTATTGCTGAATCAGATTCAGTAATGCATTCCTCTTGGCTGCTGAGCTTGTGCAAAAAAAAAATAAAAACTTCACACAAGCTAAAACACTGGTCTTTTTATGCTTCAGGGCCATTCCAGATTTAATTCCCTTGTTCTTATTCAACCATGAAGAAGGGGGGCCCTTATAACCCCAGAAACACAAAGCTTTTCTTGCCATTTAAAAAAAAAGTATAAATAGATAACATTTTTAAATGCAAATTTTTAAAATAAAATCTTTTGAATAAAATGTTTAAATAAAATCTTTCAAAAAAATGTGAGACTTTTTTAGGTGGAGTGTTACTTCTAAACTCTACGCTTTACATCTGTAGAAAAAAAAACACAAGCAAACTGGACAGCTATTTTTCAGTCAATAGAACGTTTTCTATGAACGTAGCTCTTAAGATACTTACAGGCTTTTAATGTCTATTTTCCTTGCCATTTCATTACTGGAGACTTCTAGTTGCTGTGGATAATTCACTATTTCTACTTTGTATTGTGATTGTAGAGCACATTGACTCCAATTAAGAGAAAAGTGCAAATACAGAGCAACGTCGTGTTGCATTAACAGAATATAAATAAACTGACACTTGCCAGCTTGCCATACTTCCTAATGGGCCCCGTCTCTTGTACTGCATTTCTCCATCTCATCTTTATTATTCGTCCCTGCTTTTTATGCCGATAATTCTGTCTCTTTCATTGTCGCTATCAAGTACAAGATGCTTTTCAATTGTCACTTTCATCACGGCATTTCTATAGCAACAGTAAAATCCCAGCTTAGCATTCGCATGGTTTTATTTATTTATTTTCTTGTTGCCTTGTACTGGATTTGCTCACAGACTTCTGACAGCTCATATTTCAAATTCCAAGTCACGACAAGTAAACAGCTGAGGGAAAATGTGCCGGGCAGGTAAATGCCGTGCTGGATTACCAAACATCGGCTTTGCAAAAACATAGCATGACCATTTTGAAATGTTTTTGTGCTATGACTCTTTTTGAAAAGAAGTCCACCATGAGACATTTGTATTTAACCATTGTAACAAGATGTGGCAGGTGGGGCGTCTGACCAAAAAGAACACAAAACTTTTTTGACTTTTTTAGATACTGTCCCTTTTTTTCACATTGACATTAACTATTCAATTATTTTTATATTTTTATATTAGATTATACCATGCTGTATAATCTCGTTCCACACTGCTTGTCCACATAGAGAATCCAATCATTTAGCCTCCATCCATACCCATAAAACCTATTTCACACATAGTATGTCAAATTTCTTATGTGTTTAACAAATACAAATAAAGTTTTCCCAGCATACTCACCAGCTAGCCAAAAAATACAGTCTAAAAATTTGCAACAAAGAGGTTTTAGTTACACAACATTTGCAATATACAGTATGTGGAAGCCACACTGCCTCGTGAAGGCCCCTCTGTAAAGCGTGGTCCTAAATTTAATCCTCCATGTGTTGCATTTAATGTTGCACATTTATGCTATCAATGGGAGGTCTCTCTTTACACATTTCATGGGTATACTTCATCAGTCCTAAACACAGGAGGTAAATATATAGAAAAGCACCCTATAGATCCAAAACCGTGTTTGTTGCATACACTCTATTAAAGCTAAACTCCTGAACTGTGAAGGCTGTGAAAAAAATGTAGGCAGAGGGAAAAGGACTGGTTGCCAGTATTGCCTATAGGTTAGCTGCGGCTGATTTTTTTTCACACATTACTGACTTACCAGGAGGAGCAGAATGTTGCTTCCTCTTTTCAGCCCTTTCTTTCCACCCCTTTGATGTTGGGTGATCTGATGACAAGTGTAGGTAATAATTAAAAAGCAACAGGAGAACTGCAGGAAGCACAGATCCACAGAATAAATGAAGCAGAAAGAGGTAGACTCTTGCATGGAAGGTCCTCAGGGAAGAGATATACGGCAGTAGTTGTACCAAGAATGTGGGTCAGTGTCCGGTTTAGGTATCATGACCATGTTGGCTTTTAAGGATTGTGGAGGAAATTAGTTTCCCAATTTAAGATGATTAAAGGTATACTGCAAGTGCAGAATGAGGAGATTGGAAAGCTTTTTGTAAAATAATGCAGTGAATCCATCTAGGCCTGGCCTTTTATTTATCTTGAGGTACCTAATGGGTTACTGAGAAGGAGCTGGAGGCCAAGTAAAGGTGGGGTAGGTGATGCCGAAATTTGGGCAAAACTTCCAATGGGTTGTTAGTGAGGATATGAGAGCACATACGAAGAGCGATAGGTGTTATCCAGGAAGTGACATGGCACAAGCGTTTTGCCAGCATAGTGCCAGGCTTATTCCTTTGGGCGTAAAACTTTTGTTTTGACCCAACACAGCTGTCTTTCCAATATATCCTAAAGGCAGAGGTTCAGCTCAGCCCTGATTCTGTCCAGGCAAGATTTTGTTTTGGGGGAGGCGCGGAGCTTGTGGGCTTTAGAGGCTTTCCTCCATTCTAGCTCTAGTTGCTGTCTACGTTGTTCTATTTTCCATAGTTTCTGCAAGTCTAGCTGTTTCCAATAACCTCGGGCAACATGTATGCTTCCCACTCTGTGACCAAAGAGGAGACTGATTGGACATTCTGCTGAAAGTAATCAGTGGTAACGGAGTGCAGTTTATCTAAGACTTCAGGATGTGACAACAAAGAATCATTTAAGGTCCACGCAGAGGGCTTGAATTTCTGTATCACGGATCTGCAAAGTGTAACTCCTGGATCATTATCTGATCAGAGCATGGTAGGGATTGTTGTTTTTAATTATTGATGGGTGAAAGAAACACTTTATCCACAATGATGAGTACAAGTATAGAGGTTGTGAGATGAGGAAAAGTATGTGTAGTCCCTCGAAAGGGAGTGTAGTTCCTCCCATGCATCAACTAGGCCGGCCTGGATAAAATGTTCTAGGAAGCATATTGAGTCTGGATGTTGTCAATGCACGGGGCCAGAGACTTTGTCCATGGTTGGATGTGTGATTAAGTTGGAATCGCCACAAAGGAAAATGATTCCCTTGGCATGAGAGACAAGCAGCTCCAGGAAATGAGACACTGGGGGCATAATAGCCTAAGATGGTCATGTCGATGCCCTGGAGTGTGCCTTCCAGAAATAGGTATCTGCCTTGTGAGTCTGAGAACTGCTTTTGGCAAGCAAAAGAAAGGCCTTAACAGAAGGCTATTAGTAGTCTTCTATGCTTAGTGGTGGCTGAGGCCATATAGAGCAGCGAAAAAGAGAAAAGGAAAAATCAGGTTATTGGGCTGATGGAGGAATGTGTCTTCTGCAAGCAGGCTACATCTATTTTTTGGGAGTGCAGATAATAAAAGGCTATCTTCCTTTTAGAAGAACCCTGCACATTAGGGAGTTTGAGGGTCCTGGTGGGCACTGAAGCCAGAGAAGCGACTGTATCTGTGAGAACTGAGACTGGGCGTTTAGGTTCCTGATGGAATCATAGGGGGAATGGAGAAAGATAGGAAGAAGGATCAGAGAAAGGTATTGCAGCACAGATAGCATGAGGTAAGGGAAGTAGTAGCAGTAAAGAGACAGAGAAGACTACTAGGAAACTAGGTAATCTCAACCCAAAATGAGCTCAGGAAAAAAACCTGCACCCAGAAGGAGATGACAGGTATCACTGTGTGGGCTAGGGACCGAGAGGTATGGTGGAAAAATTCTGACAAGACTAAGTTAGCAGTGAATTGCTAATAAAAAGACAATGTATGGTAGATGCCAGAGGATTGTGGGGAATACACATGGGGCTCGGAAAAAGGAGAATATACTATCAGCATAGCTAAAATAAACATTCAATATTCAGAGTAGCTTGCGATGCTGTCGTCTGGCCAGGCTACAGGGGAAGGAAGGAGGTGCGGACCCAGACGCCCCTGAAGGGAAACCAGGGGCGCAACCCCCCCACGCACACACACCTCAGCATGATTGTAAAGTATCTGACACATCCAAAGGAGGAAAAAAGCAAAATAGTGTATGACAGTGGGTAGCAGACAGGCCGTTCTGAAATTGTGTGATGGGGAAGAAAGGAAAATAAAAAAAAGGGGGGGGGAGGCAAGGAGTGGTGGTGAGGGAGGTGGGGAGTAATCAAGCTTAATGTGTTGGGTTTTTTCCAGGTCTTATTCTTGGCCTTCAAGCACTGTTGTGACAGTGTCCATCCTGCATTCTATGGATGCTGTGCAGTGGCTGATTTCCTGGATCCTGTGCTTGAGATCCAAAGCGATGGCTACAGTAACTTTGGCCGGCCAGCTCATCTTGTACAATTTCCTGGAGGTGGAAAAGAAAGGGAGCATCTGAGGAGCTGCTGGCTGTGGGCTGTTCTTCCAGTAACAGGTCTTGGCTGTCCTTCGTCCTGGGTGGTAATTTGGGCGAACTGCCATTTCTCATGGTGCCGGATGCCATCTTAGTGGGTGCAGGGCAGACACGTGCAGTGGATGGGTCAGTGGTTATCCATTAGGTTTTGAAGTGCCGATTCAACCCCCGACAGGCTGCCGGTATAAACGAGAGCTACCCTGTCCTGACCTCGGGTTTGAATTGCTTTTACAGTACTGTAGATACTACAGTTTATGCCCCAGACAAGCATAGCAACTTTAGAAGTCCATACAGGGCCACTGCACGTAGGCGCCCCCTACTCTTTTGCTTTTAGATACACTGTAAGATTTTCCATGACTGACTTTTCTACAAGGCAGCCATATATAGAAGGCATCTCTAAATGTAGGCCTTTAATTCCATCCCTGCAATGTGCTGTGATTTCTTTAGGAACTAAATAAAATGATCCAACCACTGATATATGTATAGATTTGTCTTTTTCTTAACTACAGGCTGGATGGTTTATGGAACTAATCCTGAGCAGGCAGGAAAGAGATTTTAATTTTTAAATCCTGTCGATGGAAAGTATATAATGTGGCAGTGAACTCAGTTGGAGCTCAGCTTTTAAATAACTGGCAGCCGGGTTCATTATTTGTGGGAAGTAACAGTAAGACATTACAGGGCCCAGTTTGGAGCCCATTTAAAGCGGCTTGTTGTTAGTGACAGATTGAGACTGGCTTAGCATTATACCTTTCTCTTTAGGTCACTGTAAGGACAATCATTTATTTGTACTCTGTGTGGCAGAGGTGTCATTAGGGCTGCCTTGAGGTCTGAGTGTAAAAGGTAATTGGGAACGCAGCACTGCCATTTGATAATTAGGTTGATGAATCATAACTTTTTGCTGGATTGATATAGTGGGGAGCCTTTAGTTATGATTGACATTTTCTAAAGGGAAACTATGGACAATTATGGCATTTGCTAAGTGCATTATGGCCACCTGCTTTCTTTAACGTATCAAATGGCAAACGAAAAGTAATGTTATTTTTTTCTTAATATAGATATTTTCAGATCCTGAAGGGAGTTTACCTTTTTTTATATCTGAAAAATTCGGCAAGTATACTTCTAGAATGTTTAAACTTCAATGCTAAAATATTTGAAAATGGATGTTTTTTAACAGATGTTTGGGTTTAAAAACTTTTAAAGGGTGATTCCACCATTGTAGAAACTTAAACATTTGTTACCTGCTCTTTTCAAAGTTATTGCACAGAGCAGCCCCGATCCTCCTCTTCTGGAGTCCAGTTGTAAAGTTTTTCCTGTATCCATTCTTGGAGTTTTTCTAGTATTTATTTTGCCCACTCAAAATGATTTCCAAGGAACAATTAGGATGCACCTACAGATTATGGTACTTCCCAATACTCCCATTCACCTGTTACAGGGACTATTCAGTGGTGATACATGTCTACCATACCTGAAAACCAGAAATGTAAGGGCCCATGTTACATATAGTTACATAGATAGGTTAGTTAGTGAGGTTAAAAAAAGACATCAGTCCATCCAGTTCAACCCAAAATTTGTGTGTGTGTGTGTTTGCTGCTAACCGTACATTATATACCCCTGTATGTTGTGGTCTTCAAGGTGCCCATCTAATAGTTTTTTGAAACTATTGATGCTCCCTGCTGATACCACTGCTTGTGGAGGAGAATTCCACATCCTTACCGCTCTGACAGTAAATAACCCCTTACATAGTTAAGGTTAAACCATTTTTCTTTTAGTTATAGTGAATGGCCCCATGTCTTATTGAATTCCCTTACTCTGAAAAGTTTGTTCCTTATGCTATGGTCACCAGTACAGTATGTGTACATTGATATCATATCCCCTCTCAAGTGTCTCTTCTCCAGAGAGAATAAGTTCAATGCTTGTAGTCTTTCCTCATAGCTGATGTCCTCCATTCCCCTAATTATCTTTGTTGCCCTTCTCTGGATTCTCTCCAGTTCTAGCACATCCTTCCTGAGGACCGGTGCCCAGAACTGGATGGCATATTCAAGATGTGGCCAGACTAGAGTATTGTAAAGTGGGAGAATAATCTCTTTATTTCTGGAGTGAATCCCCTATATTATACATGCCAGTATTCTGTTGGCCTTGCTTGCAGTGGCTTGGCATTGCATGTCACTGCCAAGCATGTTGTCCACTAGAACCCCAAGGGTCTTTTTCCAACTTAGATTCACTCATAGGGTCCCCCCCAGCGAGTAGCTTGTGTTCGTATTTTTGACACCCAAGTGCATTACCTTACATTTTTCAACATTAAACCTCATCTGCCATGTTGTTTCCCACCCCATTATTTTGTTCAGGTCTGCTTGTAAGCTAACCATGTCCTGCATAGAAGATATTGGCCTGCTTAGCTTAGTATCATCCGCAAATACCGAGATTGTGCTATATATCCCATCCTTGAGGTCGTTTATGAATAAATTAAACAGGATTGGTCCCAGGACAGATCCTTGGGGGACCCTACTTTCCACATTCTCCCAATCAGAGCACTCCCCATTTATCACCACCCTCTGGACTCGCCCCTGGAGCCAGTTCTCTATCCAGATATTCATCCTATGGTCCATACCTATGTAACTAAGTTTGTACAGTAAACATTTGTGGGGGACGGGTTTTAAATTCCTTTGCAAAGTCCAGATACACCACATCCACCGGCTTTCCTTTATCTAGATGGCAACTCACTTGTTTATAGAATGTTAAAAGATTGGTCTGGCAAGAATGATTTTTCATGAATCCATGCTGATTACTACTAAAAATACAGTTTTTATTACTAAAGTCTTGTATATAATCCCCTAACATCTTCTCCAAAATTTTTCTGACTACTGATGTTAGGCTAACCGGCCTATAATTCCCCGGGATATATAGCAGCCCTTCTTTAAAAATTGGTACCACGTTGGCTTTTTTCCAATCAGCTGGCACCATACCTGTCTTTAGACTATCCATAAAGATCAATGTAAATGGTGATTAAATCTGTACAGCACCTAGATCAGAATATTTCTGCAGCGGGTATGGGCTGGTGTTTCCAATTAGCTGGAGGCAGGAGGCCTGCACAAATAAATGACAGACTGACACTGTCTGTAGCTGTTCACATGTAATGGCACATGGATTGACACAGACATTTCATGACCAGGAGCCCACATGTGTCCCTAACTGTAAGTAATCCCTCCATGTGCTATTACACACAGAAAGCCACGGACGTCAGCATGTCATTTATAGTGGGTATAGAAAAAAATCTCCCCCCTTTAACCACTTACGGAACGCCCGCCACAGTTTTACATCAGTACTTTGATGTTAAATACTGGAGTTATGGTAAGGGTGGTCCCAGCGGCAGATTCGCCACGGGATCACCCTTATGGGCGGTGGGAAAGGTGCCCCCCTCCCACCGCTTCCCTGTCATTTTCCCTGCTTACCAGACCCGCCGGTAGAAGGGAAAACTCTCCGGTCTGCTGTCCCCTCAGGCAGGAAGTCGAGTGGGGGCAAGATGGCCCCTACTCGACTCTATGGCCTTGGAGGACCGGAACAACGTCATATGCTGCTTCCTAGCAACAGATTTAAAGAGCCCATTTTTTTTCATCATGAAAAAAAGTGAATCATTCAAAAAAGTGAATTTTTTCCAAAAGAAATTGCATTTGTAAGACCGCTGCGCAAATACAGTGTGATAGAAAAGATTGAAATGATATCCATTTTATTCTCTAGGGTCTCTGCTAAAAAAAATATATAATGTTTGGGGGTTCTACATCATTTTCTAGCAAAAAAAAAATGATTTTAACTTGTAAACAACAAGTGTCAGAAAAAGGCAAGGTCCAGAAGTGGTTCAAATAATCACATTTTGTTTCGTTGCAGCCTGAAATGAAGACAGACACATTTTATGATTTATTCAGCTGTATTTACTCAGTGCAACTCATAACATCCAAGTGAAAGATATAACACCAACAAATCAGAAAAAAATAAAAAATTTCAAAAAAAGATTTACTGAGTTGGAGAAAGGATCACCCCCTTGTGTCAATATTTTCTGGATACCACGTTTTGCTTTAATTACAGTCTTTGGTCTTTTTGGATATGTCTCTACTAACTTTGCACATCTAGACCTTGCAATATTTGCTCACTCTTCTTTTTAGAACTCCTCAAGTTCAGTTAAATTTGATGGTGATCATTTGTGGACTGCAATCTTTAAGTCATTCCACAGATTTTCAATGGGGTTTAAGTCTGGACTCTGACTAGGCCATGCAATGACATTCACCTTTTTCTCCTTCAACCACTGTGTGGTCATTTTACTGTGTGCTTTGGGTCAATGTCTTGTTGGAAGGTAAACCTTCTTCCTATTGAGAACTTTCTGGCAGAGGGCATCAAATTTTGTTTAAGAATTTGACGGTATTTTGCCCCATCCATTTTTCTTCTATCCTGACAAGTGCTCCAGTACCTGCTTCAGAGAAACACCCCCAAAACATGAAATTACCACCTCTGTAGTAATGGTTTTAGCTGTATTGGATTTCTGCCAGACATATCATTGCTGTTGAGGCCAAATAATGCAATTTTAGTCTCCTCTGATCATAACCCCTTTTTCCATGTGGCCTCAGAATCTTCAAGGTGCATTTTGGCAAAGCTCAGTCATGACTGCATGTGGCCTTTCTTAAAGAGTGGCAATTTTCGTGCAACCCTTCCATACAAGCCACATTTATGGAGAATTTATGATATTGTTATCACATGCATACACTGACCTCTCTTTTTCATAAATGCAATTGCTTAAGAGTTGCTGTAGGCCTCTTGGTAGCCTCTCTGACTAGTTTCCCCCTGGATCTGTCATCCAGTTTGGAGCGACATCCTGACCCAGGGAGAGACTGTGTTGTGCCAATACCTTTCACTTCCTAATAATAGACTTCACTGTGCTTCTAGGCATTGGAAACACTTACAAATCCTGTAGAACAACATGCCATAAACAATTTTTGGAAAGATTTTTAGTTCTAGATTTTTGCCTTCAACTATAAAAAAGAGTAACATGTATTCTTGGACTATGAACACATTTGCAAACTATTCCTTAGTGCCAAAATGTGCAATATAAGTTTACTCATACCAATACCAACTTGTGTATGCATTGCATGTTTATGCATTTACCAGCATACTGTATTACGCAAAATGTCATACATGCAACATAGCATATTTACGCTTACTATTTTACTAAACCGCAGAGACTTCTTGCATATACTGTAGATTTGATGAAACAAAAGACTGTCATAGACTGCTCATATCTAACCAGACACTGTCTGCATGTAACAAATGACTGTCAGATACTGCTGCAAATTTATACATACCACTGTTCTTCTATTGACGGGGATTCTGATCTGCAAGCCAAACTACCTCAAACAGCCCACAAGAAACACTACAGTAAATAATTGATGACATCAAGAAATATATTCAGCCACCCAAGATCACCCAAGTGTCATTTACTGTAGCTAAATGTCCTATTGGTATGGGCCTTAACACTGTGAGAGTGGTTATGGCTTGCAAGAGACTGTCCCTGTGTGTTCCCCAAAATAATAATGTGTTAATCTAATGTGTCCTCTGGGATTTGCTCTCCAGAGAGTCTTTGTAGTAGTAACCATGTTTCTTACATTGATAGAACAGGGGTACATTTAAAAGTGCTTTGTTTTCTCTTCAGATTTCAGACAGGACAGGCAATGTGCTAGTCATGTAGTTTAGGAAGTGGTGTCCCAAATCTGGACGGAGTTCTCACTGCACTTTTTCTCTTTTGTTCATTGACGGACACAGCTCCTGATTCTTCTGAACCATTGTGTTATACTGCCCCCTACAGGAGTGGGACACTAGGCAGGAAAAAGCTTGACTACGCCCATGGGCAGTCCCAGGGGGGTATACACCCACTCTCAGCTATACACTTTTCCCTGGTGTCACTGGAAGAAAGTTATTTTGCACGTGGATTCACATCTCTGCACTTAATATTGGGACTATTTATTTGGACACTATCCCCTCTCCTTTTTTTGTTTTCTTTATATGAGCTTTTCAGCTATATAATTGTATACTGATTTCAGCGCTGCACTTTTTGGTTTTTATTGTATTTTTTGAATCACTGTTAGTTGATTTTGTGCCAGCTGCTCACTATTGTTCTCAATCATTTGGTTTTCTATCACATCTAGCGCGGAAATTTCTCTTCTAATCATCTCTACCCCAGCCTGTGATTGGACAGTGAAAGGAGAAGTAGCACACTGATGAGCTCATCTTTCTGTCACACCAACCTCCCCACTTTCAATGAGACTGTTTGTATCTTGTGCTGCTTCTCCCTCCTCCACTTCTTTATCATTGAATACAGAGCTGCATTCATTTATCAAAAACTTGATAAAGAAGTCCACTAGAATGGAACACATCAGGGCAGAGCTTGGTGATGTGAGTGGCAGACATATGTAATTAGCAATAAAGGTCTGCACATCACTATTACCAACAATAGATTATACTTTAGGCTAAACCATTCCACAGTGTATCAGTCTGCTAGTACAATATTTTCAAATATCCAGGTATTTCATATAACATCAAGCATAATACAGCATAGGTATTTGCTCTACTGTTAATTCCAATTTACAATAAAAAATGCATGTATATAGGTAAAGTGAGCACCACTAAGGCAGGCCATAGATTATGCAATTTTTTTTCCTTCCACCATGTGTGGAAGGAAGGAAAATTGCTTAATTCCCCCATCAACACAGTCAATGTTGATGGGAAAATCCCTCCTGCAGCACTATTGTGTTCTGCTCGTGGGGAGCCTTCCCTGCCATCAGAACACAACAATTAGTGTTGTTGGTTATTGCCAGCAGTACTAATTGTTCGGGGAAAAATTACAAGCTGGTACCAGCAGGGTGCTCATACAAGAATCAAAATTCAGCCGCTCCCTGCTGAACCTGCCGAATTTCGATCCATGTATAGCCGGCTTAAAGTGTTAATAAACCCAGGACCCTGCATTCACTATGTCTGGTCTCCCAACAGGAAAAAGAACATGGAAATGCAATTACCGTAATTCAGTAAATATAAACTACTTAGTACCTTTTCTCCTCAGTAGTATAGTCTTGTGACTTCTATCAGTGTCTGGCTGAGCATGTGGGAGAAGTTTAATTCTGCTCTGAATTCTGCTTTGAAGCAGCATGACCCCCTGACTTTCTGTCTGGGCAGTGCTGATTGGCCCTGTGCTGATCACATCCACCCTCCCAAAAACCAACAACTCTCTAGCAATACATTTTACTGCAAATACAGACTAATTTTACTGTTGTGGGTTTATTAACACTTTAAGTCTTATAGCAGCTGATTTTCAGTAATAATACAGAAATTCAGTACCCAGAATGGAAAAATGAGAGGGAAAGCAGAGTCAGACCCTGGAGAAAAGAGAGAACCCCACATTTTGGGTTTGTAAGAACCCACTTTCCCAAGAACCCCCTGCCCATTTGTTGATGCACACATCTCTACGTAGACAAAAACTTTCAAAAAAAGTCTACTAGGATGAAGCTCATCAAGGCAGAGCTTGGTAATGTGAGTGGTGCACCTAGCCTAAGTAGGATTGGAGGGCAATACTAGTGCACCGGAGAGCATTTTACAGGCAAGCTGTGGATGGAATGAGACATATGCTGTTGTACAGACTAGTATTCTCTATAGGGATTATATACGCTAATTGTATGCGTGTGATATTACTATACGTGTGGGATTTAGAACAATGTATGATTTTACTGCTTTTATCTGGTGATGATGAAGTGTACAATCAAGTGACATAATCTGAACAGTGGTTGAGATTGTAGCTGGAGACGAGACATCTGGATAAAGCTTTGAAAGACTTGAAATAAAAGAAAGATTTGGACCCCCCAAGGAGTTTCATAAATAAGCATCCTAGCCTTTCCATAATTAGTGAGGCTAAAGAATTGATGAGTGAGTTATCCATTTTGGGTGGAGGGGCTCAACTATAGGGGATGTGAATATGAAGATTGCAAAAACTTTTCAGTCATCCACGATCTTGTCACTTTGGTGTTTTTACACAAACCTTAGGCCTCTTTCAGGGTAAAAGCGGTAAAAACTGGCCCTCTGATCACCCACCTAAAGTCTAAAATACAGATGCAGGAAGCTGATTACATGCCATGGTCGTGTTGCTATGCGATATGGCAAGTGCAAATTTATAATTTTGCAGACAGGCAGCATTGCCTGTCAAAGTCAACCATTCAAGAGCATGTCGCAACCATGAGCCAAACGCTTGGCTTACATTTGTGGCACGGTAGTCCCATTGTAAATTGCTCTGCATAAAAAACATGTATTCAGGAGGCAGCAGGATTGCTTTTCAAAGCATGGGCTAATGTGAACCTAGGCTTTCATGTGATTTGATTCATTTATGTAATATCGGATAATAACATGGTTGATTGGGACTATTCAGGAGTGCTACAGTGTGCAAATTGTATTTAGACAAATATTAATACTCATGGTTTAATACACACATCTCTACTTACGCAACAATTTTACTATGCAAAAACCACTTGGCTTTTAACTGCCAATGGTATAGAGATCATGATCATCCTTTGGTCTTTTCAAAGCCTACGGAAAGTACTATATAATGGCGATCACCACACACTCTAACCAGGATGATGGCCCTAGATGCAGTCTATATAAAGTATGCACATACATAATCCATAAATAGGTGCACATCTATGGGACTTGGCAACAAAGATATTATTCAAAAACATAGTTTTATCGGGTCTGTGTCTTGAGAAAGGTAGGCTGCGCTTCTCAAAAATGTTGCCCTGCGTAAACTACACTTTTTAATAATCTCTCTGTTGACAAGTGCTGTGGAGTGTACCTATTTATAGATAATGAAATATAAATCCGTGAAAATCTAGGAAGCCGGCTATTTACTGGGCTCTTCCATTGGTTTAGATGCCGGTTCACACTGGTGCCATGCAGGAACCCTACGAATCCACTGCGGATTCCCGCATCGCACCTGACTCGCAGGCAGTTTACACTGCCATATGCAAACTGCTGGGAGTGTCAATACAAAGCTAATGGCACCCCCCAGAACTGTCAATTTGGACAGGAATCAGAACACATAGATGTGAAAAACCCATGCAATCCGCTTCTGGTGCGGACCAAAGAAAGGGTCCTGCTTGACTTTGGTTCAAATGCAAAGCAAATTCACCCATATGATCTGCATGGCTGAATTTGCATTGCACAGACATCGCATGTGATTTGCAGAGCAGTGCGGTGCGAATCACATGCAATGTCTGACATTGCTTTAGTGTGAACCGGCACTTACAGTAGTTTGCAAGTGTACAGCCTGCTTTAATTTAGTCTCCTAGTGTTCTGCTTTCCTTCCCAGGCCTGCGTACACTTTTTTTACTTGCCTAATCTTCTCCTCTGGCAGGAGAGGAGTTAAATAGCATTGTTTAATCCTCAGCAGAAAATCCATTGTTGCTTTAACTGAATTATTGTTGCCCATCTACTGCCTAGAGGCTACTAGCTTGTAGATTTAACTGGGAAAATGACATGAATGTGGAAAAGAGCCGACGTTTTATCTCCTCCTCCTGTGCTAATCGCATTTATTTAAACGCTATTGCCAGCAAATAAAAAAAATAATTTCCAACTTTCACAATGAAATCTTTTGATAGTAGACATCATTTTCACTTGGCGTCTCCAGCCGTCAATACATCGAGACTCGGTAAATGTGGCTTTTATATGCAGTACCCAAACACTGAATTCCCCATACTGGCGGCTCTGAAAATCAAAAATTGAATGTATTTTTTCCCTCTGCAACTAGATGCATAGATTACCTTTAGCGGAAGATCCGATCTCCCATCTTGCAGACAGTAACCAGTAAACTGATTAAATTCCACAAGCCATGTATACATATTATTATCTGTGTGGAAGTGTTTTTCAAAAGTAATTGCTTTGGAAATATGGAACGAGGTGTAAATCTTCCTCTCACTCCTGGAAAGATAATCTTGTGGAGATAAATCCTTAGCTCGAGAAATGATGAGCTTTTGAAGAGCGCTGCACTTAATTCATAATAAAAGGGAAACTAATTTAGGAGGAGATTAATCTTTTATTGCTTGGCAAATTAGATATATAAGGACTTTGCATGTCTTTTTTTTTTAAGGTGAATAGTTATTAAAAGTTGCTAAAAATACCTCTCGGGATTGAGATGTTGTGTTAAAGGCTTTGTGATGTTGAAGGTCAGGAAACCTTTTAACTGAGCACCTGATTCTTTTAGTAACAGATTCTTTGCGTATTTTGTCCACGGAGCTTATATAGGTGCTTTTTTATATGTAGCGATCCTGGTGGAGTAATCATCATGGAAATATGGTTAAAGAGCAAATCAAAGCAATTCAAATCAATGAGTGTGCTAGTAAGGCTATCTAGGCAACCATGTTACCTAGCTAAATTCAAATGTTAACTTGGTTTTTATTGCATATAACTTTTTCAACACTAAGTTGAACAAGACTTGACTTGGGTTTGTGTCAATTGGCAAATGAACCATGCTTTCAGGTTCTTTTAGCTTGTATCTGAGATGCTTTCAAGCTCCACGTATTGGAAGAAAAGCAGTTATGAAGCAAACAATAGTCCATCAACAGTCTGAGTTTTTTGGCAGGGACTGCAGCCTCTTGCATGTAGCTAATTGTAATGCACATCTACAACACATTCCAATTTGAAAATTAGACAAAAAGTTTGCCCACTTAAAAAGAAATGAAAGGTCTATAATTTTTTTAATTATAAATGTGTTTTAAATTATAGAGACAGAATATAAACCACAAATCCAGAAAAAAAAACACATAAAACAAATGTTTTAAATTGAGTTGCAATTCAGTGAGTAAAATAAGTATTTGATCTCCAAGCAAAACATGACTTAGTACTTGGGGGATAAACCCTTGTGGGCAAGCTTAGACATAAGATGTTTCTTGTAGATAGTGACCAGGTTTGCACACATCTCAGGAGGGAGTTTGGCTGCATTGAGGGGCCAATAGACAGGGCCATGTATTGAAAAATCTTGGATGAGAACCTTCTTCCCTCAGCCAGAACACTGACGATGGGTTGTGGATGGGTCTTCCAGCATGACAATGACCCGAAACATACCGCCAAGGCAACAAAGGAGTGGCTCAGAAAGAAGCTCATTAAAGTCATGGAGTGGCCTAGTCAGTCTCCAGACCTTAATCCTATAGAAAATTTGTGAAGGGAGCTAAAACTTTGAGTTGCCAAGCGACAGACAAGAAACCTTAAGGATTTAGAGAAGATCTGTAAAGTGGAGAGTGGACCAAAATCCCTCCTGGGATGTGTGCAAACCTGGTCACTAACTTCAAGAAACGTCTTACTTCTGTGCTTGCCAACAAGGGTTTCTCCACCAAGTACTAAGTCATGTTTTTCTTGGGGATCAAATACTAATTTTACTCACTGAACTGCAACTCAATTTATAACATTAGTATCATGTGTTTTTTTCTGGATCCTTCCCACTTAACATTGTTTTTATGTCAGTGCTATGTAGCTGAAAATCCAAATCCTTTAGTTCTTGAGTGAATGGTAGCATGAATAATTACCAATTGTCCTCTTATTCCTTTATGGACTTTACCACCTAGCCATAATCTTAGTGCCCTTTCTACTTTTCAAAGTGTCAAAAAGATTGCAATATTGAAAGTGTATGTTTTGCAATATATACCAATAAAAAATATTATTAAAAAAAAAAAGTATTTTAATAAGCATATTTTAATAACAACGTATATCCTATACCAGTGTTTCTCAACCTTTTTTTAGTCAAGGCACCCTTTAAAATGATGCACAATCTCGAGGCACCCCATTGTGAAATGTAACAGAAACAAATAGTTTTACATAATACAGTGGCATTGACACACATAGGACACTCCACATTAGAGATAATTTGTTTTATACACCTTTGCACACAGGTACTGACTAGTATTCTAGCGTTTCTCCTCTCCCTCAGTTTCCCTCCCTCAGTCAGCTAATGTGACCCCAGTGCAGACAGAGATGGTCAAAGAAGAGCATCCTTAGGTGCTCAATGTCTTCCTTATCCATTTATGACATCATCATTTATTAGAATCCCAACAGGTGGATCACATGGTGCCCACGGTTGTAATGCTACACAAATTAAAACCTGTGGCTTTGTGTAACAAAAAAATGCAGGCAGGATCCACCTTCATGCATGCTGACAATTTTGGGCAATGGCAATTTTTTGTATTTTGTCAAGGCACCCCTGAAGGGCCCAGAAGGCATCCCAGGGTACCATGGCACCCTGGTTGAAAAAGGCTGTCCTATACTATGCCAACAGTGCGGAAAAAAATAATGTACCCACCTTATTTACTTTTCTTTGTCCCCTGCCTATAATGGACCTCCAGAATTCCTGTTAGATCTATGATACCAGTGCCTGATTCAGCCACCTGGCATGAAACCAAAATTTGATCTGTGTTTGGCTGTCTGACATTTTTGCTGACTTTTGAAAAATAGTTCCTGGAAATACCGTAATACTGATATCTCGTAATAAAACTCATTGCTCAGAGGGTTAGGGTGTGAATGTGACTTAATGTGTGCAAATTAAATCAACACATTTTAAATGCTGATTGTCAGTACAAACATTATTATCTTGGAATACATTAATAATGATACCTCAGGCCAAGGGGGGATTGGGACTTTAAGGGCAAGTGCATAAATATAGAAACAAGTATATAAATATATGATAGGAAATGTTCCGTTTTAAATAAAACAAAATTTATTTCCAACAATGTAAATCCATATATTGTAGAAGAGACAACATATATAGGTGAACAAGGTGCTTGGGGGTAGAGACCCCGGTGTGAGGAAATAATAAAGGGGTTGATTCAGAGATGAATCAGTGACAGTGGTGAGAAAAGTGACTTTTTGCTAGGATTTCCACAGATATAGAGTGGGACATTGGTCCCTTAGGAGAATCCTATTGCTGACGCGTTTCGGCTCACTTGGAGCCTTTCTCAAAGCGTTGAGTCACTCTGTACTTCAGTATGAATATAGCTGACGGTTACTGCGCATGGCTCCCTTCATCCTGTTGCAAACGCAGCGGGATCAGGCTATGCATATTGCATTTACTGAAGGAGTTAAAAAGTACTTCCTCCACGGGGAATAAATTCCCTCTCTTGTTTTCAGGTTGTTTGATATTTGAGGAGATAGGTGAGGTGATCCTTCCGGCTAAACGCAGGTCCGTCCGTCCTCTTCCCTCGGTTGGAGAGCCGAGGGAAGAGGACGGACGGACCTGCGTTTAGCCGGAAGGATCACCTCACCTATCTCCTCAAATATCAAACAACCTGAAAACAAGAGAGGGAATTTATTCCCCGTGGAGGAAGTACTTTTTAACTCCTTCAGTAAATGCAATATGCATAGCCTGATCCCGCTGTGTTTGCAACAGGATGAAGGGAGCCATGCGCAGTAACCGTCAGCTATATTCATACTGAAGTACAGAGTGACTCAACGCTTTGAGAAAGGCTCCAAGTGAGCCGAAACGCGTCAGCAATAGGATTCTCCTAAGGGACCAATGTCCCACTCTATATCTGTGGAAATCCTAGCAAAAAGTCACTTTTCTCACCACTGTCACTGATTCATCTCTGAATCAACCCCTTTATTATTTCCTCACACCGGGGTCTCTACCCCCAAGCACCTTGTTCACCTATATATGTTGTCTCTTCTACAATATATGGATTTACATTGTTGTAAATAAATTTTGTTTTATTTAAAACGGAACATTTCCTATCATATATTTATATACTTGTTTCTATATTTATGCACTTGCCCTTAAAGTCCCAATCCCCCCTTGGCCTGAGGCACCAAAAAACCCCCAAATAACACATACAGGGACGGAGGCAACACCTACTTACCTTTTATTTTTCAAGCAGCCTAAGGAAAAATACCCCCCACATTAATAATGATATGAATCAAGTATAACAAAAACGATGTTCTATAATACACATGTCCACTGCTGAAGACCAAGGACTTTTACTGGGAAATGAAGTTCAGGGGACAAATGCTTAAAACATTGCATGCCCCTTGAGCACATTTAAAATTATAGATAATGACATGACTCATAGCTAACCCTTATAATATTTTTCTTCCCCTGCACTAAGCCACCCATCCTTTCCCTTACTATTACATAACTTGTCTTGCTGAGAAGGAGCCTAGCTTGCTAGCATTTTAAAATAATTCTCAGGGACACTGATGTTAAGACAATCTAATTCTTCGCCAGCGGCATGCAATAAAGCATCGGTATTTCATACATATTAAAGTACATATGTTGCTGGAATAAGACATAAAGTGAATATAATGCAAGCACCACATTTCTTAAACCCTCTCCAAGGTTGTCTAGGGACCCCTGTAACCCATAGTGCCCTAGTCTGCACAATTTGGTAGATGTAAAATCTTGAAAGCTGATATAAAAAATTCAGTGTAAGTGATGGTGGCTAATTGGGGATGTAAAACACCTTCTCCACACACCACTGGAATTAAAATGTATCTAAAAACAAAATAGGATAGAGAAATGGTTAAACCTGAATTTTGTATTACTATCCATGTCCCCCTATTTGTCCTGTGGTCACTGTCAGTGGGACAGAATGTGATTGCAAATCCAGAATTTTACAGCTGTTCCCCGCACCAGGGGAGGACTGGGCCAGGGGGCAGGAGGGCAATTGCCCCTCTAGCCACTCTGATGCCCCATAAAAGGCTACACCGCTTCTGCCACAGACATGCGTAAATGATTCCTGGTGAAGAGAAGTAAAAAATCCCCACAGCTGACCTACTATGTGCAGGATAAAGACAAGGACAGAGCGCAGTCCTCCCCCCAACATGGATGATGTAAGCTGTGTCTGAGCAGAGGCCGGTTCCATCCCTCACTGGAGATTCTCCTCCTCTGGCTAGCCCCGACCGAGCTATCCCAGCTCCCCTAACCGCCCCCTGTTGGCCATGTCGGAAAACCGGATTCGGACGGTGAGTATAGAGTACCTGGAGTACATGGATCAGGCAAAATATATGATGTGTAAGTGTACTTAACCACACTGCCCCAATGGAATTTCTCCTTGGATCGCATATGTGCATTAAACATATATTATTGTTTTCTCAGATATGGTGATATCCTTGATAAAGGCACCCCATTGAATTAGAGCCGAAACGCGTTGGATGTTTTCGGATGTTTTCTCTGTCAAATCCAAAGTTTTTTGTCAAAGCACGGAAAAACATTCAAAAAGTCACCATATCACTTTAGGTCACAACTTCGACCTTTCTCACCATCTTCACACTAATGGGCCTCTAGCCCAGCACACACAATACGTGTATCTTTTAATTTATTTCAATAAATTGTTTCAATAAATTCACAAATGTATAATCCCCCCTTTTTTGCCCATAAAGTCCCACCTTTTCCTTTGGCTTGAGGCACCAAAAAACCCCACAGAGAGTACCTGGAGCTGAGCTTCAGCATGGAATGGGGATCAGGAGGAGGCCGGGAAGAGGAATAGTGGGAGGGGAGGCCGAGTCACTTCACCATGGGCCTCTGGTTTGTACTTGCCCCCTGGGCTAAACGTTGCCAGTCAGCCCCTGCCCCGCACTATGAAAATATTTTCTCACTCTGTGTTTCCAGGAAAAGAAGTGATGGGAAATCTTACTGAATCACAGTCATAAAAAAAAAAAAAAATGCCAAAAGGATCTAACCCTTTCCCAACCAAAAACTAAAAGATACTATACTTTAAGGTTGGGGTAAGCTGAAAGTGTAACTCCACTTTTTTTGAGAAAAAAAAAACATTCCCCTCTGGGTGATCTCTGTACATTGCAGGGATTTTAACAAACGTTGTTGCAGATTCCTACATGTTATTCTGAAGAAATCATTGTTTGTTCCTCTGTGCCTCTGTGATGAGTGAGTCAAATGGGAGGGGTTTCATAATTATCTATCAGCTGTGGCAGCTGCAGAGCACTAATGAGGAAAGCTGCTGGGCCTGCATCCCTTTAGACGTGTTCCTATTGGAAGTATCTCACCAAAAATGACATTTGTGTTGCAGGGGATGCCGGAAATCTGACTTCTATTTTAGGCAGACTTCTGGGAAAATTGGTGAGCCAATCACACAAGCAGGAATTGATGTTTCTGGGGTGTGGTCAGTACACATTCTGTGTACAGAACAGCTCCAGGTAGCCATATTGCGTTGCATTTCAGAAAATGACAACGACTGCAGATTGAAAAAGAAAGGTCATTTTTAATAACATTCAATTACAATATGATTTGTGTCTCAATTATATTCGCTTTATTGTTTTTTCTTTATTTGTTTTTTCTTTTCCCCACGAAAGTGGATTTACCCTTTAACTGATTATTTTGTAACGCTTGGTTTTTTCCTATGGCTTGGTGTTTACTTAATGCCAAGTAGTACTCATCATGGGGTTTTCATTAATGGTACAAAGACTTGGGATGAGCATTTAACAAGGAATAATCACCAAGCACTTTAGTGAGGATAACGAGCCCGCCTGTTAATGTATGCTAAATTACAAAAAACATTTATTTCCTATTCAATGCTTGTATTTCTAGTGGAAAAAGAAATCATTTCTACTAATAACAGTTCATGTAATTTCCCACCCATTCTTCCAGCTGTATCTTTTATGTAGTGTATTTTCGCAGTGCCCCCTTCAGTGGTGTTACATAACCTTCTGTTCTTTATACAGAAGTATATCTTTTGCTCCTTTGTCTTCTCTAAAGGTTTATAGGAATTGAATTATTTTTTTAATCTCCTAATGGTACCATTTAAAAGCAAATTTAAAAATCCACTATTAAAACCAAAATTCTAGATATTTTCCTGTGTTTGCAGCACGCCCTGGCAGGAAAATCAGCCTTTTTGCTACCGCTTTGTGTACATTTTTGTGCAACTTGAAAATTCTAATACTAAATAAATACAATTTACAAAAACCTGCAATTAGTGGACAGACCTACAGCATGTTCATTTTACACTGCTGGAAAGTGATTTTTGTTTACCTATATCTGAAATTCAAAACACGCCTATAAATTCTTGTTTCACATAGGGTTACCTTGGATGACTTGTCAAGGAGGGGGACAGGTAATCTCACATATTTCTGTAACTATATTGTGTGTCTGGTTGCATATTTCGTTATTAAAGTGATAGTAAACCATCACCTTGTAAAACAATCCATACAGTTTAAAATAGGAATTCAATGCAAAACATTTGTGTATAGATATAAAAAAACATGATAAATACCTTTTTTCCCCTTTTTTATATAAGTGATCACATTCCCTCTATTCTCAGCTGCATAAGAGCTAGGGGAGGAGAAGCAACATCACACTGATCTTCCCAGTGAAAGACTGTGCAGGGGAGGCGTACCAGGACAAGTCTAATCATTGGAGGAGAGCAGCCTGATTTCCCAGCACGGCTAGAGAACTGACCGCAGTGTGTTTAGTGTGGTCAGTTTTTAATAGGAAAGCAGAGGGACTGGCAGAAACACCAGGGATTTCACACAAAGGAAGCAATACAAAGAGAACAGGATATTTTCTCATATAAGTAGATGGTACAGCAGGCACATTTCGGGAATATGAACATACATATATATATATATACATATTCTTTAATTTTTTTCATTACGGTAATTATTTCCAATTTTTTTCCTCTGTATCATGAGTTCTGTCAAAGTGGTTTATGTAGTATAGTATTTAACAATTAACCCATGCCCCCACTTCATAATGTATAGAATTCTTCTATTTATCTTTCTGACTTAAATCACCTGACAGTTAAACACACTTTAACGAGTTCATTGAGAGAAGTTCAGTAACAAATCAGTTTGAACCTTACAATGTGAGTCATCATAGAGGGTCTAAAAAAAGCCATAATACTAAAGGCTAACTTCATGAAGCTATAATTGGTTTAATATAACCTCTTATTTATAGCCATAATGGTCGAAGAGAGCTGAAAAAAGCACTAATATGGCCGGAAATAAGGTAAAAATTGTAAATCATAAATTCAGCCTTATCTACTTATATAAATTTAACAGAAGAGTGGGTTCAACTGTAGTAATGCTGATAACTGCGCCAATGGGTGGGTGAAATGCGTTAAAGTGGTGTGGCTTGGGAGGAGGCAGAGCTGAAGACTTTCTGATACTTTGTGAACCAGACGGCTTCCCATGTGCGCTTCAATTTTTTTCTTTCCAGAGTTGTCTATTGGGCAGGCTGAGCCCTTGGGAAGCTAGCACCTGGCAGGGTTAGAATCACCATGTGACTTAGATGGAGCTTTGAGTGGTGCTTCAGGTCTTTTGGGTTTCAATGTTGATGATGTGGTCAGTTTTTTGCATTCTTATTGTAAAGTAGAGGCTCTAGCAACTAGAATGTTATGAGGTGAGGTGTAGCACGGATCTGAGAGAAACTAAGGCCCTGTATACAGCCTGGGCCCAAAAACGGGGGTTCTCTCCGGCATGGAAGAACTTATTTAAAGACAAGAAAAGAAACTTTGTGCCTGTACTCCACCAGTAATGTACATGTATTTACTATGGTAGACATGGCAGGTTCAT
Organism: Pelophylax lessonae; assembly: GCF_965119305.1. Lineage (NCBI taxonomy): Eukaryota > Metazoa > Chordata > Amphibia > Anura > Ranidae > Pelophylax > Pelophylax lessonae. Next base: position 175,556,111 of record NC_138770.1, on the reverse strand, counting down.
ATTTACATTCATACATTATACACCTTATGACCACACATTAGATCAAAATGACAACCTCGACAACTATGTCATATTTGGTGGTACCTATATGGGTAGTTTTTCCAATAGGCCTTGAAGTCCTATTGGAAAAGGCTTGTTTTTCTGCTGTGGTGAATATGCACCAATTGCTAAATGATCACATACTTTTCTCCAGAACTGAAGTGCTTGGAATTTGGTCAGTGACTGGGAAGCTTGGCAACACACATACGTGTTGGGACCTAGCCATGGTGGGCCTGCCAATGGTGGAACAGACAATAATGGAGGCACTTTGAGTTTCACAGTTTTTGTCTGATCATAAACTCAGATTCCAGATTGTTGGCTGATGTTTTCCCCTTATTAGCACTGGTGCCAGTATGTACACTAGCCCTTGAAAACTTTAGCTTGTACTCAAGTCAAGAACGAACTGTTACACATTTTCAGGAAGTACTGTACTTGGATCCATTTCTTACCGGCAATATTTATGATCAGAGCTGCCATCAGGGGGGTACAGCCCATACAGATGTAGGGGGCCCAGGCGTCCTGAGGGGCCCAGTCCCGAGTAATGACCGGGCTCTAAGTTGACACCTCCCCTTTTTTCCTTTCCTCCCCTAAACTGGCAAATAGTCCCCACTCTCGCTGGTGCCACCCACTGCGCTGGCTCGTGACTCCCAGCCTCCCGCTGGCCGTCGCTGTCAAAATTATTGGTTGCTAGGACTGCCTGGCGTCCTAGCATTTAATCATATGCATTCACAGGCCCGGGCAGAGGAGGAGGATGTAACTTGGTGGTCAGGCACGGTAGGGCCAGGCCTAAAGCTGAGTAAGGGGCCCCAAAATTTCTGATGGCTGCCCTTATGATAAGTTTTTACATTCTCCAGCTGCTCTGAATAGCTAGGTTTCTAAGTGTCTACTGCATAACCTATCCCTTCAATTTGTCCGCATTCTGTATGAACACTGTGGGCTGATTCCATCCTCCATCTGATTCTTGAGGTTTGTACTGTATGTATTCTGATGAGCGGTGCGTCATTCTGTAAAAGCTCTGCTACCTGGACATTCCTTGTGGTAATTAAAGGCTATGTTCAACCCATGTTTAATAATGGAAAATATCACAGTTCCCCAGGAAGTAGCAAAACTAAACGCTCAGTTGTCAAGAGAACTGAACATGAGTTCAGTATGACTTTTATCCTGCATGAATGAAGGTTAACCTCCTCAGCTGGGTATACCATAATTAAGGGGATGTTTCTGCTGGTCCGTTATTACAAGCCTGCGGGTTCAGTGTGGTGGGCACGAGCCGCTGTTTAAAAGGAAAAGATTTGGCTCTTTAGAAACAGGTTAAAATATGTAGGAGATAACTAAAAGTGGATGGATTTTGTATGTCTTTTTATGCATTTGGTGTTTATTAGGGTTGAGCGAACACCTAGATGTCCGTGTTCGACGGGTTCGGCCGAACTTTAAAAAAAAGTCCGGGTCCGTGTCCCGGACTTTTACCGAACTTTTCCCGGACACCGAACCCCATTGAAGTCAATGGGGACCCGAACTTTAAGGCACTAAAATGGCTCTAAAACACCAAAGGAAAGGGCTAGAGTGCTGCAAATGGCAGCAAAACGTAATTAAGAGCATGGCAAGTGCTCTGCAAACAAATGTGGATAGGGAAATAACTTAAAACAACAAAAAAAAAACAGAAAAATAAAACAATGTTCTTCTTCATCTCTGAAGGACGAGGCCCATATGGAGTAGGAGGGAGGTTGAGGTGGTGGTGGATGTGGCGGTGACATAGGCGTGCGCACAGGGTGTGCTGGGTGTGCCTGGGCACACCCTAATCACCTAGGGCACATAGCATTGCCAGTGAGGAGATGGGAAAGATCTCCCTGGGACCTGCTCTGCTCTATTTCTCCTTGCCTACAGGTACATGGCCCCGATACATTACTCTCCCTGCTGGCAAACACATGCATGTGTATTTCAACTTTGGGGTGCACACCTTAATGCAATAGGCTGCGCACACCTATGGGCGGTGTAGGTGGAAGCGGCGGTGGAGGAGGACCAGGGCCGGATTAACAGCATCATGGGCTTGGTGCTGAGGATTTTGAAGGGCCTTAAGGGCCGTGCCTTGCCATGCACCCAGAGGAGGAAGGGTGCAGCCATGCATGCCTAATTCAACATGGGATGCTGTCTCTGAAGCCCATAAACACATCCATGCATCGCCAACTGTCCCTCCTTGTCCGGCCTTCACGCTGTGTGGGGAGGTTCTGAGGGTGCTGCCTGGGGAAGCGAGCATAGAAGCCAGACTTCTGTGTTTACAAGTGACAGAAGAGCGGTAACAGTGAATATGGCCAACCCGGGGCCTATATAAAAGGTAGGGGCCTGGAGCTGCAGCTCCAATAGCCCCTACATTAATCTGGCCCTGAGGAGGAGGACGAGGTAGCCAACACTGCTTCTTTTCAAAAATTTTAAATGAGGGTACACCCCAAAAGAGTGAGAAAGAGCAAAAATGGAACAATGGGTGGGTAAGGTCGGTATCCATTGCTATTCTGCATAAGGTACGGAAAAGTCCCGTGGGATCCATGCCTGGTTCATTTTAATGAACGTGAGCTTGTCCACATTGTCTCTGGACAGGCGGCTGCGCTTGTCTGTTATAACGCCCCCAGCCGTGCTAAATACCCGTTCAGATAATACACTGGCTGCAGGGCACGCCAGCACCTCCAAGGCGTAAAGGGCAAGCTCAAGCCATGTGCCCAATTTGGAGACCCAGAAGTTGAAGGGGGCAGACCCGTCATTCACTACATGTAGGCGTGTGCACACATACTGCTCCACCATGTTGGTAAAATGCTGCCTCCTGCTAAGACGTTCCATCTGAGCTGCTGGTGCTGCTGTTTGTTGTGGCGTGCTGACAAAGCTTTTCCACATTTCGGCCATGCTAACCCTGCCTTCTGAGGTGCTGGCGGTGCCCTGGTTGCGTTGGCGACCTCCTCCTCCTCCTCCTCTGCCTTGTGCTTCCACTGTGGCCCCGCTGTCAGATGGGAATGCCAGCAGCATGGCGTCTACCAGCGTGCGCTTGTACTCGCGCATCTTGCGATCGCGCTCCAGTGAGTGAATTAAGGACGGTACGTTGTCCTTGTAACGGGGATCCAGCAGCGTGGCCACCCAGTAATCAGCACAAGTTAGAATGTGGGCAACTCGGCGGTCGTTGTGGAGACACTGCAGCATGTAATCGCTCATGTGTGCCAGGCTGCCCAGAGGCAACGAAAGGCTGTCCTCTGTGGGAGGTGTATCGTCCGTGTCCTCTGTATCCCCCCAGCCACGCACCAGTGATGGCCATGAGCTGGCCTGGGTGCCACCCTGCTGTGAACATGGTTCCATCTCCTCCTCCAGCTCCTCCTCCTCCTCATCCTCCTCATCCTCCAGAACTGTGCCCCTGCTGGACAATTGCGTCCCTGGCGTTTGCGTGTGCAGGAACCCACCCTCGGAGCCCCTTGCGAATGACTGCCCTGAAAGCCTTGGAAATGTTACCTCTTCATCCTCCTCCTCCTCCTCATCCTGTGCCACATCCTCTTCCATCATCGCCCGAATTGTTTTTTCAAGGAGGCATAGAAGTGGGATAGTTAAGCTGAGAACGGCGTCATTGCCACTGGCCATGTTGGTGGAGTACTCAAAACAGCGCAACAAGGCACACAGGTCTCGCATGGAGGCCCAGTTAAATTAAATAGCGGAATAGAAAATATGATCCAAAAAAAGTGTATGTATATCACACGTACACAACCACACTGGGCCCCAATTACTATTGTTTGTACCCCTAAAAGGCTAGATGAGGAGTAGGGGGAGTATGGAACAGGCAGCACCCTCAAACCTTCAGAAGTATGAGATGAACCCCAACAACTTGGAAAGGTGGATCTCTCTCACACGTACCGACACAGACTATCCCGCAATTCAATTGATCCTCAAAGGTTTTTATTGAATAGCGGAATAGGAAATATGATCAAAAAAAAGTGTATGTATATAACACGTACACAACCACACTAGGCCCCAATTACTATTGTTTGTACCCCTAAAAGGCTAGATGAGGAGTAGGGGGGGTATGGAACAGGCAGCACCCTCAAACCTTCAGAAGTATGAGATGAACCCCAACAACTTGGAAAGGTGGATCTCTCTCACACGTACCAACACAGACTATCCCCCAATTTAACTGATCCCCAAAGGTTTTTGATTAAATAGCGGAATAGAAAATATGATCCAAAAAAAGTGTATGTATATCACACGTACACAACCACACTAGGCCCCAATTACTATTGTTTGTACCCCTAAAAGGCTAGATGAGGAGTAGGGGGGGTATGGAACAGGCAGCACCCTCAAACCTTCAGAAGTATGAGATGAACCCCAACAACTTGGAAAGGTGGATCTCTCTCACACGTACCAACACAGACTATCCCCCAATTTAACTGATCCCCAAAGGTTTTTGATTAAATAGCGGAATAGAAAATATGATCCCAAAAAAGTGTATGTATATCACACGTACACAACCACACTAGGCCCCAATTACTATTGTTTGTACCCCTAAAAGGCTAGGAGTAGGGGGAGTATGGAACAGGCAGCACCCTCAAACCTTCAGAAGTATGAGATGAACCCCAACAACTTGGAAAGGTGGATCTCTCTCACACGTACCAACACAGACTATCCCCCAATTTAACTGATCCCCAAAGGTTTTTGATTAAATAGCGGAATAGAAAATATGATCCAAAAAAAGTGTATGTATATCACACGTACACAACCACACTAGGCCCCAATTACTATTGTTTGTACCCCTAAAAGGCTAGGAGTAGGGGGAGTATGGAACAGGCAGCACCCTCAAACCTTCAGAAGTATGAGATGAACCCCAACAACTTGGAAAGGTGGATCTCTCTCACACGTACCAACACAGACTATCCCCCAATTTAACTGATCCCCAAAGGTTTTTGATTAAATAGCGGAATAGAAAATATGATCCCAAAAAAGTGTATGTATATCACACGTACACAACCACACTAGGCCCCAATTACTATTGTTTGTACCCCTAAAAGGCTAGGAGTAGGGGGAGTATGGAACAGGCAGCACCCTCAAACCTTCAGAAGTATGAGATGAACCCCAACAACTTGGAAAGGTGGATCTCTCTCACACGTACCAACACAGACTATCCCCCAATTTAACTGATCCCCAAAGGTTTTTGATTAAATAGCGGAATAGAAAATATGATCCCAAAAAAGTGTATGTATATCACACGTACACAACCACACTAGGCCCCAATTACTATTGTTTGTACCCCTAAAAGGCTAGGAGTAGGGGGAGTATGGAACAGGCAGCACCCTCAAACCTTCAGAAGTATGAGATGAACCCCAACAACTTGGAAAGGTGGATCTCTCTCACACGTACCAACACAGACTATCCCCCAATTTAACTGATCCCCAAAGGTTTTTGATTAAATAGCGGAATAGAAAATATGATCCCAAAAAAGTGTATGTATATCACACGTACACAACCACACTAGGCCCCAATTACTATTGTTTGTACCCCTAAAAGGCTAGGAGTAGGGGGAGTATGGAACAGGCAGCACCCTCAAACCTTCAGAAGTATGAGATGAACCCCAACAACTTGGAAAGGTGGATCTCTCTCACACGTACCAACACAGACTATCCCCCAATTTAACTGATCCCCAAAGGTTTTTGATTAAATAGCGGAATAGAAAATATGATCCCAAAAAAGTGTATGTATATCACACGTACACAACCACACTAGGCCCCAATTACTATTGTTTGTACCCCTAAAAGGCTAGGAGTAGGGGGGAGTATGGAACAGGCAGCACCCTCAAACCTTCAGAAGTATGAGATGAACCCCAACAACTTGGAAAGGTGGATCTCTCTCACACGTACCAACACAGACTATCCCCCAATTTAACTGATCCCCAAAGGTTTTTGATTAAATAGCGGAATAGAAAATATGATCCCAAAAAAGTGTATGTATATCACACGTACACAACCACACTAGGCCCCAATTACTATTGTTTGTACCCCTAAAAGGCTAGGAGTAGGGGGAGTATGGAACAGGCAGCACCCTCAAACCTTCAGAAGTATGAGATGAACCCCAACAACTTGGAAAGGTGGATCTCTCTCACACGTACCAACACAGACTATCCCCCAATTTAACTGATCCCCAAAGGTTTTTGATTAAATAGCGGAATAGAAAATATGATCCCAAAAAAGTGTATGTATATCACACGTACACAACCACACTAGGCCCCAATTACTATTGTTTGTACCCCTAAAAGGCTAGGAGTAGGGGGAGTATGGAACAGGCAGCACCCTCAAACCTTCAGAAGTATGAGATGAACCCCAACAACTTGGAAAGGTGGATCTCTCTCACACGTACCAACACAGACTATCCCCCAATTTAACTGATCCCCAAAGGTTTTTGATTAAATAGCGGAATAGAAAATATGATCCCAAAAAAGTGTATGTATATCACACGTACACAACCACACTAGGCCCCAATTACTATTGTTTGTACCCCTAAAAGGCTAGATGAGGAGTAGGGGGAGTATGGAACAGGCAGCACCCTCAAACCTTCAGAAGTATGAGATTGTGTTCACTGTACCCCACAAAGATTGAGTTCACTGCACCCCACAATGATTGTGTTCACTGCACCCCACAAAGATTGTGTTCACTGCACCTCACAAAGATTGTGTTCACTGTACCCCCCAAAGATTGTGTTCACTGCACCCCACAAAGATTCTGTTCACTGTACCCCACAAAGATTGTGTTCACTGCACCCCAAAAAGATTGTGTTCACTGCACCCCAAAAAGGATGTTGTTCACTGCACCCCAAAAAGGATGTTGTTCACTCCACCCCAAAAAGATTGTGTTCACTGCACCCCACAAAGATTGTGTTCACTGCACCCCAAAAAGATTGTGTTCACTGCACCCCAAAAATGATTTTGTTCACTGCACCCCAAAAAGGATTTTGTTCACTGCACCCCAAAAAGGATGTTGTTCACTCCACCCCAAAAAGATTGTGTTCACTGCACCCCAAAAAGATTGTGTTCACTGCACCCCACAAAGGATTTTGTTCACTGCACCCCAAAAAGATTGTGTTCACTGCACCCCAAAAAGGATGTTGTTCACTGCACCCCAAAAAGGATTTTGTTCACTGCACCCCAAAAAGATTGTGTTCACTGCACCCCACAAAGGATTTTGTTCACTGCACCCCACAAAGATTGTGTTCACTGCACACCAAAAAGGATTGTGTTCACTGCACCCCAAAAAGATTTTGTTCACTGCACCCCAAAAAGATTGTGTTCACTGCAGCCCAAAAAGATTGTGTTCACTGCAGCCCAAAAAGATTGTGTTCACTGCAGCCCAAAAAGATTGTGTTCACTGCAGCCCAAAAAGATTGTGTTCACTGCAGCTCACACACAGAAAAATGGATGTGGATCACTGACACCTGCCTATCTCCAATCCCACACCACACAGCAATATCGATTGTAGTTTGTAGAACACAGTTTCCCTAAAATTCAGCAGACTCTGTCCCTAACAGGATTGAGAAGAGATCGTAGATCAGGATTGAGTGCAGATTCACCCCACCCCCCACACAGCAATATCGATTGTAGTTTGTAGAAGACACTGACCCTATAATTCAGCAGACTCTATCCCTAAAATGCCTACAACTCGCCCTGCCTAAACACTCCGACCTGTCCCTCAATTCTATCCGGACACAAATGGTTTTTTCCTGCCTATCTTTCCCTAATCAGCAGCCAGCACATTGATGTGTGCTCTGTCCCTGATATAAGCAGCATAATGACGCCGCTGCGGCTGCCTCGAACTTATAAAGACTTGGTCACATGCTATCACAGCTACTGAGACATTTGCAGGCATGGCTGGGATGGCTTAAGGCACACCAGTTAAACGATTGTTGATTGGCTGTTGAAAGCCCGCCATGAAAAGAGCGCCAAAGCATGCAAAACCCGGAAATAAAACGACCGAACACGGATTTTTACCCGAACATACAGTAAAGTGTCCGTGTCCGTGTTCGGGTACAAAAAATCCAATTATTCGGTACGAACACGAATAATACAGTCCGTGTTCGCTCAACACTAGTGTTTATGTGTAGATAAACACATACCTCAAAACAATACCTTGACCTGCAAACATTTTGTTGTTAGGAAACCATTGAAACCTATCAGTTTATTAAAACAGTGTGCATTGTGAACTAATCAGCATTTCAATCAACAAAATTAGCTACTATTGGCCACATGCTGAGTTATATTCAGTTCACGACTCTCGCTGTTGGTGCTTTCTGGTGGTACTGTGGCAGCCCACATTACCAATAAATGTTGATTTGACTTTTGACGTACATTTATTGAACAGTAATCAACACGAAATTCACTGCTTCAAGAAATGACCAAGTTAATGAGAAATATTTGTTCATGGTTTCCAGATGAAGATGTATGGTTTCTCCATGGAACTAGTCCTACATTTTAACGCTGGGTCCGTTTTGAATTTAAAACTCTCTATAGGATGTTCAGTTTTCAAAATGTAAAATTTAAAGTTAATATAAGCATCTGATGTGCTACAATGTACACCTGGACGAACCTTTACATCCTTGACATTCTGAGGTGTTAGTAGGGATGGGCAGGGTTCCCCCTGAGGAGGAGGTTGAGGGGTTAGACAGCACCATATTGAAATGGATCAATTCGCTTATAGTAACGATATGGTAAACTATGGCTATCGAAAGCACTATACTAACGATCCGAAAATTGGCAGATCCTTCATCAGATGATTTTTTACTTTCGATTTTCTTATTGTGTGTACGGGTCTTAAGTCTGTAGGGTTCAATATTGAGTTGGCCCACACATTGCAGCTATAACAGCTTCATCTCCTCTGGGAAGGCTGTCCACAAGGTTTAGGAGTGTGTATGGGAATGTTTGATCCCTAGTTTTGGCTTTGATTCTGTGTGTCTCATGCTGCCTGTGTGTGCAGAGCTGGGAGAAGCTGTACATAAGCTTGTAGTTCAAAACGAGAGCATGTACAAAGTGGAGACTCCAGTGGGACTTCATAGGTTCTGCCAGGCACATACAAGAAGTAGAGCAGAGCAGCCAAGGAAAGTATGAGGAGCAAACACAGAGGAGGAAAAAAGAGGAAAAGTATGCATGTCCCTTAAAGTCCTTAAGTGGTGATTATCAATTCAAGAACTTGTTGACAGGCACATGTGATCTGCAGAAGACCTCCTTCTGACTTGCATTTCCATAAACTTATATAGGAACCCATTTTAAGTTAACAAAAAGTTGTCAACACTGGCCTTTAAAAGTTGCATTTAATAATAGTAAGGGGGATCAGGATAAATTTTTTCCCTTGCTGTAGTAAATTGGATCATGCTTAGGTTTTTTCGCCTTCCTCTGGATCAACAGTGGGTATAGGATTGTGTATATGGGATTGTATGATTTTTTTTTATTGGTTGACCTAGATGGACTTGTGTCTTTTTTCAACCTGACTAACTATGTAATAATGATTAAAAAAAAAAAATACAAGGGTCCTTTCACACAGGCTTTCCGCCCGGCGGACTCCGTTTTGCTCAGTGAGGATTGATCTGCCGATCCCCGCTAAGCAGGCGGATGACAGCTCCATCTCCGCCCACTATGCAGAGACGGAGCTGTCAGATCCCCGCTCTCCTCTATGGGAGATCAGGTGAAAATGGACTGCCTGTCCATTTTCATCCGATCCGATCCTCCAGACAGATGGAAAATAGGGTTTCCATCCATCCGGATTTCACGGACAGGATCGGATGGGATCGGATAGCGACGGGTCTCACCGGAGATGTCACTGCTGACATCCGCTGCCCCGTAGGGATGCATGGAGCATCCGATCCGGTCCATCTGAAAAACTAATTTGCGGACCGGATCAGAAAGCCCGTGTAAAAGGACCCTTAGTTTATAGATTAGTAAACATAGTGTAACAGAATTGTAGTATGCCATAAACAACAGTCTGTAAGCATTCCAAGTGCTTGTACTGAACTGCAGGTGCATTTCCTTGACTAAAGGATTAATGAACTTGGGTCCTTAAGACCCGGTTCACACTAGCGCGACTTGTCAGGCGACTTGGTTGCCTGACAAGTCGCGGTGGGTCGCCTGCCGTAGATTAGCTCAGGACCCATTCTAATATAAGCGACACAAGTCGCTCCGTCTTAGAAAAAGGGTCCTGTACTACTTTGGGGCGACCTGGAGGCGACCTGCATAGACTTCAATGTTATGAAGTCCGTGCAGGACGCCCCAGCAAGTAGCGTCGCCCCTATGTGAACGGGGTCTTAGCACTAGAATAAAGACGCACGCTGTGTGACATGGCCAATTTATTCATCAAAGAATAAATAACATCACATTTACCATAACAATAAGTACTAAATTCAAAAATGATTTTCTAAAAATGCCCAATAACATGGAGTCTTTGGGTGTCCTTAAGGCACAATTTTAACTATAATCGTCCATGTCCTCAGCCGCGCCCCAACCGGCTCGAAGGCGTTACGACCTCACACATACTTCTAATCCCCCCCCCCCCAGGAAACCTATCTCCTGGGAGAATGACCACAAACCAAATGGGGAGCCCCATACCCTAGATGGGCCCCCACCATTAGGTAAAATGTAAGTAATCACTGACCCCCCAGAGACCCCCTGACCTACCAACTGCTGTGACAAAACACGCAACATACATGTATTTGTTTTTTTTTTTTAATTCAGATTTTTTTTTTTTAATATAAACTCAATTAGAGTTGAAAATACAAAATTATTCCCACAACCTGTACTCCTCAGCAACCCTTAACAAAAGGGCGGGTGGGAGGGAAGCTACCTCTTCTCCTGAATTATTTGGACTGAACCCAACACCACCTATCTGCATTGCCTCTGACATCTGCTCTCAGCCCATCCAGGCTTTTCCTCCAATCAGGTAAGGACTACTCCCCATTGCCACCCCTCTGACCTTGCTGACCCTTCCCTGACCCCCGCCCCTTTGTCCATTTTCTCCTCCGGGCCTGAATTTTTCATCAGTACTTGCTCTAAGGGGCCACAATATCATTTGGCAGGGCTCCATTTACAGCTAGGATCCAACATCTTTCAACGACACGTTGTGGCTATATTTGCACTCTTTGATTATCCTTGTATTATTTTATATTTTTCCATTACCTCTGTCTTTGGTTATCTCTTTTCTTCAGTTTCAATACTGTATGACAAGGTAGATCATAATTCTGTGGAATGTGAACAGGAAAATTGACTTATGCAATAGAGAAACGAACATTTCCTGCCTGTCACTGTCCCCATTGTGAAGAAATGAATTCCGGAATTATCACACTATAAATCTGAGGATCATCTTCCTCCAACCACTTCCCTTCTTCTCTCCTCTCCTCCTGTGCATGTATACCACTGCATAGATATATAAATATAAACTCATTTCACAGAAATTAACATAAAACCCAGCCAGGATGCACAGAAAGTTCTGTGTCTATCACAGTATTAAATATATCTCTTCAGAGCCAGGCACACCTGGGAGACGCCAGGAGAAGGTTTTCTTTATAGGTAACTAATACATGCTCAATGTGATTTCCTATCGGTTCTTTCTCCTATGTTTTATTTAAAATCCTTCTTTCTTATCAAATTCGAAGTATAATTGTGAAAATCAAAACAATTCACTAAAAAGGCGCTAAAGCGATAAAATGAAGAAAAATGAGTTATTTTTAATGTTGCACAACCGGGGCTTTTTTCTTGGAGAATAGGTACAGGAACTCCCCCTTTCCAAGTCACCCCTTGTCTTTGCCCCCACCCACCTCCGAGCACCGTTCTTTGGTTCCACCCCCTACCCACCTCCCAAGACCACCCCTTTTAGAGAATACAGTAACATTTGTGGTACTAACTAATTCGTATAGACCTTGCTAATGATAACAAGAAAAAAAGTAAAATAGATTCCCTGCAGCCAGCAATAATAGTGCCCCCCCCCCCAGCAACAATGGACCACCCACAACAAAATTCCCCCTCCCCAGCAACAGTAGACCCCCCCGCAGAAACAGATCTCCTTGCAGCCAACATCAATAGAACCCTACCAACAATGGACCACAAGAAAATATCTCCCCCTTCCCTCAGCAACAATAGACCCCCAGCAGCAACAACAGACCTTCCATCAGACAGCAACAATAGACCCCTCCCTCAACAGTATATCCCTCCCAGAAACAACTGACCCTCCAGCAACATAAGACCCACCCCCTGGCAACAATAGACCCCTCCCTAAACAGTATATCCCTCCCAGAAACAAATGACCCTCCAGCAACCACCCCTGGCAACAATAGATCCCCTGCCAGTAACAACAGACCTCCTCAGCAACAACAGACCCCCCCTGCAAAAATAGGTCCCCTCCAGTGACAATAGTTCCCCCAGCAGCCAGCATCAACAGACCCTGCAGCACACCCCAGCACCCCGTACCATTACAGACATTCAGTCCTGGAGGTGCCGGATCTGCATTTCTGAGTTCCCACTCTTCTGTGCACAACTGTAACTCTTACAATGCTATAGCAGGGCATTGTGAAACATTGCATTCCGTGACTGCAAACATGCTCTTTTGTATATATTACTTGATTAATTATCATTAGGTGTAGGACCCCCGCAACACTTCCACTTACATAGATCATGAAGAATTAATATGAAAAAATGACTACTTAAATCCAAAAGTTTTTTTTTTTTTTTGTTCACTTCTACTTTTACTTTGTATTACCTTTTCAAAATACCATACGCAATAATAACGAGGTTACAAAAATAATATATTTTTATAGAGGTTGATTTATCAAACCAAAAAGAGTGACATCCGAGGAGAAAAAAGAGGGACATTCCCTCCAGATGAGGGACAGTGCAGAGCTACACTATATTGTCAAATGTATTGGGATACCTGCCTTTACACACACATGTAAAAAGAACAGAAAAGCACTCTAAGTGCAGACTGCTTTAATTATTACATATAAAAACAGAAAAGCAGCAACTCACAAAACCAGATGGTAATGGGCTGACATAGTGTAGAAGATTCCTCCGGGTGGTGCCGTCTCTCTGAATGGATGTTTGGTATGCAGTATCACTGTGGAGCCGTCGGTAGCAGGAGAAAAAGTGGCCGGCCTTATCTCAAAGCTGTCCAGGACCTCCAACAGGACTAAACGGCGAGAGTGGAAGTGAGAGTCAAGGCTGGGACACCCGGAACTGGAAGACGCACGACGCATTTCTGAGCATGCGCCAAGTCCGGAACGCTCTTTCCTCAGGTGCCTGCTACCAACAGCTCCACGGTGATACTGCATACCGAACATCCATTCAGAGAGACGGCACCACCCAGGAGGAATCTTCTACACTATGTAATGAATAAAGCAGTCTGCACTTAGAGCGCTTTTCTGTTCTCTTTACATGTTGTTTCAGAGTTTTCTTCCTCACTCCTGAGTAAAGCTGCTTGGTGCAGCTGGACTTTCATCTGACAATAATTCCCCCCCCCCCCTTTTTTTCATTGGGGTTTTTTATTGGACTTTTTATGGACATTTTACATAATTTCCTTATTATGCGGATGGACTGTAGTGCTTACAAGTCTTTGTTTTTTACGCGCACATGAACTTTAATGACATCTCAGTCTTAGTCCATAGGGTTCAATATTGAGTTGGCCCACCCTTTGCAGCTATAACAGCTTTAACTCTTCTGGGAAGACTGTCCACAAGCTTTAGGAGTGTGTTTATGGGAATGTTTGACCATTCTTCCAGAAGCTCATTGTGAAGTCAGGCAGTGATGTTGGGTGAGAAGGCCTGGCTCGCAGTCTGTGCTCTAATTTATTCCAAAGGTCTTCTGTCAGGTTGAGGTCAGGACTCTGTGCAGCCCAGTCAAGTTCCTCCACCCCAAACTTGCTCATCCATGTCATTATGGACCTTGCTTTGTGCACTGGCGCGCAGTCATGTTGGAACAGGACGGGGCCATCCCCAAACTGTTCCAAAAATGTTGGGAGCATGAAATTGTTCAAAATGTATTGGTATGCTGCCGCCTTAAGAGTTCCCTTCACTAGAACTAAGGGGCCAAGCCTAACCCCTGAAAAAACATACCCCGCACCTTAATCCCCCCTCCACCAAATGATTTGGACCAGTGCACAAAGCAAGGTCAAATAAAGACACGGATGAGCGAGTTTGGAGTGGAGGAACTTGACTGGCCTGCACAGAGTCCTGACCTAAACCTGAGAGAACACCTTTGGGATCTATTAGAGCACAGACTGTGAGCCAGGCATTCTCAACCAACATCAGTGCCTGACCTCACAAATGTGCTTCTGGAAGAATGATCAAACATTCCCACAGACACACTCCTAAACCTTGTGGACAGTCTTCCAGGAAGAGTTGAAGCTGTTATAGCTGCAATGGGCGGGCCAACTCAATACTGAACCCTACGGACTAAGACTGGGATGCCATTAAAGTTCATGTGTGTGTAAAGGCAGGCGTCCCAATATTTTTGACAATATAGCGTATGTGTTTTGAATTATTATACATACTGTAGAGCAGTGATTCTCATTTTTTTCACCAAGGCCTCACATCTTGGTCACAGAAAACTCCTTGGGTTTCATTATTTGATATCTTATAGGTAAAAATGTAAGTTTTGTGGGAGGTGGTAGAAAATAGAACTGCTATACACACTACACACCACAGGTTTAGCATAATTAGTGATAAAACAAAAGTCTGAATGAAAATAAAAATAAAATGTAAAGTTTAGGATAGTACAGCCTCTCAGGCCTCACTAACTTGGACAGTAGGCCTCAAAGTTGGAGAACCTATTGTAGAAGCTCAAATTTACAAACCGTGTTAAGGAAAATGTGAAGATGTTATCCATATTGTTTACTTTGGAGATCCTCTCTTTTTCCCCATCACTACCAACACAGCTAATGTGGTTGCTTTCATGAACTTTCCATGTTAAATCAAGTTGATATAATACAGCTCAGAAGAACATCATTATTTTGCTAGGAACATATGACAATTTCTGATTTCACATTCAGCATCTCTTCAAGTGAAATGTCATCATTATAGTCCTATTTAACAGAGAAGGGAGAGGTTCCAGACAAGATACCAGGGCCAGATATACCATGAGGCAATGGCAGGCCTGTGATAGCCTTTTCCTTGACTGTTATCAGCCACACATTGTGAACCCCATCAACAATAAAAATACACAGTAATAGCATTGGCACTGGTATCTTCTCTCCACGTTCTTCTTCTGTTTTGATTGGACATTGCAGGCCTCCTCTGCAATAAAATAATGTATCTGTTCGAAATGTTTTAATTTTAATACATTTTTTTTTAGAATTGTTTGAAATTTTTTAAGATTTTAGCTTTAGTTACACATAAATTTTACACATTTTCAGAATATTCTAAGCCAAAATGTTTTTTTTTTTTTGTAAAATGAATGATCCTAGAGGTGATGATACTGTTGCTTTGACAACAATCGTGTGCCCACTAATTGAAGTGATGGAATTCAAGCGCCGCAGTGAGACATCTTATTTATTTGTCAGTTTGATGCAGTTTATTTTATGCATAATACTTTTTTTTT
Organism: Pelophylax lessonae; assembly: GCF_965119305.1. Lineage (NCBI taxonomy): Eukaryota > Metazoa > Chordata > Amphibia > Anura > Ranidae > Pelophylax > Pelophylax lessonae. The sequence continues at coordinate 175,540,501 of NC_138770.1, read as the reverse complement.
TTTGCCAAAATTTTGCCAATGTTGACAACTTTACATTAAAAATGTTAAACAGAAGATTGTTTAAAATTCTGGCCAATGGTTAAATTTAGGAATCCTTATACAACCTTGCTGCTTCCTTTAACCACTACTTGGTCATGTCAGGAAGGGGAGGAGCAGTGTCTTTTGGATTATACAAGTGATCAGGTGGTAATGTTAGTAGGGGTAAGAAAGGTTACATAAAAAAGGAAGAATGAAGATTCCAATCATTCCGTGTCTGCTACCCCTCTCTGCCAATCCCTTCATTGACTTCTGCTCATCCAACAAATTAAATTCAAAAAGCTAACAACGTCATAGGCGTGCGCACAGGGTGTGCCGGGTGTGTCTGGGCACACCCTAATCACCCCATTTGCATTAGTTTTATCCAGGGATGGCACCAGGTGGGTGCTTGGGGGTGCCAGTGGCCAGTGTAAATGTCCCATTATATTAAAGGTTAGGTTCAACTTTAGGAACACGTTACACCAATGTTTAGGGGGTAACGTAATATGCTCCTAATCAACTGCCTCCCACCACCAGAACCTCCTCCCTGTGACAGCAGGTGTCACTCACATGTGTTTGAGCTTTGGGGTGCACACCCTAATGCAATAGGCTGCGCACACCTAAAAACAACGTCATAGGTGTACGCAGCCTATTGCATTAGGGTGTGCACCCCAATGCTCAAGAGACTAATTCCGCTGCTCCAGGTGAGTCGGCAGGGCTGGAAATGAACTAACAGGCTCCTGGGATGGGGGAAATAAGAAGAGGATGGCCGCAACTCCCATACAATGCAATGTCATTTATTCAGGACATATTAAAAGCAAGCACAGATGATATACAGGCATAAGACAGGGGAATAAAAAGTGACGCATTTCACACGACTAGCGTGTTTCATCAAAACCCCAATGCTCAAACACACGTCCTCTGTGTGTGTCTACCGGCCCACACAGTGCCGGCACAGTGAAAGAGAAGTGCGTAAGCTCTTCTCTTATGGCAGAGCCGGAACGAGGGAGATCTTTCCCATCTCCCCATCTGCACATAGAGCGACTATTTTAATGTGCACAAGGTAATTAGGATGTACCTAGGCACACCTATGAACAACGTTCAAAGCCATCCATAACTTTGCCCCCAGATACATCACCAACCTCATCTCAAAATACCTACAAAACCATTCTATGTGCTCCTCCCAAGACCTCCTGCCCTTTAGTTCCCTTGTCACCTCCTTTAATGCTCACATCCAGGCCTTTTCCAAAGCCTCTCCTATCCCCCGGAGCTCCTTACCCTAATCTAACTCTCTACTACTCTATTCGTCTTTAGGCAATTCCAGAAAACAAATCTCTTCAGGGGCCTATTCTACCTTTTAATAATAAACTGTACTTCTACATTCTCCATCAGCTCATCTCCTACAGTTATTACGTGTATCACTTTGCCTTTCCTTGTAGATTGTAGGCTCTAACAAGAAGATCCCTCTGACTGCTCTTGTATTGAAATGTCTTGTAACTGTAGTGTCTTCCTCCGTTTTGTAAAGTGCAGCACAAACTGTTGGTGTTGTATAAACCCTGTAACAAATAATGATAATAATAATACATAGAGGGATGTCCTAAAACCGACATAATAGGCGAGACCCTTAGCCAAGAGTGCGGCTTTGAAATGGAAATTGGCAGCTCTAAAAACAAACATTTCTGCTGAATAACATACCCTGGAAAATCTCACAACTTGCATTACTCAGAAGTGATAGTTCATTTTCAATATTTCACACATGGGGTCATGTAATTCCCAGATCCTTTCCAGCATAGGAAGCATTACCTCATAGAGACGGATTTGCATGGAATGTCTTTATCCTTTCTGTATTTATCTCATTGGGACAATTACTTTTCTCATAGCAATACAGAATATGCAAAGAGAGGGGGTGAAGAAAAAGTATGTGGGGTGGGGGGGGGGGGGGAATGGGGCTTATGTCTACAGGCGATCTTGTCAGGCACTGTGTTTTCTATTTTCTCTTTTCTATTTGAATGACAAACGCAGTACTTGATAACAAAAGGCTGCATGTGACCTACTTTGCATACAGTTGAAATGCATCCCGAAAAGATAGAGGATAGAAAAAGGCTACATCAAAAAAGAAACGAAGCCCAATGGAGGCCAAATGCAGCCTCTCAGCTGTCATGACTACTTTTCAATTATTTTGCTGATCTGCATGTGACAGGCTTCCAAATGCAGGTGAAAAATGCCCATAGATATGAGCCCTTAACAAACTTGTTGCATTGTCCTGAGTGGGACACTTATCTACCACCTGAGTGGGACACTTATCTACCACCTGAGTGGGACACTTATCTACCACCTGAGTGGGACACTTATCTACCACCTGCGTGGGACACTTATCTACCACCTGCGTGGGACACTTATCTACCACCTGCGTGGGACACTTATCTACCACCTGAGTGGGACACTTATCTACCACCTGAGTGGGACACTTATCTACCACCTGAGTGGGACACTTATCTACCACCTGCGTGGGACACTTATCTACCACCTGAGTGGGACACTTATCTACCACCTGAGTGGGACACTTATCTACCACCTGAGTGGGACACTTATCTACCACCTGAGTGGGACACTTATCTACCACCTGCGTGGGACACTTATCTACCACCTGCGTGGGACACTTATCTACCACCTGAGTGGGACACTTATCTACCACCTGAGTGGGACACTTATCTACCACCTGAGTGGGACACTTATCTACCACCTGCGTGGGACACTTATCTACCACCTGCGTGGGACACTTATCTACCACCTGCGTGGGACACTTATCTACCACCTGAGTGGGACACTTATCTACCACCTGAGTGGGACACTTATCTACCACCTGAGTGGGACACTTATCTACCACCTGCGTGGGACACTTATCTACCACCTGAGTGGGACACTTATCTACCACCTGAGTGGAAAACTTATCTACCACCTGAGTGGGACACTTATCTACCACCTGCGTGGGACACTTATCTACCACCTGAGTGGGACACTTATCTACCACCTGCGTGGGACACTTATCTACCACCTGCGTGGGACACTTATCTACCACCTGAGTGGGACACTTATCTACCACCTGAGTGGGACACTTATCTACCACTGTTCTTTTAGGATTGGCAAGTCATAGATGCCTATTTTATAAATGGCAATGCAGAAATCACTCTTATGTGGCCAGTGCACCCATTAAAGTAAAAGTCCAGGCTAAACCTAACTAACCTTAAAGTGAATGTAAAGTTTTGTGTTTTAAAAACAAAAACAAAAAACATGTTATACTTACCTCCTCTGTGCAGTTGGTTTTGCACAGAGTGGCCCGGATCCTCCTCTTTTCGGGTCCCTCTTCCGCTCTCCTGGCCCCTTCCTCCTGTTGGCTGTCCCCACAGCAAACAGCCTGCTATGGGGGTACCAAAGCCGAGCTGCAGCTCCCTTTGTCCATTCAGACATGGTGCTGCTGTTCGGCCCTGCCCCCTCTCTCTTCTGAGCTTAGCTCCACTTTTGTTGAGAAAAAAAAAAACATTCTCCTCTGGGTGATTTATGTACATTAAAAGGATTTTAACAAACTTTATTGCAGATTCCTACCTTTTGTTATTCTGAAGAAATCACTGTTTGTTCCTCTGTGCTGAGTGAGTCAAATGGGAGTGGTTTCATAATTATCTGTCAGCTGTGGCAGCTGCAGGGCTCTAATGAGGAAAGCTGCTGGGCCTGCATCCCTTTAGACATGTTCCTATTGGGAATATCTAGCCAAAAATGACATTTTTGTTGCAGGGGATGCCAGAAATCTGACTTGCATCTTAAGCAGACTTCTGGGAAAATTGGTGAGCCGATCACACAAGTGGGAAATGATGTTTCTGGGGGTGTGGTCAGCATTCTGTGTACAGAACACCTCCAGGTAGCCATATTGCATTGCAATTTCATAAAATTACAACAGCTGCAGATTGAAAGGGAAAGGTCATTTTTAATAACATTCAATTACAATATGATTTGTGTCGCAATTGTATACCCTATATTGTTTTTACTTTATTTGCTATTTTTTTCCCCCACAAAAGTGGAGTTACCCTTTAAAGCAGGCATGTCCAACCTGTGTCCTGGGGGCCACATGCAGCCCGGAACCCCAGGCAATGTGGCCCACTGCCCCCTGACAATTTTTTTTTTGCTTGGGGAGGAAGGAAGTTGGGTCGGGGGCATGGCCACAGCGGCTTCCAACTAACGGTAGGCAGAGGCTGCCTCGGAGGGGATGGGGGGGGGGGGGATGTGAGCATGTGCAGTGATTCTGACTCCTACCAACATGACCACTTCAAATCACTAAAGTGGTCATGGTGGTTAGAATGTTCCTTTAATATCTCAAAAGAAATAAACCTCCGTATACTGATTCTATTTCATTTGATCATCCTCTAGCTGTGTTAAATGAATGCGGGGGGTGCGGTGGCTTTTTATTACTTGTATACCTTAACTATAGTATATATTTTATATGCGGCCCAAGAAAATTTCTCTACATTCAATGTGGCCCAGAGAAGCCAAAAGGTTGGACATCCATGCTTTAAAGAAAGCTCTATTTGTGGGAAAAAATGATATCAATTTTATTTTGGTACAGTGTCACATGACAGTGCAATTGTCAGTTAAAATAACACAGTGCTGTATTGCAAAAAATGGCCTGCTCACGAAGGAGGGGGGGTCAATCTTTCGGAGGGTAAGTGGTTAAAACATAAAGAATGAGCACAGGTACTCTGGTGTAGATTTATTGCAGGCCCCTCTGTTTGATGAAATGTGTGATTTGTCTGATTTGGTGATTTACTTTCCTTGCAGAGTCCAGCCCAGTGGACGCCATCAGATGTCATGTGACAGTGCGGAAGGATGTATCTGACCCCCCCCTCCCCGGAGAAGATAAGATGGATGAAGGGTCCTCTTCGCCTATTCTCTCCCCTCCAGCCCCCCCTTAGCTTCCATGACTTACCACATAGCTGTATATTTCTGTAAGTTCCTGCATTGTACAATTACCCCTCTCTGATTTGTCACCTGTGTTCAAAATGTTGGAGTTTGTAACAGTAATTTCAAAGAAGAAAAACATTGTATTAAAAAGAAGAAAAATCTAAATTGCACTCAATAAAAATGAATCAAATTCCTCATTGTTTGTTTTCATTTCAGATGAGAAAGACACCTGACTGCTACATAGAAATTTGCTGGGGAGAATGGCGCTATTGTCTACACGATAAACCATTATACTAGTCAGACAAAGGGTGTATACAAACATGTTTCCTCTTTTTAAAGGGGTTATATAGAACTAAAAAACAAACATTCTTCATAGATGGGACAATCAGATTTTTTGATATCACTCCACGTGTTGGCTTTTTATTAGTACTGCTTGTAGTTATATAATCATTAAGGCAGGGAAATGCTGTACAGCGGAAGATTACGGCAGGCATGATTGAAAGAGGAGTCAACCAATTGAGTGTGGTGGCCACAACCTCTCTCTGCTCTCCTTTCTTATAATTCAATTTTAATTGGAGGAAACCAGGATAACTATTATCTCAATGATTCATTTTTGTGGCATTTAACTTTTTTTTTTTTTTTGACATTACATGTTTTCATTTTAAATTTTACAAATTAGAGAAAAAATATGATTATTAACGCTGAACTCTAGCCAAAATCGTTGACCACTTGAACTGTAAAAATAGATGAACACTAAACTAATGAAGTGTGTGCAATGTGTGGCCACAGCTATATTGTGTAATACTATGCCCTCGTACAGTACAATCAATGCCGAACGTTGGTAATTAAGCTTGCAGTTTTGGCTGGAGTATACAGGTCACTCTCTCTGCAGCTCATCCATCATAAAAATATCTTGCATTATTTTTAATGCATGCAAGGCAACTTGTGGTTGGAAGAGGTGTGGATGAACATTATAATCCCCCTTACTCCAATCACAAAATGTCTTGTGTTCTTTGAAAAGAATGCAAGACATTTTCAGAATGAACTGGCAGTAGAGTGTGCAACCTGCTGTGATCTGTGTACTCCAAAACTGTTCAAAACTGTATACTCCATAAGTTCCACCCTGACTGTACTGTATGGGGGGAATACAAGTAAGTAAGAGTTGTACTTTTTTTTTTTTAAGAATCATACTTGCCTAGGTAGATGCAGCAGCATCAATACAATGTTGCATCTGTCCCCCAGAGCCTCTAACACTGAGAACTGAGCGATTGAACACCACCAATCGCTCAGCGGTTCTCACAGCTCCGTGAGCTGAGAGCCGGTGTCAGTCACCGGCTTTCTGCTCTGACAACCCCCCCCTCCCACAAGCTCACTGGAGCACTAGGCTGTGGAGAGGATGGGAGCAGCCGGCTCAGGCTCTCAGCGATTCTCTGTGACATCGGCCGACAGAGGGCTTCAGCTCATTGTCATCTGAAAATGGGTCACAGGAGTGCAGAAAATGTCTTGCATTCTTTTCAAAGAACATAAGACATTTTGTGATTGGAGGAAGGGGGATCATAATGTTCATCCATACCTCCTCCAACCACAAAAACAAATCAGCGATAAGTAATGGTATTAGAAAAAAGTAACAGCAATGACAATACTGTGGTAACTCCTCTGTAAACTGTAGGTTATATCCATTATAAAGTGTACTCTTTATGAATAACAGAGATGAAATTTAAGACTCCCTAAAGAGGTACCTCTTACTATGTTCTTGTGCAAAGTTCTTGTGAAGCCCTAGTTCTTCAGTCGGCTAGCGCTGGGACCCAGTCTTTATGGTGGTGCACATGAGTACTGTCCCAGTAAAGTCTGCATGCAGTAAATAATACTGCTAGTTAGGTGGCCAGTCCTTATGTGCTCAGTCCCTGCTACCAGCAACAGGTTAATGGCAGCAATGTCTTCTCCCCAATCCCAGCAATAAAGCAACAGGGGTTCTGCTGACCAGATGTCTGCTCTCTTCTTGATCTGCCTGGAGCGACTCTGATCCTCAGCAGGTTAATGTGTACACAGGAGCAGCGATAGGCACACCTCGGTCTTCTCACAGCAAAGAGGAAATTCCTCAGTATTCAGCCTGTAAAAATACAGCTCTCTCTCTTTATCCCTGGTTTACGCTGAGACTTTTAGTCCATTAACTGCAATATTAAATTTTACTTCCCAAACTTTATCTCCCATGGTTCAATGTGGCCAATCATCAAGTCTCTTGAGCTCCTTCAGCTTGTCAGCTACCCCTGGTGGATGAAGGTGAGGTAATGTTAACCCATTCAGTTGAAGTTCATTGGAGCACAGAGAGCACTGCAGCACAAAGAAAACTTGGATTGCATGAAACCATGAAATGGCAATAGAGAACCCTTGCTTTTAGAAGTATTTTAAAATAAAGATTTTTGGATGGAGTTGGAAATGGTTAGAACCGCTGCTTTTTTTTTTTTTAATGTCACCCTTTGGTATTTTGGCTCTTCAGAGAGTATTTGACAGGCCATGACTAGCCCACTGCAGCAATGTGCATTGCATGTAGTTGCAGGGCATTCGCACAACAGCCCCATTCACTTGAAAGTGTCTAAGGGCAGTAGTGGAACTACAAGGATTGTGACTGGGCCCTGTTGTTCTGCCACTGTCGGGGGCCCCAGCAGGGTTGCTGGCTGCAGGGCTCTGAGCTGAGAGCATCTCTCTCATATAGCCCAGAGCCAGCACTGATAGGCCCAACCCCCTCTTACCTTGAATGGGTGAGAAAGGGAGCTGATCTGCTCCTCCTACTCCTGCCCCTCTCCTTCTGTGTGTGCAGTGTGGTAAGTGTAAAGCACAGCTACTGAATGATCAAAGGTGCAGACAGCCAATGGCTGAGTTTCCATTGTATGTGAGTGAGCTCTTCCTCCATCCCCTCTCTGTGAGTAAGTATCCCCCTCCATCCCCTCTCTGTGAGTAAGTATCCCCCTCCATCCTCTCTCTGTGAGTAAGTATCCCCCTCCATCCTCTCTCTGTGAGTAAGTATCCCCCTCCATCCTCTCTCTGTGAGTAAGTATCCCCCTCCATCCCCTCTCTGTGAGTAAGTATCCCCCTCCATCCCCTCTCTGTGAGTAAGTATCCCCCTCCATCCTCTCTCTCTGTGAGTAAGTATCCCCCTCCATCCTCTCTCTGTGAGTAAGTATCCCCCTCCATCCCCTCTCTGTGAGTAAGTATCCCCCTCCATCCTCTCTCTGTGAGTAAGTATCCCCCTCCATCCTCTCTCTGTGAGTAAGTATCCCCCTCCATCCCCTCTCTGTGAGTAAGTATCCCCCTCCATCCTCTCTCTGTGAGTAAGTATCCCCCTCCCACCCTTCTCTCTCCTTCCTCTGAGTAAACTAAGGTTAGGGGTGCTCTGTGGGCTCTGATGTAAAGGAGGCTTTGGTGAGCAGGGACTCCCATACATCAGAGTTCCCCTTAACACCAGAGTCCACAGCTTTCCTCCTAAAATCAGAGCCCCTCTTCAATACAGGACACTTTCACCCCTTACTGCTCAAGCCAATTTTCAGCTTTCAGTGCTGTTGCACCTTGAATGACAATTGCAAGGTCATGCAACACTGTACACATATTATGAGTTTTATTATCATTTTTTTTCACACAAATAGAGCTTTCTTTTGCTTGTATTTAAACCACTGGGTTTTTATTGTTTTGCTAAGCAAACAAAAAAAAAAGAGCAAAACATTTAGAAAAAAACAGTTTCTGTTATAAAATTTAGCAAATGAGCAATGTTTCTTCTTTACCAATGTGCACCGATGAGGCGGCACTGATAGGCACTGATGAGGAGCCACGGATGAGGAGGCACTGATAGATGGCACTAATGGGCACTTATATGCGGCACTGATGAGGAGGCACTGATAGGCAGCATCAATGAGTACTGATATGTGGCACTGATGGGTTCTGATTGGCACTGATAATCAGGGCACTGACGATTAGTCAGTTAACAGCTCTCCTTTTCTTGCATGGACAGTGTGGGAGGAAAAAACTGCCAATAACTGTTTATTTTATCAGTTGTGATTGGACATAGCTGATCACATGGTAAAGGGTCGTTGTGGTTGGCCCTTTGCCATGATCTGTGATCAGCTGTGTCTAAAGGACAGGGAGGCATGCCCAAGGGGCAAGGGGAACTGGAAGCCCATACTGTAGCCGTCTGTTGGTGGGAAGAAGTTACATTTAGGGTTCCCAGAGCACCCCTCATATCAGAGTTACCCTTTACATTCCAGAGTCCACAGAGATCCCTCTTACAGTGTAAGTGTAAATTCTACAGACTCTGGTGTAAGGGGAGCTCTCCAGACTCCGATATAAGGGGGGCTCTGCTAACTCTGATGTAAGGAAGAACTCTACAGACTCTCATGTAAGGGGAGGGGCTCTGGGAACCCTGATTAAAGTCAGATTCTGGAAACACTAATGTAAGTGGGGGGCCCTGGTTACAAGAGTCTACAGTTGTTCCTTCTGTACATCAGAGTTCTCAGCACTTCCCCCAAACTGTCTCTTGGCATCCTTATGTCCAGTACAGGGCTATGAACCCTGCTCTGGTCTTGATGATGTCAGGATCCTACACTGGTGGAGTGTAGGATGCAGACGCTGCGGGGATCGGTCTAGCTGCAGGGAGGAGCTGAGGATTGGGTAAGTAAATCCCCATAGTTTTTCCCCTACACCTAAACAAGCAGTTAACCCTTGCAGTGCAGGCACAGTCCCACTGCATGGGATCGTTTTTTAGTTGCCCAGAGTTGGACATCATAGATTTATTTGTTAATGGCCGTTTATGGCAGTCATAGTGAACTCATGCTTATATGTAAGAGATAGTAATATTAGTAATGATCAGTGAAGAACTTTTTCTGATAAAAGCTCAGAGGAGCAATGCTATTGTGCTTCAGCTGTCCTTCCAATGAGATCCAGAAAAGTGGAAATCACTGGAGGAAGAGCTGAACATAAAGACATGAATCCTGGAGGACAGCAGTTGCTAAAGCTACAAGTGACTTTTAACAGGACAACATCTACCAAATCGATATGTATACAACCTATTGGAGTGCAGAGATCTTTAGATTATGGGATGACACAATATGAAAACATACATTTTGCTGACATACTGTAATTAGTCCGCTTTTATAAATAGGCAGCTTGCAAACCATGACTGTAGCATGCATTCTGAAAGACAAAAAAAAAGATAAAACAAATAAAGTTCTAATTCTAAACCAATTTTCAGACTTCTAACGAGAGCTCAGCGTGTATTTCTGAAAACCAGGTCTGGGCTTACGTAAGGCTGAAGTAATTAGGAGCAGACAATAGTCTGACCTTTAGCAGTGGTAACTATAGCATTCTTTTCTCTGTAAACTCAGAGAAGAAATGTTAAAGTATTATCATTTTTAATAAGCTTCTCAAGGTTTTGGTTTAGAGGGGAGGTGAGCTCTGTAGGCAGAAGCTGAAAAACACTGTTAGCGCAATAATAATAATAATAGTTAAAGGAACCCTGCATTGAAAGAGATAGGGAAGCTGGCATTGCTGGGCTCCTCCTAGACCTAATAACACTGTGGGGCTGATTTACTAAAACTGGAAAGTGCAAAATCTGGTGCAGCTCTGCAAAGAAACCTATTCAACAAGCTGAAGTTTGAAATTGATTGGCTACCATGCACAGCTGCACCAGATTGTGCACTCTCTGGTTTTAGTAAATCAAACCCTGTTTGTTTCTGAATATAATGTTTTCTCATCCTCTAAACAAGCATTAAGCATTCAGCTCCGGGTCAGTGACTTAGAAAGTATTGAAACCAGTGGATCTGCATGACAGCCAGACAACTAGCATTTTCATGAGTTCAGCAGTGTCAGCTTTGAATGCAACTGTCATCTTTAATGCATCATTAAATATGTATTTTAAGTTTAAGCAGTGCAGGCACCTGAATTTGACCTGGTATCAGCCTCACACAACCTATGTACAGCAGAGTTTAGACTGACAGACTGCTTAAGTGCTAACAAAAAACATGCTGATAGGAGGAGAGAGCAGAGGGCTGGCTCGTCAGTCTGTGATACGGGTCATAAATACCTGATGATTCTGACATAAATTTAGAATGCTGGTAACGTCTCATGCACTCTTATTTTGCTGCACTCTTATCTATTATACTGTTCCCAGCTATCACTGAGGGCTACAGAATCCCATTCCTCTGTCTTATGGAGAAGAGGAGAGGGTATAGTAATTTGTGGTCCTGTCCTAGGTTGACAATGTTGCTGCTTCACTTTGTTCAGACACTGCGTACGGAGCTTATCTGAGCAGCTCTGTACCACGTGACTGCTGTGACTGGTTGGCGATCACATGACGTAAACAGTGTAATGTTTACATTTGTGAGCCCTCCCACTTCCTTTTACAATGGAGGCAGGAGAAACTAATGAATGAGTGACTCATTTACCAATTAGTTCTGGATCACAAGAATTAGGTTTCTTGTACAAAGAATTGTATTTATTTACAAATGAAATTAGGCTAGCTTAACATTATTGTGTGTTGGTAATGAGCTCACAATTGCGTGCATTCCTGACATGTAATATAAACATGTTGCCCTTTAGCAGATGAACAGGGGGGGGCAATAAATTCGAATAGCACCCACATGAATGGGCAAAACATCTGCGTTTTTGCGTGAGTCATACTGCATGTTGCTGCAACACCATGCAATTCCATGCAGAGCCAGTGCCAGGGACATCTTTCTTTGTGTTTCTGCAGGGAGGGCAGCCCATTGAAATAAATTGGCTGTTCTACATGCGGCTTGCAGCCACGCGGGTGTCAACCTAGCGTAAGGGTTTTTTTCTATAATTTTGCACTTTTTAAAATGTGACACTTAACCATTTCAGGCCTGTGCAATAGCCAAATTACACCTACAGCGTGGGCTTAGTCCAACGGGAGGGCATACATGGGTGTAAATTTCATTTGGGTACGGTGTTGCATGATTGCACAATTGTCATTCAAAGTGCGACAGCGCCGAAAGCTATAAATTGGCCTGGGCAGGAAGGTGGTGAAAGTGCCCAGTAGGCAAGGGGTTAATAAAATGAATACATGAAAAAAGTGGAAAAAGTTGTTGTTAACTATGAGTTACTAAGGGGTTAAATAGGCCAATTTTAATAACTTCTCAGGTTGCTTTCACTGGCAGCTTCTGCAGTACAAAATGTTATTGCTCGGATCTGCAGATGAATGAAACCAAATAGACACAAAAGTAACAGTTGGATCTCTCTGCTTAAGGTCTGAATGATGTTTATAAACACTTCTTGTTTGACAGCTGCAGCCGCTAGATCTGCTGTATGTACACAGCGAGTACTGACTTCAGTTTTAGAGCCAAGATTCGGAGGCAGCTAGGAGGGGAGATTGCGGCAGTGGACGTGCTACACATTCTGTGAACTTGGATAACTCTTTTTGGGTGTGTGTAGCATGGTCAGTGTCCTCCACTGGGTAAATATTACCAAAATAAAGCTCTGTATGTCTCAAACAAATGATATAAAATTCCTCAGGGTACAGCATTGCATGATGGAATTATTTAAATAGTAACTCTTCTTTTGTTGAGAAAAAAACATTCCCCTCTCAGGGATCTATGTACATTGCAAGGATTGTTCCAAACTTTCTAGCAGAATCCTGCCCTCTATTATTCTGGAGAAAAAGCTGTTTGTTTGTCTCTGTGCATGTGCTGAGTGAGTCTGTATGGGAGTGCTTCTGTAATTATTCATCAGCCGCTGCACCTGCAGGGCTCTAATGAGGAAAATTGCATGGTTTACATCCATTTAGATGTGATTTTCTTTAGAAATATCTCACCAAAAATGCAATTTTTGTTGCAGGGGATGCACACAATCGATTTTGAATCTTATTGCAGACTTCTAGAAAATCAGTAAGCCAATCACACAAGCAGGAAATGACATACCTGGGGGTGTTCTGTACACCATCTGTGTACAGAATGCCTCCAGGTAGCCATATTGCATTGTATTTTACAGAAAATTACAGAGATGCAGATTGAAAAGGAAAAGGTAATTTTTAATAACATTTAATTACAATATGACTTGCGTCGCAGTTGTATATGCTATAATATTATTTTTGTATTTGCTAACTTTTTTTTCCCCACGAAAGTGGAGTTGCCCTTTAACATCATTCACCATATCATATCACTGAAAACTGAAAAATGGCCTAGTGATGAAATGTCATTACAGGCTAGTAAAGAGAGAAAACGAATACAACCACCACATCTAGGGACTGGTAAGCTGCAACATATCACATTATTTGGCACCACAGTTTTGCTGTGTCCTTCTTTCTTTGATATGACACTGACACTTTGCCTAGTAGACTATGCCACCAGTCCATGTGTGGACTTTAACAATTAACCACATAAGGACCAAGCCTATTTCTGACACATGTTGTCAGTATTTTTTGCTAGAAAATTACTTAGAAACCCCAAACATTTTTTTTTTTTTTTTAGCAAAGGCTCTGGAGAATAAAATGGCGGTTGTTAAAATACTTTTTGTCACACGGTATAAACAGTAAAGTTATCCCAATTTTTGTGTATATTGTGATGTTACGCCGAGTAAATAGATACCTGACATGTTACGGTTTAAAATTGTGCACACTCAGGAATGGCGACAAACTACGGTACTTAAAAATCTCCATAGGCGACACTTTAAAGATTTTTAACGATTACCAGATTAGAGTTACAGGGGAGGTCTTTTGGTAGAATTATTAAACAGGATAAAAGTTGGCGCATGACACATACCTATATGGCATCAAAGGGTATTGAGTTCATGCATAGTCATTACATGGTGTAGGTTATTGAGGGGATGGATGACATCCCCGGGTCGGCTGCAGAGAGAAGTGAACTCTGTAACATAAGAATAAAAACAAAAAGCGGAGCGCCTCTAAGTGTAATCAGTTTAATACGGCAAATCAGGTAAGGTGCAATAAAACTGCTCCCATTAGAACAATAAGAAAATGGCTCATCTGTTTAAGGGTCTGCTGAAGTAAGGAAGTCCACGTTCCAATATTATGGCTCCACAATGGAGGTCATGCTGGAGGGGTAAGCGTGGTGAGCTGAAGGTCCATGCAGCTGGATGGCCGGTGGATTCCCTAGCTGCACGGACCTGGTTGCTTGGATCTCCCAGAAGAGAGGCAGAAGGCGGCAGGAGGGGGGGCGGCAGGAGGGGGGGGTCCCCTCCGACGGCAGGAGGGGGGGTCCCCTCCCACCCGCTGGGATAACGGCCGAGCAGCTGCTGAGCCGCATTGGTTGTTATCACCTCAAAGCCGACCGCTGGCTCTAAAAAACGGTACCTGGGGTGATGCCTGCAGCCACAACCACTTCTTCAAGCCGACGTACGGGTACATTGGTTTGCGGGAAGTAAAACAATTAAAACCGCACTGCTCTGATAGGACATAAGGATTATCCTTCCACAATTAGAGTCCATTGTGTTAAAAAATGTGAAATACAAAATCTGGTTAGCTGAAATGCACATATATCATCATTTCAACTTTTCCATGGATGAAAACTCTTGTACCGCAATGACATCATTGTTCCCACAACGTGATAATATTATTATGCTCTAAGTGTGCATTGTGGGTATTGTGGCCAGCAATTATCGGCACCATCTACAACTCAATTCTTTTATCAGTGAAAAATTCTCGTGTGTGGCGCAAATATTGTATTGCCCTTCAGTATACACCAGTGCTTTGAATATTTTATGAATTTTATGAACGCTAATAAAGCCTAATTATTGTAGCTATATTGTATGTTAATTGCAGAAAAGGAAACAATTAAAGCAAGATTCCAATTAAAAGCAAATAAACAACCAAAAAACCTAAGGATGGGTACAAGATTGGGGTTGTCTGCAGCTTTAAAGTGGTTGTAAACTCTGTTACACTACTTGTACCTACAGGTGAGTCTATAATAAGGCTTACCTGTAGGTACTGTGAGTATCTCCTAAACTTGCACAGTTTAGGAGATATTCGGAGTGCATGCACTAGGTGACGTATTTGGCGCATGCACTCTGAAGGTTCAGCTTACCATGCCGTAAGCGGTGGGAGTGACATTATCGCGGCTCCGGCCACTCACAGCGCCAGACCCCGTGAACATTGGAGAAGATGTCAGCCGTCTCAGCGGTGAGCGGGTGCCACTGGAAGGGCTTCGTTCTAAGGTATTTCTTAATGAGCTAGCATGCAATGCATACTAGCTCATTATGCCAATGTCTTACAGTTTTTTTTCTGGCATTTACAACTTCTTTACCACTTCTGAACCAGAAGGTTTTACCCCCCAATAACCAAATAGTTTCTTGCGATACGGCACTGCGTTACTTTAACTGACAATTGTGCTGTCGTGCGACGCTGTACCCAAATAAAATTGATGTCCTTTTTTCCCACAAATCAAGCTTTGTTTTGGTAGTATTTGATCACCTCTGCAGTTTTTATTTTTTGTGCTATACACAATTTCGAAAAAAAAAAAAAAAAAAATACTTTCTGCTATAAAACACAGCCAATAAAAAATGTAAAATAACTAATTTTTTTTTCATTAATTTAGTCCAATATGTATTCTGCTACATATTTTTGGTAAAAGAGATCCCAATAAGTAGTGTCTACAAACAAAGCAACATTTTTATGGAATTCTATTTTTTTTACTAGTAAAGGCAGCGATCAGCGATTTTTAGCAGGACCGCGACATTGCGACGGACAAATTGGACATCTGACACTTTTGATGCTTTTTGGGGACCAATGACACTAATACAGTGATCAGTGCTCAAAAAATGCACTGCCACTGCACTAATGACACTGGCAGGGAATGGGTTAACATCAGGGATGATCAAAGAGTAAGGTGTGTCCCTAGGGGGTGATTTCTAACTGTGGGGGGTTGCACTGATTGGGGGAAGACAGCGATCCGGTTTTGTTCTTCGCAGGAACACAAGATCTCCATCTTGTTCCCTTGCAGTGTGGCGATCTGCCTTGTTTACAAAGGCAGATCGCTGTTCTGCCTCTCACGGGGATGATCGTGGGTGGCCGGTGGACATCGGGTCGGACATTGGACAACCCCGCTAGCCAATCACGGCGCCATCGCGCCTCCGGCAGCGTGATTGCGCCATCTATTGGCTATTGAATGAAATTCCGTTAAGGTGCATTGTTTCGCGCAATAGTGCCACACTGCCACAGTAAATACACAGCGGCCGGTTGGCAAGGGGTTAATATCAAGAGAAAGTCTCACTATTAACATGTGCTTATCCTTCTTCTCTGATCCTCTTAAACTATTAAACTGACAAATCAACATGCCAGCTACAAAGACACAGTGGAGGAGATTTACTAAAACTGGCGCACTCAGAATCTGGTGCAGCTGTGCATGGTTGCCATTCAGCTCCTAACTTCAGCTTGTTCAATTAGGTTTTAACAATAAAAACTGGAAGCTGATTGGTTTCTATGCAGAACTGCACAAGATTTTGCATGATCCAGTTTTAGTTAATCCCCCAGTGCATATGTAGCCAACCAGAGAGGATATGTATACCCAGCCATATACACTGCTCAAAAAAAATTAAAAGAACATTTTTTTAATAAGAATATAGCATCAAGTCAATTAAACTCCTCGGATATTGATCTAGTCAGTTAAGTAGCAGAGGGGGTTGTTAATCAGTTTCAGCTGCTATGGTGAAGAATTTAACAACAGGTGCATTAGATGGGCAACAATGAGACAACCTCTAAAACAGGAATGGATTTACAGGTCACTGACATTTTTTTTTCCTACTCATCTTTTCTGACTGTCTTTCACTAGTTTTGCATTTGACTAGGGTCAGTGTCACTACTAGTAGAATGAGGCGATAAATGGACCCTATAGAGGTTGCATAGGCTGTCCAAATCCTCCAGGATGGCACATCAATGTGTGCCATTGGCAGAAGGTTTGAGATTCCAGGAGACAGGTAGTTAGTCTAGGAGAGCCGGACAAGGCCATAGAAGGTCCTTAGCCCATCAGCAGGACCAGTATTCGCTACTTTGTACAAGGAGAAACAGGATGAGCACTGCCAGAGCCCTACAAAATGACCTCTAGCAGGCCAGTGGTGTGAATGTCTCTGACCAAACAATCAGAAACAGACTTCATGAGGGTGGCCTGAGGGTCTAACATCCTCTAGTGGGCCCTGTGCTCACTGTTCAGCACCGTGGAGCTCAATTGGCATTTGCCTTTGAACAACGGAATTGGCAGGCTCGCCACTGGCACTCTGTGGTTTACACA
This sequence comes from Pelophylax lessonae, assembly GCF_965119305.1. Taxonomy (NCBI): domain Eukaryota; kingdom Metazoa; phylum Chordata; class Amphibia; order Anura; family Ranidae; genus Pelophylax; species Pelophylax lessonae. The sequence continues at coordinate 175,523,294 of NC_138770.1, read as the reverse complement.
GATTACAGCAGATTCACCCTGAGCACACGTGACAGACGTGAAAGAGTCTGGAGAAACAGTAGAGAACGTTATGCTATCTGTAACAACAGTTTGGTGGTGGGTCAGTGATGGTGTGGTGCATATCCATGGAGGGACGCACAGACCTCTACAGGCTAGACAATGGCACCCTAATTGCCATTAGCTATCGGGATGAAATCCTTGGACCCATTGTCAGATCCTTCGCTGGTGCAGTAGGTCCTGGGTTCCTTCTAGTGCACGGCAATGACCGGCCTATTGTGGTGAGAGTATGAAGGAATTGGTACCACTGAATGGCCCCAACACTCGCCTGACCAAAATCCAATAGAACACCTCTGGGATATTATGTTTCGGTCCATCCAATGCCACCAAGTTGCACCTCAGTGTGTTCAGGAGCTCAGTGATGCCCTGGTCCAGCTCTTGGAAGAAATATCTCAGGACACCATCTGTCCTCTCATTAGGAGCATGCCCCAACGTTGTCAGGCATGCATAGAAGCACGTGGGGGCCATACAAATTACTGAGTACCATTTTGAGTTGCTGCAATGAAATTTTGGCAAAATGGACTAGCCTGCTGCATCATTTTTTCCACTTTGATTTCCGGGGTGTCTTTGAATTCAGCCCTCTGTAGGTTGATAAATTTAATTTCCATCAAACGATGTGGCGTCCTTTTGTTCCTAACACATTACCCAGTCCATATCAGTATAGATATCCAGCATGAGATTTTACCCCATTGAGATCTGATGTGTTTTTAAAAGTGTTCCTTGAATTTTTTTGAGCAGTGTACAGTATTAGTGTGGCCACATCATAATCCACAGGGATGTGGCTTCCATTTCCTATGGCACCCATTTTATATTTTATTATTTTGGATATAATGCAGAAGAGTTGTAGCAGAACTATAGGCAAAACTAAAAACAGCATTCTATAGTCTGTTAACAGCAATAACACAGGAGTTTTTGTTTTTTCTTTGATACCCTTGGAATGTAGTTATATTAACATAGGTGTGCGCAGCATATTGCATTAGGGTGTGCACAGTGGCGTCACTAGGGTTGGTGTCACCTGGTGCGGTAAAACATGGTGTCACCCCCCCCCCCCTATATTCGGGCCGGGCAGCAGCTCAGCGTTGGGAGTTTTTTGTAGCAGGTTGCGACGGTCATTAAGGCCTAGAGGATAGCAGGTTAGGCACTTCCTAATGGCTCAGTCCCTAGGAGCAGTAACGGATAATGGCTGACAGGCCATCCTGCCAGACCCAGCAAAAATGCAGCAGTGATCCCTCTGGTTAGACGTTCGCTCCCTCTGGGTTGACCAGGCTGACTTTGGTCAGTAATGTAGCCCGTCTGTACCCTGGCAATGACAGTCTTTCTCTCTCTGGTGGTGCTGGGCAGTGTGGCTCTTTCTGACTTCCCCCAGCGCAGTCCTCTCTTTATGGTGTAGCACTCCCTCCCTCAGCTTTTTCCCAGGTTCCCAGTCCTCAATCTCTCCCCGTAGCAGAGTGCATGCTGGGGGCTATGGTCTGCTCCCTGTGGACTACAAATGGGGCCGCCAATCTTCCGGGACTACATGTCCCATGATGCCCCCCTAGTCTCTTCTGATTGGCCCTGAGCGGTGGCCAATGGGAAGGGAAAAAGACTGGGCAGTAAGCTAGGCGGCAATCAGATGAGAGCCGCTCTCTCTTCTCCTGCACTGCTGACAGGAGAAAAGAGGGGGGGAAGTGGGGAAGATAAACTGACAGCCCGCAGCTCGCTACCTGTTCTCTGGTGGACTGAGCGAGGAAAAGAGCCTGTTGTCACCGCTTAATCATACCTCCCTACTTTGAACTTCAGAATGAGGGACACTGGAGGAGTGAAAAGTTCTGCAGCATGCTAGGTCACTGTAAATTGTGGGAGGAGCTAAAGGGATATGTTTAAACAAAACCCAGGCTTCCTTGTACCTATAAAATATGCTTTGATTGTTTTGTCTGAGCCTACCTTAAAGAATAAATTCAATAAAATAGTCAGGGGCTGCATAGCAACCAGCAACTGTTGAGACAATGAAGACTTTGGTGAGAAGTATATAATGTACAGTATTGTGTATATAGTGCGGGAGTGTGTAAAGCAGAGCACAGGGGTTGGGGAGTGCTGCAGCCAGTGACGGGTTTAGGATACAAAGCGCAGGCTGCAGGGGTCCAGGGTGTGTAATGCAATGGGTTCAAGATTTAGATGAATGTAATGCACAGAAGGCTGTAGCCAGTGCCAGGTTTAGGAGTACATGATACACACAGAGAGCATGGTCCAGGAGTACATAATGCACAGAACGCAGGGCTCAGGAGTGTGTAATGTATAAAAAAAAATAATCAGGAGTACAAAACAAAGAGTGCAGGAGACAGGGGTGTGTAACTCAGTGTAGGGGTAAGGAAAGGGCAAAATTCCTCCCACATACAAGATATGGTCAGAGACTGTGGAAATAATACAGGAGATGGTCAGAGACTACAGACATGATACAAGAGATGGTCAGAGACTACAGACATGATACAAGATATGGTCAGAGACTGCAGACATGATACAAGATATGGTCAGAGACTGCAGACATGATACAAGATATGGTCAGAGACTGCAGACATGATACAAGAGACTGCGGACATGATACAAGAGACTGTCAATGACTGTGGACATTATACAAGAGACTGTCAGAGACTGTGGACATGATACAAGAGACTGTCTGAGACTGTGGACATGATACAGGAGATGGTCAGGCTGCAGACATTATACAGGAGAAGGTCAGAGACTGCAGACATTATACAAGAGATGGTCAGACACTGCAGACATAGTACAGGAGATGTCAGACACTGCAGACATAGTACAGGAGATGGTCAGACACTGCAGACATAGTACAGGAGATAGTCAGAGAATGTGGAAATAATACAGGAGATGATCAGAGACTGCAGACATAGTACAGGGGTTGTTGGAAGACTGCAGACATAGTACAGGGGTTGTTGGAAGACTGCAGACATAGTACAGGGGTTGTCGGAAGACTGCGGACATAGTACAGGGGTTGTCGGAAGACTGCAGACATAGTACAGGGGTTGTCGGAAGACTGCAGACATAGTACAGGGGTTGTTGGAAGACTGCAGACATAGTACAGGGGTTGTCGGAAGACTGCGGACATAGTACAGGGGTTGTCAGAAGACTGCGGACATAGTACAGGGGTTGTCAGAAGACTGCGGACATAGTACAGGGGTTGTCAGAAGACTGCGGACATAGTACAGGGGTTGTCAGAAGACTGCAGACATAGTACAGGGGTTGAAAAAAGTCTGGTGCGCTAAATTGTTACCATCATGAACAAGTGTTATGTGATACCAAAACTGGACCTTATTAAACAATTGTGATGATTACAAAAAATTAAATACAGAGTGAATAAATATTCCTTGAAAGAATATTACTTAAAACAAAATTATGCAATTGTCACACACAATAAAAAAGTCCAAATGTGAAAAATGATGACAATCGTGATACAAATGGGATGTGAAGGTTTCCCACCACCTCACAGATTTGCTTCTTACCAGAATTGGGTTGGTAAAGGGCAGATAGCAGAAAAATCGGTCCAAATGCAAGGGGTGGAAATGCAACTTACCTCTCTGCACATGGACAGGATTAAGATATGACGGTCAACTTCCAACTACCTACACTTCTCATTGTCTCCTATGTATCAGATCTCCGTCTACCGCAGGTAATTCAAATACCGACTTCCCCACCAGGTGAAGTGGCTCCTCCCACTGATCCTATATCAAGAAGTAAAAGGACCTCGGATTGAGCTATATGCCAGGAGTCCCTCTTTATATATGACCTCCAGAGAGTCTGCATAATAACCAATAGCCTGAAATAATTGGGATCTGGTAAGCAGCCCTTTTATATATAGGTGTGGGTCTCAGCACAGCACTCCCTCTTGGTTTCATCACAGAGGTTCCCCTTTGAACCGATTTTTCTGCTATCTGCCCTTTACCAACCCAATTCTGGTAAGAAGCAAATCTGTGAGGTGGTGGGAAACTTTGTATCACGATTGTCGTCACTTCTGAATACCAGTTCACCGCTATTTCACCTCCCAACATTCAGCACCTGTGGATTTTAATTGGACTTTATTTTGGGATTTATTGCACTTTTCACATTTGGACTTATTATTGTGTGTGACAATTGCATAATTTTGTTTTATCCTTGGTTCACACTTATGCGATGCGGGAAGGCTGCGAATTCGCAGCCTGTTCCCGCATCGCAAACGCACCCTTGGCAGTTCACACTGCCATATGCGATACGCTGGGGGTGTCAATGTAATCTTAATGACACCTCCAGTTTGATCGCATATCGCAGTGCGATCTTACAGTTTGCACAGGATCGGATCGTACAAGTGTGAACCGCTGTGCGATCCGATCCTGATGCAGCTAGAAAAAAGGGTCCTGTGCGATTTTACTGCGGGTGCAGTGCGAATTTAGCCATACAAAGTGTATGGCTGAATTTGCACCGCACAGCCGATTGCATATAATGAAGGAGCAGTGCGCTCCGATATTACATGCGAGCGCCGCACTTGCACAAATGTGAACCGGCTGTTAAGTAATATTCTTTCAAGGAATATTTATTCACTCTGTATTTTATTTTTTGTAATCATCACAATTGTTTAATAAGGTCCAGTTTTGGTATCACATAACACTTGTTCATGATGGTAACCATTTAGTGCACCAGACTTTTTTCATCACTATTTATTCCTATTGGATCTTTGGTTGCAGCTCACATACATTTATCAGTGCACTTTTCCACATACATTATAGTACAGGGGATAATGGAGACTGGGAGCATGCTTCTGTAGTTTACAAGAGACTGGACACATAGTACATGGTATATTACAGCAGCACTCTCCTAAAACATAAAATACTGTTGAAGTTCAATTTTCTTGAAGTTAAAAAGAACATGAACAATCCTTCCAGTTATAATGTGCCAGCAGTGCAAGGGTTACCTGCAATTTACCTTGTCCTACTAACGGTAGCTTCTTCTATCCTGACAGAGAATGCCATAATCAGCAGCGTGGTGTGCCTCCTCCCCTCCTCCTCTGTGTACACAGGAAGTAAACATCACAGCTTAAGGAGGAGGGGCGGCTTTAGTTCAGTGTACTCCGTACATACACTACAGTGAGAAGTGTAGACTGGAGGCAGCTGGGGAGACATCCCGGGCTGGTGTCACCCCTCTGGCGGGTGTCACCCGGTGCGGACCGCCCCCCCGCACCCCCCATAGTGACGCTACTGGGTGTGCACCCCAAAATTAAAACACACGTCTTTCTCTTCAGCCTCAGCTGCACTCTACAGTGAATGACAGGTCCCCAGGCTCTGTGAAGCCACATCGTTACATAGTTAACGTCCTTAGCGGTAATCCCGAGCATGACTCGGGGTTGGTTTTTCATATCAGGAGCGGTAACCCCGAGTCACGCTCGGGGTGGATTGCAGAGAGCGCAGCGGTGTTCTCTTACCTTATCCTGGCGATCCAGCGATGATCTCTCATTGCTGTGACCGCCAGCCGAGAGTCCCGCCGCTCCTCCGTCGGTCTCCGTCGCTCTGATCACTTCCTAGTTCCGTTCCCTGCAGCAGCAATGCTGCATGGGAGCGGAACTAGGGAGGGAAATTCAAGAAAAAAAAAAAACGTTGCACAAAACACATTTTATATTATATATATATATATATATATATATATATATATATATATATATGCATATATATATATATATATATATGCATATATATATATGTATATATATATATATATATATATATATATATATATATATATATATATATGCATGCATATATATATATATATATATATATATATATATATATATATATATATATATATATATATATATATATATGCGTATATATATATATATATGCGTATATATATATATATATATATATATGTATGCATATATATATATGTATATATATATATATATATATATATATATGCACACACACATATATCTATATATAATATATAATGCATGAATTATAATCTAATCAATAATATAATTTTATTATATATTATATATATTATATATTAAATAATAAAATAATATTATTGATTAGATTATAATTCATGTGTTTGTGTTTCAAATTTATCACATCTGGGATGTCTACTAGACTCTTGTTTTGGTCAGGTTTAAGTCAGTAATTACTAAGAATTGTAGGCCTACATAACGCCAAATTTCCATGAAAAGAATTGTACCACTTTTGGTATGTAATTCCTGACATAATCATACCGCCAGGGAGGTTAATGTGGTTAAAAAAAAGACCATACAGTTAAACCAAATGACCGGGAAGTGCTCTGTGTTGAGCACCTTCCTGTTCAATCACAAACTGAAGCAAACACCGTTTACTATGCTTCAGTTATGAATGAACACAGTGAGTGAGCACACCCCTGCTCTCGCCTATATGTATTACTTGTTTAATCCTACCAGAAGATCAGTTGATTTACAACTTCCTGTAGTAGGGTGAAAACAAGGTATGCTCTGCAATGAAATTATAAGAGCGTTGTCACCATGTGGACAGGGTGGTTTTAGATGGACATTTAGCTTTTAGATGGACTTTCAGTTTGCGACAAGCAAATTAAAGCCTAACTCTAACTAACACATTTTAGATAGAGCAGCAGTCTTATTTCTTTTGGAATAAAGTTAAAAACCATATAAATATAATTGACTGTTAAACAGCCCCAGGGCTAGCCACCACACTTTATTTTTCAAGTAAGGCTGGCCAAAGACAGATCGAAATTAAGCTTGTTCAGCAGGAACTGGACAAATTTCGATCCATCTATGAGCAGGCTGGTTGTCTATCTATTGACTTCAGTACAACCAGCCTGTTGGGTTTTTCTTGTGGGAATACTGCCAGCAGCTATAGTTGGTAGAGGTGATCATTGTATTCTGACGGCAGGGTAACACATTACTGTCAGAATACAATAGCACAGCGGGAGGGATTCTCCCATCAACACTAGCTGTGTTGATGGGCAATCAAGCAATTTTCTTTCTTCCAATGCATGGTTGAAGGAAAGAAAATTGCATATTCTATGGCTTGCTTTAAAGGAGTTGTAAAGGTAGAAGTGTTTTTTTTTTTTCTTTTAACTTCTATGCATTAAGATAAAAAGCCTTCTGTGTGCAGCAGCCCCCCCCCCCCCTCAGCCCCCCTAATACTTACCTGAGGTCCCTCTCTGTCAAGCAATGTCCACGAGTGTCTCAGTCATCCTAGATTCTCCCTTCTGATTGGCTAAGACACAGCAGCGGCGCCATTGGCTGCCACAGCTGTAAATTAAATTCAGCTAGCCAATCAGGAGAGAAAGGGGGCAGGGCTGGGTCGGGGCTCTGTGTCTGAATGGACACACGGAGCTATGACTCGGCTTGGGTGCCCACAGACCAAGCTGCTTGCTGTGGGGGCACTGAAAAGAAGGGAGGGGCCAGGATCACAGAGGAGGGACCCGAGAAGAGGAGGATCCCGGGCTGCTCTGTGCAAATCCACTGTAACAGAGCAGGTAAGTATAACATGTTTGTTATTTTTATAGGGAAAAAAAAACGAGACTTTACAATCACTTTAACGCCCAGATGCTCATCCACTAAAAATTCCATACCAATCCAAAATGGTAAAGAAGCACTCACAGGTCTTGCAGAGGGAATAGATCAAAACAGCAGCGTTTTTATTGTTGCCATTTCAATGAAACTTAGCCAAGTCCTGAGAAAGATGGACTGAGCTTCATCGAAACATCAACAATAAAAACGCTGCTGTTTTTGATCTATCTCCCCTGCAAGACCTGTGAGTGCCTCTATACCTGCTTTGGATTTGTATAAAGCAGGGGTACTCAAATGTAAACTTGAAAGGTTCACTTACCAATTTTCCATTCAGTCCGAGGTCCGGAAAAGTGACCGTCAAATTCCAAATACAGAACGCCAACAACAAAAGAAGGCATTCCCCAAAACTTGCCCCCATCAAATGCAGAGCAAAAGAAGGGGGTTCCCCTAAGGGGTTGGGACTTTTAAGGCACTTGGGTTAGTATAAGACAAGTATGGATAGTAAGGTTTTTTTGAAAAAATATCAAAGTTTTATCATCAAATGCAGAGTGACCAGTGACCCCATTAATGCAGAGTGACCAGTGTGCCCCCATTAATGCAGAGTGACCAGTGTGTGTGCCCCCATTAATGCAGAGTGACCAGTGTGTGCGCCCCCATTAATGCAGAGTGACCAGTGTGCGTGCCCCCATTAATACAGAGTGACCAGTGTGTGTGCCCCCATTAATGCAGAATGACCAGTGTGTGTGCCCCCATTAATGCAGAGTGACCCCATTAATACAAAGTCCCGCCTCCTGGACCGGCTCCTATGATAGACGTCACCAGTGTTCTGTCTATCATAGGTAGGAGCCGGTCCAGGAGGCGGGACTTCGTATGACAGCCTCTCTGCCGGGTAAGCAGAAGAACTTGGTTTTTAGTAATCATGCGGCGCTGCCACAGTGTAAGACACAGCCACTCCGAACCTCTCCATTCTCAGAGATGTATAATAACTGAGTAGAACTACTTCACTACTGTACTTAAGTACTGAAAGGCGGTATCTGTACTTTCCTAGAGTATAATTTTTTTCTCCTACTTCCACTTTTACTTCACTACATTTTTTCGATGATTTCAATACTTCTACTCCGATATTCTTTTTTTTTGTGCTGCATAGTTACTCGCTACAATTATAAAAATTACCACTGCCAGAACAGTAGATGGCAGGTTTCATGAAGTTCAAAAGCATGTGTATAATGTCATGTGTAAATCAGCACATACGGAAATAAATGCTACTGTATGTATAAATAAAATGGTCTAAATATCTAAAAATCGCTTCTCGGCCTTTTGGCTAAGATCAAGTGTAGTATCTGTTCTTATCAGTTGGTATGGGCCTTAGCTAGTACCAGTATGACCGAAACCCGGAGCGCTCTGAGTATTGAGGTATGGGAAGTAGGTCATCTGGGAAAGCATGTGGGGCCCGCCGCCTTCTGATTTGAATGGGTTGAACTGTCCTAACCAGTTTGAAGGGGGCAGGAAGCCGGTTCGGGGGGGCCGGTGGAACTGCTCCTGGATGTAATGGGCTGAGGAACAGGATGGCGAGGGGAGGGCTTTCTCTCCTGGGTTTTGATCTGGCTTTTGTGGCGAGCCTGTCCCCAGTTGTAGGTAAGCTCTCTCTAAGATGTCCAGGTTCTGATGTCTGCTGGTGGGGATAGGCTACACTCGGTCTGGCCGGGGGCTGAGATTGAAAAAGCCCGTAGTGTAAGTGCCCCTGGGGTGGCAGCCCAGGGGTGCCTTAAATTCTCACTGGTGAGGGGCAGCTCGCTGTGAGTTCTTTTGGCACCTTGGTCACTGCACTATGCACACCTTTTTCACACCTGCCTCTTGGGACAGGCCTTTTGGCTTGCACCAGAGGAATTTTTTATTCCGGCTGGAAGGCCTGCCTTGGTCCCTCACATGGCACCATCGCACTTTCCCCACTTCCCCTTCCCCACTTTTATGTTTTGTCTGTCCTTTTATTTGGAGTTTGTCACCTGCACTTTCACCTTTTTTCTTTATTTGCACAGACTGGAGTGTGTGGGTCCTCGGGCCCTGCCTTAAGTCTTGGGAGGGGGTGGATATGGCCTTTTGGCTTAGTTCGCCCTCTCCCATGGGGTCTCCCTTCGGGGGAGCCCTACTTAGTACTCGGTGGGGGCTGTTTCGGCAGTCCCCCTGAAGAACGGGGTCGGTCTGGTTTCGGCCAGACTGACCATGAGTACCTTTTGTCCCTGTCAGGAGTCTTGCGCCCCGGGGGATTGAGGTTTCGGGTCCTACCTCTTCGGAGGGAAGACCATACGTTGTCGCACACCCTGTGCTTTTTTGTGTTACTCACTTTGTGTGTGTGCACTTTTTTATGCACCGGGTGGAGTCTTTTGAGTGTGTTGCACACGCTACGGGCTTTATATAGAACACCAGCAGGGAACACCGAATCAGACCTGCCCAGGGTGGGACCAGGACATTGATGGGTACTGCGCAGGTCTGATTCGGGCTCACGGCTCGGAGTATTGCAGCCGGAGACAAACGATCCCCACACAGAGTAGTGTTTTGAATGGATCACTTTTAATGCATTTTAACTTATACTGGAAGGTCTCATGCACACTGGACGTTTTTACAGCGGCTGTTTTTGGCATCAGATGTTTTTTTCTGCAGCCAGTAAAAACCCCAACATGTTCTCCTATGTGTCCATAGACACATTGGCTGTTATCAGCAGTTCTTGGCAGGGGCAGTTTCTGGCTGTAAAAAAACTGAAAATTAGTGGGTTTTTAACCGCTTCCATACAGAGCAGTTAGACCCCCTTCCTGCCCAGACCAATTTTCAGCTTTCAGCACTCTCACACTTTGAATGACAATTGCTCAGTCATGCTACACTGTAACCAAACAAAATTTTTATCATCTTTTTCACACAAATAGAGCTTTCTTTTGGTGGTATTTGATCACAACTGGGTTTTTTTTTTTTCGTGATATAAGCAAAAAAAAGAGCAAAAATTTTGGGAAAAAAAAACACTTTTTTTTAGTTTCTATTATAAAATTTTGCAAAAAAATAATTTTTCTTCATACATTTGGGCCAAAATTTATACTGCTACATATCTCTGGTAAAATTAACCCAAATTAGTGTATATTATTTAGTCTGTGTGAAAGTTATTGAGTCTAGAAGCTATGGTACCAATTACTGAAAATTGATCACACCAGATGTACTGACGGCCTATCTCCATTCTTGAGGCCCTGAAATGTCAGGACAGTACAAATACCCCCCAAATTACCCCTTTTTGTAAAGTAGACAATCCAAGGTATTTAGTAAGAGGCATGGTGAGTTTTTTGAAGTTATAATTTTTTCCCACAATTCTTGGGAAAATGAAGAAAACATTTTTTTTTCTTTTTTTTCCCACAAAGTTATCAATTTATAAGCTATTTCTAACACATAGAATGTGCACAGCAAAAATGACACCCCAAAATACATTCTACTACTCCTCCTGAGTATGGTGATACCACATGTGTGAGACTTTTACACAGCCTGGCCACAAAAAGAGATTCCACATCCAAGAAGCACCTTCAGGCGTTCTAGGAGCATAAATACACATAAAACTTTCTAACTACCTATCACACTTTTGAAGGCCCTAGAGCACCAATACAATGGAAAAGTCCACAAAATGACCCCATTTTGGAAAGCAAACACTCCAACGTATATTCTATGAGGCATTATGGGTCGTTTGAACATGTCATTTTTTTCCACAAGTTTTTGGAAAATGTGGGAAAAAAATAAAAACTTTTTTTTTTTACACAAAGTTGTCAATTTATAGGATATTTCTAACACATAGCATGTACACAGCAAAAATGACACCCCAAAATACATTCTGCCACTCCTCCTGAGTATGGCAATACCACATGTGTGAAACTTTTTCACAGCCTAGCCATATAGAGGGGCCCAACATCCAAGGAGCACCATCATGCATCCTAGCCACTTGCCTAGGCCTATTTTTGACATTTGGTGTTTACAAGCTAAAATCAGTTTTTTTTGCTAGAAAACTACTTAGAACCCCCAAACATTATATATTTTTTTAGCAGAGACCCTAGAGAATAAAATGGAGATTATTGCAATATTTTTTATCACACAGTATTTGCGCAGGGGTCTTCCAAACGCAATTTTTTTTTCATGGAATGGCGACAAACTTTGGTACTTTTGGTACTTAGAAATCCCCATAGGCGACACTTTAAAAATGTCTACAGGTTGCCATCTTAGAGTTACAGAGGAGGTCTAGGGCTCAAATTATTGCTCTTGCTCTAACGATCGTGGTGATACCTCACATGTGTGGTTTGAACACCATTTACATATGTGGGCGGGGTTTCCGTGTGCGTTTGCTTCTGCGCGCGAGCTCACGGGGACAGGGCGCTTTAATTTTTTTTTTTTTTTTACTATTTATTTTATTTATTATTTTTTATTTTTACACCGGTTTTTTAAAAAAAAGAAAAATGATCATTTGTATTTCTATTCCAAGGAATGTAAACATTCCTTGTAATAGAAAAAGGCACGACAGGACCTCTTTTTTGTGAGATCTGGGGTCAAAAAGTCCTCAGATCTCACAAGTACACTAAAAGATAGAAAAAAAATAAATAAATAAAATAAAATGAAAAAAAAAAGGGACCTTTAAACCGGTTGCTAGGCAACGACATTTGCCGTAGCTCCAGTCCTCCAAGACCATAGGGTCGAGTGAGGGCAAGCTTGCCCTCACTCGACATCCTGTCCGTGAGGATCCGGGACCGGATCATTTTCCCTGCTGCCGGCGGGTCCGGTAAGCAGGGAGAAGTACCGGAACGCGGCGGGAGGGGGGGGGGCACCTCTTCCGCCATCCCAGAAGGGTGATCCTGCGGCGAATCCGCCGCTGGGACCACCCTTATCGGAAAGCCAACCGTCCACCGTTTAAAAAAATACCAGGGTTATGGCAGCTATCTGCTGCCATAACACCGGTATTTAGGTTTAAACCGAGGACGTATATAAACCTTTTTGGACATGGTGGCTGTATGAAGGGTGACAGGTACTCGGGTACTTTGCTGGGCAGGTGACAGGTACTCGGGTACTCCGATAGGCAGGTGACAGGTACTCGGGTACTCTGATGGGCAGGTGACAGGCAGGTGATGGGTACTGTTGAGTAGTACTGATACTGATAGGTGATACTGATACTGTACTGATGGGTACGGATGATCAGTACTGATACTGATAGGTGATAGGTACTGATGGGTACTGATGAGTACTGATGAGTAGTGATGGGTACTGATGAGCAGGTGGCAAGTACTCAGGTACTTCAGGTGTGAGGTACTCTGATGAGCAGGTGGAAGGTACTTGGGTACTCTGATGGGTAGGTGACAGATACTCGGGTACTCTGTTGGGTAAGTGACAGGTACTCGGGTACTCCGATGACGGGTACTCGGGTACTCCGATGACAGGTACTCAGGTACTCCGGTGACAGGTACTCAAAGTGCCCGAGTACCTGTCATCAGAGTACCCGAGTACCTGTCATCAGAGTACCCGAGTACCCTTCATCAGAGTACCCGAGTACCCTTCATCAGAGTACCCGAACACCCATCATCAGAGTACCCGAATACCCGTCATCAGAGTACTCGAGTACCCGTCATCAGAGTACCCGAATACCTGTCACCAGCCCATCAGAGTACCCGAGTACCTCTCTGTATCCCATCAGAGTACCCGAGTACCTGTCACCTACCCATCAGAGTACCCGAGTACCTGTCACCTACCCATCAGAGTACCCAAGTACCTGTCACCAGCCCATCAGAGTACCCGAGTACCTGTCATCAGAGTACCTGATGGGCTGGTGACAGGTACTCGGGTACTTTGATGGGCTAGTGACAGGTACTCGGGTACTTTGATGGGCTAGTGACAGGTGCTTTGATGGGCTAGTGACAGGTGCTCTTTATTTGGGGGGGCAATTAGTATGTTTGGGGTGCACTGTATTTGGTAACAAGCTGTTACCACAATCTCCTCCTCACAGAGGATCAGTGTGTGAGGAGGAGAACACGGTGACAGCTAGTTACCGTGTTCTCTGTTGACATTTGTGACCGGCTGTGATTGGACACAGCCGGTCACGTGGTAAAGAGCCAATTTCATTGGCTCTTTACCTAGATTGGGGATGGGCTCTGTCCGAGGGACGAGCCTCGTCCGCGATCGGCGCGCTGCGCGCCCCGGGGGGGTGTGCATTGAGAAGGGAACGAGCGGCTCGCGCTGGAGCCGCTCATGTGATCGGCTGTGATTGACACAGCCGATCACGTGGTAAACAGCCAATTTCATTGGCTGTTTACCGTGATCGGGGTTGGGCTCAGTCCAAGGGACGAGCCTCACCCCTGATCGCCGCGCTGCGCGCCCCCGGGGGGGGCGCAGTAGCAGGGAGATCCGAGCACCGTCATATGACGTCCGCCCGGATCGAGAAAGGATTCCTGCCGCCGTCATTTTACTATGGCGCGGTATGGAAGGGGTTTAATGGTCGTTTTTCAGCTGTAAAAATGTCTATAAACGCCAATAAAGGCTGATAAACGCCACAAAACGCTGCTAACTGGCGTTTTTTTACATTTTTGATTCCATTGCTTTTTTTAAGTCTGGGTCCTGTTTCGAGGTGTCGTTCATGAAACATAGCCTGGGTTCACACTGATGCGTGCTGAACACCGCGTGTGATCTGCACCGAAAATGCACCGCATTCCTGTGCACATCACATGTGATGTTTGTGCGATGCAATTTAAACCATATATTTTGTATGGCTCAAATTGCATCACATTTGCACCAAAATGTTGTAGGACCCTTTTTTTGAACCCCCATGCGATGTGATTCTGGCAAGCACAGTGCATTTTGCAATCTGTTTTGGGGTATCGTTCATGGAACATGAAGCCCTGTTGACATTGTGCCAATTTGGCATGCGATTTGTCATGTTGAATCGCATGTCAAATCGGAGCCACACTGAGGGCGGATTTAAAAATTTTCAGCTGAATGCACACTATTTCAAACTTTGGGGGGCGATTTGACAGACATCTGTATGGGTTTATGCACAGCTGTCTATTGAAATCGCCCTGAAGTCTCCAAAAGTAGTGCAGGAACCACTTTTGGGAAATAGTGTGGCTCCGTAAAGTCAGGGTTGCACCAATTCGGACAGTGACGTTGCCGGCAATAGGCTCTGATTTGGCATGCGATTTCACATGTCAAATCTGCCCGATGTGAACGGGGACTTAATGTTCCTTGAACTGCACCCCGAAACAGATTGCAAAATGCAGCGAGCTTGACAGAATCTCATCACATGGGTGTTCACATCCATGCAATGTGATTTTGAAGCGGGGAAAAAAGGGTCCACATTTGCACCAAAATATTGTAGGACCCTTTTTTCCCTGCACCTAAATCTTATCGCATGGGTATGAACACCCATGAGATGCAATTCTGGCAAGCATTGCATTGTGGGAAAGTCAGAGTTGCTAAAATAGCAGAGAGGTGATTTTCAGCTAAAAACGTCAAAAAACGCAGAAAAGCGCCAATGCAAAAAAGCTAAAAAACGCTGAAAAACTAACTACAAGGCTACTGGCGTTTTTATAATGTCCAGTGTGCATGAGGCCTTAGTGTCAGGGTGACACCTTTCTTGAATTAAAGTCTATGTGTTTTATGGAATTACGCTATGTGGATTCATCTTTCCTCTTAACACATGACACATCCCTGCCTGACTAAATATGTGATTGCCTGTCTGAGGATGACCACTTAAAATGGATTATGATCCTGCATACTGGATATACTTTATAGGAAAAGGCCTAATAGCTGGTTTATAATCTTACCAGCTGCTCCATCTGGTGAGTCAGTTTGGGGTGATTGGTGGAAGCAGCACGCAGGGTGTTTCTTGGTGCACACCTTCTGTTGAAGATTTGTCAATACAGATAATCATTTCTTTGCACTTTTTTGAACTTTATCTGACTTTTCTTGGGACTTTTTTAATGATCACCAATGTTTATATTTAATATTCATATTTATTTAATTTTCATATTTAATATTTAAATTTATGAATTTCATGCTTATTGTATTGAGTTTGTCACGTATATGAATTGTTGATAGTTTGCCTCATATATGAATTGCTGACAGTTTATATAGTTTTTTGCACATATTTGCACAAATATTTTGAATAATATTTTCGCATACTGGAGATATTATGAGAATTTGATAGTAATATTTTTTAGCATATTTCACTTGTTACAATAATTTGGGTGATATATAATATAATTTTTAGAGCACTATATATATATAGAGAGTATTTGTGCGCAGATTTTTTTCTTTTTTACTTTGTCGCTGCATTTGCAGTTAATTAGCAGCAATTATAGGTCTGAGCAGTTAAATAACAAACATAGCCATAGATCTCTTTTGGTGCCAGATCAAAAAACTTTTCCAATTAATCTCAGAGCTTGGATTTTGTGCCTCTCCACTGTTCCGCCAGACTCTGGGGCTTGATTTCCAAATGGCATGCAAAATTTTCCCCAGTCAGTGATGATTTGGGGAGCCATGTCATCTGCTGGTGTTGGTCCACTGTGTTTTATCTGGTCCAAAGTCAGCACAGCCCTCAACAAGGAAATTCTAGAGCACGTCATGCTTCCCTCTGCTGACCAGCTTTATGGAGATGCTGATTTCATTTTCCAGCAGGACTTGGCACCTGGTCAAGAGGAAGATGAGAGACACCAGACCCAACAATGCAGAAGAGCTAAAGGCCGCTACCAAAGCAATCTGGGCTTCCATAGCACCTCAGCAGTGCCACAGGCTCATCGCCTCCATGCCACGCCGCATTATTGCAGTAATTCATGCAAGAAGAGCTCTGACCAAGTGTTGAGTGCATACTATACTGTATCAAATTTTTTTTTTTTTTTTTTACTGGTCTTATGTAATATTCTAGGGAGGCCATTTTGGATTTGGTATTCACAAATGGGGATTCGGTATATGATGTCATTGTAGGCGAAACCTTGGGATCTAGTGATCACCAGTCAGTGTGGTTTAACCACTTTCATACCGAGTCATGTAAAATGACGTCGGCAAAGTGGTTGTCTAGATCCGGGCCGCCGTCATATGACGTCGGCCCGTTCTAGCTGCTACTGCGCGCCCCCAGCGGCGCGCAGCGGCGCGATCAGGGATGAGGCTCGTCCCTCGGACATAGCCCATCCCTGATCAAGGTAAACAGCCAATAGAAATTGGCTGTTTACCACGTGATCGGCTGTGTCAATCACAGCCGATCACATGAGCGGCTCCAGCACGAGCCGCTCGTTCTCTCTGCAATGCGCGCCCCCGAGGGCGCGCAGAGCAGCGATCGGGGACGAGGCTCGTCCCTCGGACAGAGTCGATCCCCGATCTAGGTAAAGAGCCAATGAAATTGGCTCTTTACCACGTGACCGGCTGTGTCCAATCACAGCCGGTCACAAATGTCAACAGAGAACACGGTAACTAGCTGTCACCGTGTTCTCCTCCTCACACACTGATCCTGTGTGAGGAGGAGATTGTGGTAACAGCTAGTTACCAACTACAGTGCACCCTAAACACACTGATTCCCCCCCCCCCCAATAAAGAGCACCTGTCACTAGCCCATCAAAGTACCCGAGTACCTGTCACCAGCCCATCAGGTACTCAGATGACAGGTACTTGGGTACTCTGATGGGCTGGTGACAGGTACTCGGGTACTCTGATGACAGGTACTCGGGTACTCTGACGGGTACTCGGGTACTCTGATGACAGGTACTCGGGTACTCTGATGACGGGTACTCGGGTACTCTGATGACAGGTACTCGAGTACTCTGATGACAGGTACCTGGGTACTCTGATGACAGGTACTCGGGTACTCTGATGACGGGTACTCGGGTACTCTGATGACAGGTACTCGAGTACTCTGATAACGGGTACTCGGGTACTCTGATGACGGGTACTCGGGTACTCTGACAGGTACTCGGGTACTCTGATGACGGGTACTCGGGTACTCTGATGACAGGTACTCGGGTACTCTGATGACAGGTACTCGGGTACTTTGAGTACCTGTCAACGGAGTACCCGTCATCAGAGTACCTGAGTACCTGTCACCTACCCATCAGAGTACCCGAGTACCTTCTACCTGCTCATCAGAGTACCTGACGCCTGAAGTACCCAAGTACTTGCCGCCTGCTCATCAGTACCCATCACTACTCATCAGTACTCATCAGTACCTATCACGTATCAGTACTGATCATCAGTACCCATCAGTACAGTATCACCTATCACCTATCAGTCAGTGAGTACTACTCATCAGTACCTATCACCTGCCTGTCACCTGCCTATCGGAGTACCCGAGTACCTGCCACCTGCTCATCAGTACCAGAGTACCTGTCACCTGCCCAACAAAGTACCCGAGTACCTGTCACCCTTCATACAGCCACCATGTCCAAGTCCAAAAAGGTTTATATACGTCCTCCGTTTAAACCTAAATACCGGTGTTATGGCAGCAGATAGCTGCCATAACCCTGGTATTTTTTTAAACGGTGGACGGTTGGCTTTCCGATTTGGGTGGTCCCAGCGGCGGATTCGCCGTGGGATCACCCTTCCGGGATGGCGGAAGAGGCGCCCCCCCCCCTCCAGACGCGTTCCGGTCCTTTTCCCCGCTTACCGGACCCGCCGGCAGCGGGGAAAACGATCCGGTCCCGAATCCTCACAGACAGGATGTCGAGTGAGGGCAAGCTTGCCCTCACTTGACTCTATGGTCTTGGAGGACCGGAGCTACGGAAAATGTTGTTGCCTAGCAACCGGTTTAAAGGTCCTTTTTTTTTTTTTTTTCATTTTATATTATAATTATTATTTTTTTTTTTTTTTTTTCTATCTTTTAGTGTACTTGTGAGATCTGAGGACTTTTTGACCCCAGATCTCACAAAAAAGAGGTCCTGTCGTGCCTATTTCTATTACGAGGAATATTTACATTTCTTTTAATAGAAATAAAAATGATAATTTTTTTTTTTTTAAACGGTGTAAAAATAAAAAATAATAAATAAAATAAATAGTAAAAAAAAAAAAAATTAAAGCGCCCTGTCCCCGTTAGCTCGCGCGCAGAAGCGAATGCATACAGAAACCCCGCCCACATATGTAAACGGTGTTCAAACCACACATGTGAGGTATCGCCGCGATCGTTAAAGCAAGGGGAATAATTTGAGCCCTAGACCTCCTCTGTAACTCAAAGATGGCAACCTGTAGAAATTTTTAAATTGTCGCCTATGGGGATTTTTAAGTACCAAAGTTTGTCACCATTCCGTGAGCGTGCGCAATTTTGAAACATGACATGTTGGGTATCTATTTACTCGGCGTAACATTATCTTTCACATTATGGAAAAAAATTGGGCTAACTTTACTGGTTTCTTATTTTTTAATTAAAAAAAGTGAATTTTTTCCAAAAAAATTGCGTTTGGAAGACCGCTATGCAAATACGGTGTGATAAAAAATATTGCAATAATCTCCATTTTATTCTCTAGGGTCTCTGCTAAAAAAAAATATATAATGTTTGGGGGTTCTAAGCAGTTTTCTAGCAAAACAACTGATTTTAGCTTGTAAACACCAAATGTCAAAAATAGGCCTAGGCAAGTGGCTAGGATGCATGATGATGCTCCTTGGATGTTAGGCCCCTCTATATGGCTAGGCTGTGAAAAAGTCTCACACATGTGGTATTGCCATACTCAGGAGGAGTGGCAGAATGTATTTTGGGGTGTCATTTTTGCTGTGTACATGCTATGTGTTAGGAATATCCTATAAATTGACAACTTTGTGTAAAAAAAAAAAAGTTTTCATTTTTTTCCCACATTTTCCAAAAACCTGTGGAAAAAAATGATATGTTCAAACGACCCATAATGCCTCATAGAATATACGTTGGAGTGTTTGCTTTCCAAAATGGGGTCATTTTGTGGACTTTTCCATTGTATTGGTGCTCTAGGGCCTTGAAAAGTGTGATAGGTAGTAAGAAAGTTTTATGTGTATTTATGCTCCTAGAACGCCTGAATATGCTTCTTGGACGTGGAGTCTCTTTTTGTGGCCAGGCTGTGTAAAAGTCTCACACATGTGGTATCGCCATACTCAGAAGGAGTAGCAGAATGTATTTTTGGGTGTAATGTTTGCTGTGTACATGCTATGTGTTAGAAATAGCTTATAAATTGACAACTTTGTGGGAAAAAAAAGAAAAAAATTTTTTTTCTTCATTTTCCCAAGAATTGTGGAAAAAAATTACAACTTCAAAAAACTCACCATGCCTCTTACTAAATACCTTGGACTGTCTACTTTACAAAAAGGGGTCATTTGGTCGGTATTTGTACTGTCCTGACATTTCAGGGCCTCAAGAAAGGAGATAGGCAGTCAGTACATCTGGTGTGATCAATTTTCAGTAATTGGTACCATAGCTTCTAGACTCAATAACTTTCACACAGACTAAATAATATACACTAATTTGGGTTAATTTTACCAGAGACATGTAGCAGTATACATTTTGGCCCAAATCTAAATTAAAAACAAAGGACGGAAGGTATGTAGAAGAGAATAAAGGGCTAGCCGACTGCCTTAATGAATACTTCTGTTCAGTTTTTACAGAAGAAAAAGAAGGAGAAGGACCTCCACTTGAAAGGATGACTAATGAATCGTTTGATGCATGTGTCTTTACAGAGGAAGACGTTCTAAGATTGCTGTCTAAAGTGAAGACAAATAAGTCACAGGGTCCTGATGAGATACACCCAAAATTATTAAAAGAGCTTAGTGGTGAGCTGGCAAAACCATTAACAGATTTATTTAACCAATCATTAGTAACAGGAGTCGTCCCAGAAGATTGGAAATTGGCAAATGTCGTGCCCATTCACAAGAAGGGTAGTAGGGAGGAATCGAGCAACTATAGACCAGTGAGTCTGACATCAATAGTAGGCAAATTAATGGAAACCCTATTAAAGGATAGGATTGTGGAACATCTTCAATCCCATGGATTGCAAGATGAAAAACAACATGGGTTTACTTCAGGGAGATCATGTCAAACAAATCTTATAGATTGTTTTGACTGGGTGACTAAAATAATAGACGGTGGAGGTGCAGTAGACATTGCATATCTAGATTTTAGTAAGGCTTTGGACACTGTCCCACATAGAAGACTTATCAATAAACTGCAGTCATTGAGCATGGACTCCCATATTGTTGAGTGGATTAGGCAGTGGCTGAGTGACAGACAACAGAGGGTTGTAGTCAATGGAGAACATTCAGAACAAGGTCATGTTACCAGTGGGGTACCTCAGGGATCTGTACTGGGACCAATTTTGTTTAATATCTTCATAAGTGATATTGCAAAAGGCCTCGATGGTAAGGTTTGTCTTTTTGCTGATGACACAAAGATATGTAACAGGGTTGATGTTCCTGGAGGGAAACGCCAAATGGAAAAGGATTTAGGAAAACTAGAAGAATGGTCAGAACTCTGGCAACTGAAATTTAATGTGGATAAGTGCAAGATAATGCACCTGGGGCGTAAAAACCCAAGGGCAGAATATAGAATATTTGACACAGTCCTGACCTCAGTATCTGAGGAAAGGGATTTAGGAGTAATTATTTCAGAAGACTTAAAGGTGGGAAGACAATGTAATAGAGCAGCACGAAATGCCAGCAGAATGGTTGGATGTATAGGGAGAGGTATAAGCAGTAGAAAGAGAGAAGTGCTTATGCCGCTGTACAGAACACTGGTGAGACCTCACTTGGAGTATTGTGCGCAGTACTGGAGGCCATATCTCCAGAAGGATATAGATACTCTAGAGAGAGTTCAGAGAAGAGCTACTAAACTAGTACATGGATTGCAGGAAAAAACTTACCAGGAAAGGTTAAAGGACCTTAACATGTATAGCTTGGAAGAAAGAAGAGACAGAGGGGATATGATAGAAACTTTTAAATACATAAAGGGAATCAACTCGGTAAAGTAGGAGAGCATATTTAAAAGAAGAAAAACTACCACAAGAGGACACAGTTTTAAATTAGAGGGGCAAAGGTTTAAAAGTAATATGAGGAAGTATTACTTTACTGAGAGAGTAGTGGATGCATGGAATAACCTTCCTGCAGAAGTGGTAGCTGCAAATACAGTGAAGGAGTTTAAGCATGCATGGGATAGGCATAAGGCTATCCTTCATATAAGATAGGGCCAGGGACTATTCATAGGATTCAGATATATTGGGCAGACTAGATGGGCCAAATGGTTCTTATCTGCCGACACATTCTATGTTTCTATGTTTCTAAATTTTTGAGATACTGGATTTCAGGTTTTCTCTGGATGTAAGCCATAATCATCAAAATGAAAAGAATGAAATGCTTGAAATATATCATTCTGTGTGTAACACATCTATATAAAATATATGAGTTTAACCTTTTCAATTGAATTACTAAAATACAATTTTTTGATGATATTATAATTTTATGAGATGCACCCATTTATTTATGGTATGTGTACAATGAAGCATGACATTAACCACTTAAACCTATGGAAGATTTACCCCCCCCCCCTTCATGACCAGACCATTTTTTTTTTGCGGTATGGCACTGCGTTCTTTTAACTGACAATTGCGCAGTCATGCAACGCTGTACCTAAATACATTTGGGGGGGTTGCACTATAATCAAAAAACAACTGTCAATTTTGAGGAAAAAAAAAAACCAATATTTTTGGTTAAGAAAAATCCAATAGTTGATTGGTTTCAGTTATATCACCTACAAACGTTGAAATATATACTGGAATTTTTATTTATTTTTTTTAAACTAGTAATGGCGGCAATCTACGATTTATAGCGGGACTACAATATTGCCGTGGACATTCTGACACTAACTGACACTTCTGATATTTTTTGGGGACTAATACAGTGATCAGTTATAAAATATGCACTGTCACTGTACTAATGACACTGGCTGAGTATGGGGTTAAACATCTAGGGAGATCAAAGGTTTAAATGTGTGCCTAGCCAGTGTTTTTGTGTACTTTGTGTGGAGCTTTCACTAAGGAAAGTGGTGGATTTTCTTTCCCTGCTTTTGCAGGGAAAGAAAGTCCATCAAATGCCCCTGTCAGGATGGAGCTCTACCTTGTTTTCTTAAACAGAGCTCCATTCTGTGGCTCTCCTCAACGATCAGCAGGTGCCGGCGGACATCAATTGTCTGGCACCCGACTCATTGGCTTCTGCTTTGACTAATCATAGCAGAAGCGGCGCACATGCGCCCCCTAGGCGGAATTGCAGACTCATGTATATATATGTGATTCTGCACAGAATGGCCACCATGTAGCAGTAAATCTTAGATAGAGCGGTCGTTAAGGAGTTGTACCATGGTAAAGAAAGCCTGGATTGAGACACAAACATAGGCTGTCATTGTTGAAGTCCTTCTAAGAATGCTGATTCCAGAAAGAAAATTGCGATGCTTGGCACCTTGCTCCTGCGCTCAGAATCAGGTTCTCTGACTGCCTCTATCCCGGGTCTCTCACTTGACATCTACTAATGGCTAAGCCTTGCTGCCCTCTACGACGGGGGTGGTCGACAAAACACTGTAGACATGAACAAAAAGAAGGGCGCACCAGCCTAGCGCATTATCCTCAGTAGGCTTTTTATTGATAAAATATTATAAAATGGCTACTCACAAACATGCGATGTAAACCAGCATGTCAATTCCATCAAACAGCATCCATGATGTAGGAGTTCGATATCTCATGAAAATAGAAAGGGTAACTGCCTTGAAACGCGTTAGCCTTTCTATTTTCATGAGATATCGAACTCCTACATCATGGATGCTGTTTGATGGAGTTGACATGCTGGTTTACATCGCATGTTTGTGAGTAGCCATTTTATAATATTTTATCAATAAAAAGCCTACTGAGGATAATGCGCTAGGCTGGTGCGCCCTTCTTTTTGTTTATGTCTACAGTAAGAATGCTGATTGCCTTGCCTGGCTGTCTCTAGTACCCGTGCCTTCTAAGTTACTTACCCGATAATAAGCATTCCATGAAGCATTCAAGTAAAGTCTCCTCATATACACACTTACTTCTGGTCAGACAAAAAATGTAAGCTTCTGGTTTACAAAAACAACCAAGGCCACCAGATTTTGCAAAAGATCATTAATGCTAACCTTTATATTTCATTCAGGAAAGGATTCCTATACAGCACAATTATTAGACACAAAGACTGGGTCTGTATTCAATTCCGGACTGTTTTTCTCCAATAAAAGTCAAGAGGAATGTAAAAGCAGCTTTAAGCAACTCAAAGGCAGGCTAGGGAGGTGGTCAACTGGAGGCCAAGAGGAGGTTAGCTGCATGTCAGAAGAAAGTGGGGTCATTGACTGTGGGTCAATAGATGGCCAGCTGCAAGTCAAATGCACCTGTGAAGGAACTTCAATGGAATTCAGAGGCAGCTCCCACTGATCTCAGGAGGAAAGCACCTGAAATGACAATGCATTTGCCAATCTACCCAATCCTTAGACTTGTTTTAGTTGTGTTATATGTAAAATTCTCCATCGGGTATGCTGGAAATTGTGGGACAAAGAAGGAAATGGGTCTAGAAAAGAAAATGGACAGGTCCAATCCAGCAAGATCATAGCTGAAACTTTTCAGAGTGATGATGTAATACAGAAGTGTCATTGCATGCATTCAGTCTATAAAGTCTATAATAAAGAAGTGCAAATGCATAATCCTTGACAAAATATATTATACATTCAAGAGGAATAATAGCAATTATCTTTAATCATCTACTCCTACCTGTACTTATATAATGGCAACTATGTTATCGGTTGCTATAGGCAATGCCATGGTTTATATTAGTGTTAGTATTTTTATAAATGAACTTCACCTGTGATGCAGAAGACGGATGGAATGGCAGAGAAACCCTATCACTCAATTAAGGGAACATCTGTGTCCAGATCTGAAGCTAAAATCTCATTGCAGCACGTTTCCTATTACAGGTGGTGGCAGAGTGTGGAGGGAGTATGACCAATGGCCCTTGCTAGGCATGAAAGGTCTATATAGCACCCGCACATCTATTTTATCACTGTGCATGGCCTTCTTTCCAGCTGTGGCTCAATGATAATTAGAAAAACATATCCCAATTATGTAAATATGTGCTATGGTACATGAAATGAAAGCAGCTGCTTACATTCATAGGCACGTTCTGCGCCTAATTACATTCTCCCTGCTTTCCGAAAGAAGGAGCATATGGCGCTGTGTGCCTCTCTCAGGCTGTGCACTAGAAATGGCTGGCGAAAATGAAAAAAGATATAGAATCTGGGTAATAAAAAAAAGCCTCCTTATTTATTAGGAAGCAGAAATAGATTCAAATAACTACATACTAGCCAACTAAATATACACTGCAGCTATATCATTACAGTCTTAAATAAATTCATATTTAGGTCTAATTTAAATATCTGGCCTTGTCACAAATAGTTTGCTTATATTTGAAAGACAAGTATTCATTTATCAAACCTGTTTTATATGAAAAACATAGACCTAAGCTAAATGACTTTAGGATTCATTTTCTATACTATGAACCATAGGAAGTCACTGTCCCTTATATCATGTGGCCTTCCATTACCCAGCACTGTGCACATGCAACTGTACATACCCGGAAGTGCAAAACAATTGGTCGGCTTCTCTAGTCTCTAGTGCCATTGTTTTGCATCTCCTGCCTCCTACCCTAGGCAAGCGCTCAACCATGCTGCAGCAGCACACATTATACCAATGGCTAGTAGAGTAGAGCCTTACACGTCTCCTAGTTTAGTTCTAGGAGAGGGGGGAGCTGTAAATACACATGTACACTATCCCAGCATCACAAATATGCAAAGAATGGTAACAAAGAGGACCTGGGCAGATTGCACTGTCAGTTGATGGGGGTGGACAAGCTGTCATTTTAATAATTGGTCCCTGATATATTGCCCAGCACTCCTGTATAATGAGGCTGTCAGATTGTTTACACCTATACACAGGGCTTTTTTTCTCAGCGAACAGGTGCAGGAACTCCTCCCTTCTGAGTCCCCATTAACTCCATCCCCTACCCACCTCCGAGCACCGTTCCTTAGTTCCATCCCTTACATACCTCCCAGTACCACCCTTTTTAGAGAATATAGAACCAAGTATCATTTTGTGGTGCTAATTATTTTTAATGGAATTTGTTCATGATAATAAGAAAGGCAGTAAAATAGATCTAACAACAATGGACACCCCAGCGACAATAGTTCCAGCCCAGCATCAGTAGACTCCCAATAGTCAGCATCAAAAGACCCTTCAGCAGCCATCAACATCAGACCCATCCCTCAATTGTAGATCTATTTCAGCAACAATTGACCATCTGCAACATAAGACCCACCACCAGCAACAATAGATCACCCACCAATAACAATAGACCTCCCCAGCAACAATCGAACCCCCTGAAAAAACAGATCCACTCCAGCAACAATAGATTCCTCAACAGCCAGCAACAAAGACTGCTCCCTCAACATTAAATCCCCCCAAGCAACAACTGACCCCCCAGCAACAAAAATCCCACCCTGGCAACAATAGATCCCACATGAGCAACAGAAGACCTTCACAGAAACAATAGACCTCCTTCCTCCACAAAAATAGATAGCCTCCAGCAACAATATATTCCCCAGCAGCCAGCATCAATAGACCCTCCAGCACACCCCAGCACCCCTTGTCAACACATACATTGAGTTCAGGAGGTGCCGGAACTGCGTTCCCCCACGTTCCCGCTGAAAAAAAGCCCTGCCTATACTAAGTGCAAATAGTGGTTCTTGTTTAAAAGTCTGCATTGCAAGTTCCTATAACAGGCTGGGGCTCAGCTATCAAAATGACAGAAAATCCTGGCTAACAAGTACCCCTGCCCCACCACACTAATATTTACAGTACATTGCCAGAAAACAGCTAATATATATGAACATTGGACAAAGGTGGTGTTCTGCCGAAAACTCCAACTTGCCGTGATCTCCAACGATATTATTTCCGGTGAGTGTACACCAGTAATAATTGGAGATTTCCACCACTTGGCGTTTTCACACAACACCGGCAGTCTATACCCTCCGGTTGATACTATAATTAGCGCAGATTGTTAGTCCGCCAACTTGTAACCAAAAACATGGCCGCATCCAAGGCAACTAGCGGGCGGACTAACAATCTGAACTAATTGTAGCATCTATTGGAGTGTATAGGCTGCCGGTGTTGTGTGAAAACACAGAGTGGTCGAAATCTCCAATTATTCCCAGTGTACACTCACCAAAAATAACGTGGTTGGAGATCTCGGCAAGTTGGAGTTTTCAGTAGGACAGTGGCAATATGTGGCAACAAATGGGCAACTGTTACTACAGTATATGGGGGGGAACAAACAGAATATTGTGACAATATATGAGCAATTGTGACAATAAATATTCCAAAAATGTGCTGTGCTTTGTAATAAAAATAAATCACAATATACAAATGAATGAATTATTGGAGAAAAAAAGCAAACAAATTAACAGCAAGATTACTAGTAATTCACACCCTCCTAAACTTTTATTTTAATTTAATTTATGAGTAATTTATATTATTACAAAGCGCTGCATATTTTTGGTATAGTTTGTTTATTTGTGGTAAAAAGTTTTTAGCATCTTTGTACACTCATTCAGAGTGTGGGTTTTAAAGGCAGCATGGGGATAATTTATAGAGTTTAATTGTGACAGTAAACAGGCAACAAACTGGCACTTGTGATCATATGTAAACAATAAACCAGCAATCATGAGAATATATGAACAATTGTGACAATATGAAGCAACCTAACAAGCAATCATGGCAAAATGTGACAAACAGGCAAACATAAGAACATGTGGACAACAAATTGGTAAGTGTGATAATCTACAAACAAAAGCTATAAACCACCCTCCTGGCAACCACCATGTCCCCCCTACCAAAAAAGTTTCTCGAGCAAAGCCTCCCTTTGTTGCCTTACCAGTCAACTATAAGGTTTTCCCAAGGTGGTATATGGTGCCAGTACAACTGGCATCATGTGTCTCAGGAGCCTCCTCATTGTGCTTCAGAGGCTGTGATCAGGAGGGAACAGCTGAATGTAAAAACAAGATTATTCAGCAATAAAACATTTTCAAGGGAACCCCATGCCAACATTTTTTTAAAAATGGTGTGGGGTCCCCTCCAAAATCCATACGCTTATCTGAGAATGCAGCCAGGCAGGTCAGGAAAGGGAGGGGACGAACGAGTGCTCCCCCTCCTGAACCATACCAGGCCACATGCCCTCAACATGGGGGGTGCTTTGGAGCAGGGGGAGCTCTGCCCCCCCCACCCCAAAGCACCTTTGCCTCATGTTGATGGGGACAAGGGCCTCTTCCCCACAACCTTAGGCTGTGGTTGTGGGGGTCTGCACATGGGAGGGGTTTAACAAGTGGGCCCCAGATCCCCCCCATGTGAATGAGTATGGGGTACATAGTACCCCTACCAATTCACCAAAAAAGTGTAAAAGTACTTTTGACAAGTCCTTTATTAAAAAAAAAAAAAAAAAAACAATATCCCCCGATGTAGATCCATCATCAATCTCAATGCCGGACCCATAAAAAAAAAAGCTCCCGCAGTCTGCCTGTTCCACAGTGTGATATTTCTTAAATAGCTAAGGGGCAGAGCCACCAGGCAAAGTCACCTAGTGGAACCACTCCCTGTGATGTTATCGACTGATGTATGCTGGGCATCCGGCATCAGTGGGGGGGGGGGGATCCCACATTGTTTTTTCCCAATTTTTACTTTGCCACAAATCTCTTTTTTACATACATTAAAAAAAACCTGCAAAATTAATTAAAAATGCATGCAAAAACGCATATAAAAGCGAGTTTAAAAATGCAAAATGCACTGCGAAATCCAGCAGGCGGGGTTGAATGGGAGCTGTTCTCCCAGTGATCAAGAGGGGTAGAGAGAGGAGAGCAAGAGGAGAGGCGGCCGGATCACACAGATCGGGGATCTCTTGCCGTAATACAGCATGGATTTGAATTGCCTGGCGGCCACAGTCCATCAGGGTCCAACCTCCTGGACTGTCTTTAGGTCCATGATAGACAGCACACTGGTTCAATGCCTAGAAATTGAAGTAGTGTGACGTCTATCATAGGAGCTGGTCCAGGAGGCGGAACTTTGACTGTGCTGTGTCACATTGGGAGATCCCCGTTCTGCTTGATCGAGCCGGATCTCCTCTCTCTGATCCCTGTGCACTGATGAGGCTGTGCTGATAGGCAATTGCCAGGCTGAGCTGATGGGCACTGATAAGGCTGGATTGATGGGTACTGGTGAAGCTGGGATGATGGGCACTGGTGAGGCTGCGCTGATGATCAATCAAGAGGCTGGATTGATGGGCACTGGTGAGGCTACATTGATGGGCACTGGTGAGGCTACATTGATGGCCACTGATCAGGCTGAATCGATGGGTACTGGTAAGGCCTCAATTATGGGCACTGGTGAAGCTGCATTAATGGGCACGGAGGATGCTGCACTCTCAAAGCTGCATTAATGGGTAATGGTGAGGCTGCATTGATGAGCACTGGTGAGGCTGCACTGATGGGCACTGAACAGGTTGCATTAATGGGCACTGGTGAAGCTGCATTGATGGGCACTGGTGAGGCTGCACTGACGGGCACTGGTGTGGCTGTATTATTGGGCACTGATCAGGCGGCATTGATAGGCACTGGTGAGGTTGCATTGATGGGCACTGATTAGGCTGCATTGATGAACACTGGTATGGCTGCGCTGATGGGCACTGGTGAGGCTGCATTTATAGACACTGGTAAGGCTGCATTGATGGGCACTAATCAAGCTGCATTAATAGGCACTGGTGAGGCTGCATTGATGGGAACTGGTGTGGCTGCGCTGATGGGCACTGGTGTGGCTGCACTGATGGGCACTGGTGAGGCTGCATTGATGGGCACTGGTCAGGCTACATTGATGGGCACCGATCAGGCTGCATTGATGGGCACTGATCAGGCTCCATTGATAGGCACTGGTGAGGCTGCATTGATAGGCACTGATGGAGCTGCACTGATGAGGATGCATTGATAGGCACTTATGAGGCTACACTGATAAGCTGCATTGATGGACACTGATAGACTTTCAATTATGGGCACTGATAATGTTGTTGTTATTATTTAATTTTGTAACTTAATTCTGCATAAAACATTTAACAGTATAATTTCATGGGATCATTTATGAGGGCGTGTTTAGGTGCGGAATTAGGTGCAAGGCAGGGCAGGGTAGGGGTTGGGTGGAGCAACTGGTGGCCAGTAACTCTTGAGGCCTGGCTAGTAGCTCAGCACTTGAAATTTGGAGCCCTGCATTATGAAACCAATGCAGCATAGTGATCCTATAGAACTCACTGGACATGTATATAAACAGCAGCCTCCTTCTCTGCAGATCTTTGCACTATGCAACCCATGCCGAGAAATCAGGTAAGAGTTTTAGAAAATGCCAAGAGCACTGCTAGTATCCTGGATTGAAACATCCCCCCTGGATCACTAGATAATTACCCCTAAATGACCCTGTGAAATATATAATAATCTGCCCATGGCCTGAAACACACAGTGGGCAGGACAAAGGAGGAGCAGAACATCTCCACAGGGGATGGGCAAAGACAATGGACCGGGCCAAGATGTCAGCATTGGCAAGGGAGTTTGCATACCTCAAATCAATGGAGGAGAGGTAAGCACCAAAAACTTTAATTCTGAGGTAGCGCCCTCCCCCCCAGAGGAGCCACTTCGTATATCAGGTTCTGTGCTCTTAGGCCACAACTCTCATCCCCTCTGGCACACCTGGCTGAGTAATAGGGTTGTGGCAAATACCTATATAAGCACAAATATCCAAAACTGGTTTAGAGGCACTCATGAGGCTCGCAGAGGAGGAAGATCAAAGACAGACAGCAGTGTTTTTATTGTCAACTTGTCGATAAAACCCAGTCCATCTTTCTCAAGACACTACAACATGCAGTGAACAGACTTATAAACCCAAAGGCCCACCAACCAACAACACCCCCTAGTGATGACCTCACACAGTGCAAGGGTTTAAAGACACATGCAGGGTAGAAGTAAAAGAAAGCATCACTATGATAAGGTATCAGGAAACAGCTGTAAGTAAAGTGTGTATATTATCACAGATTAATGACCAAACATGAATAAATGAGGAAATGACCTTACAGGAATAATGAGTTAGTGGCAGGACTTTTTTCACTCATCGTATGCTAAATTATATAAGTAGTAGGTTGTGGCAGCTCCGTCTAGACCAGGCTTGTCCACCCTGCGGCCCGAAACCGCAGGCAATGTGGCCCACTGCCCCCTGACAATTTTTTTTTTTTGCTGGGGGGGGGGAGGAAGTCGGGTCGGGGGCACGGCCACAGCAGCTTCTAACTAATGGTAGGCGGGGGGGGGGGGGGGGGGATGGAGGAGGCGAACATGTGCAGTGTTTTACTCCTACCACCAAGACAACTTCAAATCACTGAAGTGCTCATGGTGGTTAGAGTGTTCCTTTAATATCTCTCAGAAGAAGTAAACATCTGTATACTGATTCCATTTCATTTCATCATCCTCTGGTTGTGTTAAATTAGTGCAGGGGGCGCAGCGGCGTGGGAAGGGCGCGGTGGCATTTTATTACTTGTTTATATGCGGCCCGAGAAAATCTCTCTACACTCAATGTGGCCCAGAGAAGCCAAAAGGTTGGACACCCATGGTCTAGACCACAGTACTGCTAAAGCACAACTCTAACAAAGCACAATATCAGCAATAGACCGAATAACTAAGGATGAGTAATCACCCAGTAGCTCCTCTGCTATCAGTAGTCCGTAAATACCTTAGAGTGCACTCTGCAGCCCCAGGATATGGCTGGTGAATGCATACATTGTCATAGCTCCCAAATGTCCCTGATTTGGAACAATGACCCTGTGTCCTTCTTTCCTCCTCATCTGTCCTTCATTTTGGTCTATCATTGTAGCTGTATATAAGATGTACTTTTTAGCTTTCAAAAATTGTTTCCCAGTGTTAAACTTTCATCCAGTTTCTAAATTGCTGTATTTGTACCCTCTAAAAGCCCATATAAAGAAATAGTAGGGGTAAAAAAGCACTTATGGGTTTAACTAATCTTTATTTTGTTTCATTTCCTTTTAAGGGGGTGTGGCAGGGCTTGTGTCCTATGCCTACATACATTTCCTAGTAGGTGCCCCTTATTCCCATCTCAAAAAGTTGTGAGGTATGCATTGCGACAGTGATGCTCACCCCTCTGCCCCCCTTTCAGCCAGGGAAAGTTCCAAGCTCCACAGCCCAGAAAAACGTCTTGGTCTCCTCTCTCTCACATGACTCTAGCTGGGAATTATAGTCTGTAATCCCATTTACCCCCATAGCAAATTCCTTCTCAGAGACTACATCCCCAATAGTCCAATGCAGCCTGCATACAAATCCTTTTCACCCACTGGCACCCTCTGCTGGCTGGATGCTGAATGGCACTAAAAACCAGCATAATAATCTTATAGGATTATAAAGGATCTGCAGCACAGTACTCTATAATTGCCCCATCTGGCCAGCTAAGCACCTGCCTACACTGCTTTAAAGCCCAACTCCAGAAATGTAAAGTGTAACTCCACTTTTGTTGAGAAAAAAAATATTCCCCTCTGGGTGATTATGTACATTACAAGGAACCTTTTGTTATTCTGAAGAAATCATTGTTTCTTCGCCTTCCCCTGGATCAACTGCAAGGGATAAATGTTGTTAAGGTGTAAATATTGTATTTGCAAGGGTGAATTTTAGATATTCCTGAGGATGTGTTTTAAATTACTTCCAACAGATTAAAAAAAACAAAGCAAATTGTTATTATTATCTATTTATTTATTTATTACAGATAGTTATATACAGCTGTCAACACATCACTTTAACCACTTAAGCCCCGGAAGATTTTACCCCCATTCCGACCAGGGGGTATTTTGCGATTCGGCACTGCGTGATTTTAACGGACAATTGCGCGGTCGTGCGACGCTGTACCTAAACGAATTTGGCGTCCTTTTTTTCCCACAAACAGAGCTTTCTTTTGGTGGTATTTGATCACCTGTGCGATTTTTTGATCACGCGCTATAAACAAAAAAAGAGCGTCAATTTTGCAAAAATAGCAATATTTTTCACATTTTTTTATATGAAATTCCCCAAAAAAAAATTTAAAAATCAAAATTTTTTTACTTTTTCGGCCAATTTGTTTTATGCTACCTATGTTTGGTAAAAAAAATCGCAAAAAGCGTATTTTGATTGGTTTGCGCAAAAGTTATCGCGTTTACTAACAAAGGGAAAGATTTCTGTCATTTTTGTTGTTTTTTTTTTAACGTGTAATGGCGGCGATCTGCGATTTTTTTTGCGGTACTGCGACATTGGGGCGGACAGATCGGACCCTTGACTGACATTTTTGACACTTTTGGGGTTACCAGTGACATTTCTACAGTAATCAGTGCTATATATATGCACTGTTACTGTAAAAATACACTGGTAGTGAAGGGGTTAACTTTATTTGGGAGGGAGGGGCTGTGTGTATCCCTAGGGGCGTGCTTTCTACTGTGATTGGCTGGGGCTTGAGCTGTATGGACACTGATCAAGGGATCTACATACTAGATCCGAGTGATCAGTATCCTAACAGCAAGGAGAATGACAGGTGGCTTGTTTACACAAGCTGCCTGACATTCTCCCTCTCCCCCGCCGATCGCCGAGTGACCGGCGGACATCGGGTCCGCCGGTCACACGCGCGGGGGGGTCCGTGACCACGCGGGAGCGGGAGCGCGCCTCCGGGGGCGCGCGCTCGCTCCCTAGACCCTCACAAGCTAGTGACGTAGCCCTACGTCACTTTGCCTGTGAGGGGCTGACTGCCGACGTAGATCGGCGTTATATACACTCACCGGACATAATTGAGCCTTATTTTCTGATGAAGAGGAATACTGATCTGATCTATATTGGTGATATCCTTGGAGAAAGTTTATGTCTTACTAGCCCGTCTGGTGACACAGGGGCTAAGTGTGAGGTGAGAGGCTAATGAGACTGGGTGGAGGATTACCAGCACATTAAAGAGCACTGAATGTTTATATCTTGTGCATGCTTCACCATAATTTGCACCTGTGGACTGCTCTCCTCGATATCATCTTCATAATCCATATTTGATAGCGCTGCACTTTTTGTTATATATATGCTTCAAGGCTCAATGTGTTGTGTGTTCAGAGATGGTAATTTGCATACCTTGGTTGTATCCATTGGTTATTTGAGTTACTGTTGCCTTTCTATCATCTCAAACCTGTCTGCCCATTCTCCTCTGACCTCTCACATCAATAAGACATTTTCGCCCACACAACCCTCACTCACCGGATATTTTCTCTTTTTTGGACCATTCTCTGTAAACCCAAGAGATGGTTGTGCCTAAAACTCCCAGTAGATCAGCAGTTTATTGAAATACTCAGACCAGCCTGTCCGGCACCAACAACCATGCCAAGTTCAAAGTCACTTAAATTCCCCTTTCTTTCCAATTCTGATGCTCGGTATGAACTTCAGAAAGTTGTCTTTACCACATCTAGATGCTTAAATGCATTGAGTTGCTGTCATGTAATTGTCTGATTAGCAATTTGTGTTACCAAGCAATTGAACAGGTGTACCTAAAAAGTGGCCAGTGAGTATATATTGTACATTCACATTGATCCCTGCCCTCAAGGAGCTTACAATCTAAGGTTCCTAACTCACATTCATACATATTTTGGGGCCAATTTTAGACCGGAGCCAGTTAACCTACCAGCATGTCCTCGGAGAGTGGGAGGAAACCCACACATTCACAGGGAGAACATGCAAACTCCAGGCAGGTAGTGCCATGGTTGGCATTCAAACCAATGGCACTAGTACTGCTAGGTGGAAGTGCTAACCACTTAGCCACTGTGCTGCCTACTCTTTATTAAAAGTATTTAATAACAAAAAAAAAAAACAACACATTAAATTGTTTTTTAGCCTTTAATCTGTCTTGTTTTTAAGATAATGCCCCTTATATTGGGAGAGAGATGGCAGCATTCGAATCCAATGAGTTATGCTACATTCGCAGATGCTGATATGAAACATGATGTCAGGAGAAGAGATCGGAGAGATGACCTACACACCTACAGAAATAGGAAACATGTTTTCCTAACAGCACTGCAGAGTCTTTAATTGTATGCAGTTCACTACGAATGTGCATATTTCCACCCAAAGGCAGACTATATTCTCATGACCCTGACTACAGAAATTCACACTGAGCTTTATACTGTATATACAATATCTCACAAAAGTGAGTTCAACCTTCACATTTTTGTAAATATTTTATTATATCTTTTCATGTGACAACACTGAAGAAATGACACTTTGCTACAATGTAAAGTAGTGAGTGTACAACTTGTACAACAGTGTAAATTTGCTGTCCCCTCAAAATAACTCAACACACAGCCATTCATGTTTAAACCGCTGGCAACAAAAGTGAGTACACCCCTAAGTGAAAATGTCCAAAAAGGGCCCAATTAGTCATTTTCCCTCCCCGGTGTCATGTGACTGGTTAGTGTTACAAGGTCTCGGGTGTGAATAGGGAGCAGGTGTGTTACATTTGGTGTTATCGCTCTCACTCTCTCATACTGGTCACTGGAAGTTCAATGTGGCACCTCATGGTAAAGAACTCTCTGAGGATCTGAAAAAAAGAATTGTTCCACAAAGATGGCCTGGGCTATAGGAAGATTGCCAGGACCCTGAAACTGAGCTGCAGCACGGTGCTAAGACCATACAACAGTTTACCAGGACAGGTTCAGCTCAGAACAGGCCTTGTCATGGTCGACCAAAGAAGTTGAGTGCACGTGCTCAGCGTCATATCCAGAGGTTGTCTTTAGGAAATAGATGTATGAGTGCTGCCAGCATTGCTGCAGAGGTTGAAGGGGTGGGGGGTGGGTGGGGCTGGGGAGGGTCAGCCCTTTCAGTGCTCAGACCATACGCCGCACACTTCATTAAATTGGCCTGCATGGCTGTCGTCCCAGAAGGAAGCCTCTTCTAAAGATGATGCACAAGAAAGCCCGCAAACAGTTTGCTGAAGACAAGCAGACTAAGGACATGAATTACTGGAACCATGTCCTGTGGTCTGACAAGTCCAAGATAAACTTATTTGGTTCAGATGGTGTCATGCCTGTGTGGCGGCAACCAGATAAGGGGTACAAAGACAATTTTGTCTTGCCTACAGTCAAGCATGGTGGTGGGAGTGTCATGGTCTGGGGCTGCCGGCACTGGGGAGCTACAATTCATTGAGGGAACCATGAATGCCACCATGTATTGTGACATACTGAGGCAAAGCATGATCCCCTCCCTTAGGAGATTGGCACGCAGGGCAGTATTCCAACATGATAACGACCACAAACACACCTCCAAGATGATCACTGCCTTGCTAAAGAAGCTGAGGGTAAAGGTGATGGACTGGTCAAGCATGTCTCCAGACCTAAACCCTATTGAGCATCTGTGGGGCATCCTCAAACAGAAGGTGGAGGAGCGCAAGGTCTCTAACATCCACCAGCTCAGTGATGTCCTCATGGAGGAGGGTAAAAGGACTCCAGTGGCAACCTGTGAAGCTCTGGTGAACTCCATGCCCAAGAAGGTTAAGGCAGTGCTGGAAAAAAATGGTGGCCACACAAAATATTGACACTTTGGGTCCAATTTGGACATTTTCACTTAGGGGTGTACTCACTTTTGTTGCCTGCGGTTTAGACATAAATTGCTGTGTGTTGAGTTATTTTGAGGGGACAGCAAATTTACACTGTTATACAGACTGTACACTCACTACTTTACATTGTAGCAAAGTGTCATTTCTTCAGTGTTGTCACATGAAAAGATATAATAAAATATTTACAAAAATTTGAGGGGTGTACTCACTTTTGTGAGATACTGTAACTGTGTCTCTCTGTTCTAACTGGAAAAACTGGAACTTGAAAAATAGAGCAGGACTTTGTTTCTTCTGTTATATTCCCATTAGCACTCCAGTCTTCACACCAGTATTTGCTGCCAGCTCCAGTTTAGTTCCAGGTCCTGGAGGATTTTACTATGGGACATATGGCACTGTGAAAGCGGAGTGGTGAGAGGCCTTCTTACCCTGCTGCTGTAACCAGACTACTTCAGTGCTGGCTTGGTGTGTCACCTCTGGGGACATGGCGAGAGGACCTTCCAGCCCCAGTTTCTATCTGATACTATTTGACCTCTTCTGTGTAGAGGCTCCAAAGGGCCCCTCAGCCTGTTTCCAAATGTTCCTGATGATCTTCTGGAGATACGGAATTATGCACACCTTTTAGCGTTGTGAAATGATTTATATGTCTGTTGTGTGACGCCTTCCAGTTAATATCTTATTTGGCCATTGCAGGCAGGCCAAGGATTGCTCTATGGACTAGCCACATAGAAATATTCCCTGACACTTGCATTAATATGTTCAAGGCCAGAGAAGGTGAACACACTTTCCCAGTGACATGGTGTGTTTGCCTAATGGAGCAGGTGGCTGAGCATTAAACGAAGATCTATTAATGTGGATAAAACCTGCTACAGAAAGAAACTGCTGTAAATAAAGCTGAGCTTTAGAGAACGATTTTTCCTCTTTTCACGTCTCCCCAGCTTGTAAAATGTCATAATTGTTGGTTTCCTGCTTATGTAAAGTGAAAAATAAATTGCCGTAACGCTAAAGCAGTTTCCTACCCCTAACCTGCTGTATTTAAATGTTACTGTGATAGCTGACTGGATGACTAAACAACACCCTGAAGCAGAATTAAAGTTAAAATAGTAGCAGCACTGCTTTCATGCAAACACAAATGTTCATCTGTCATGGATAAGCAAGCTTAGCTTACGATGTTTAATACAAGCGCAGTAAATTTTGTTGTAATGACCAGCAATTGGGAAATTCCTAGCAGTACAGAAAGTAGAGTTGATTCACTAAAGGCAAAGAGACCGTTCACTTTGCAAGGGAATTTGCCCCAGAACTTATAGAATTGGGTGAAGCTCTGCTGACTTCCACCATCCAGCCATGTTTTTATTTTCTTTGCACTCAATTGGGTAATCTTTGGAATGGGAAATTTTACCACGTTCAGTGAACTCTGGGGATAGTTCTCTTTCAAAGCGCAAGTTCCCTTATAAAGTGAACAGTCTACTTTCTGTTTCACTGCCATGGCACTTCACTTTGGGGTTTATATGTTGAGCCCATAATGGGACTTTATGCCCAATCCTTTCAATCTTTTTTCATATATGGATGTTTTCTTCAATTTTTTCACATTCACAGTCTCTGCATTCACATGAGGCCTATTATCACCCTATTATCTATATTGTTTCTACAACCTAGTTTACTTTATATCAGATCTCAACAAGGTCTCTTTTGGGGCTTTTCCACTGCATGGAACCGAACGGTTCGGCTCGCTTTTGTGCTTTTCCACTGCTGGTACCGCATGGTACGGTGTTGGAACGGTTCGGTACAGTACGGTACGGCGGCGCTTTTCCACTACATGGAACCGAATGTTACGGCTCTCTAAAACAGTACCACCTCGATTGTGGTTCCAAGAGGTACCATACCGGTACCATATCCCACAATCCTTTGCATGCAGTCACTACTAGCCACTGATTGGTCAGAGAATCGTTGTTATCCCACCCACTTACTTTAGTACTACTTTAGTGGAAAAGCAAACCATACCAAACCGTACCGAACCGTTCCAACACCGTACCATGCAGTGGAAAACCAACCCGGGCCAAGCAGGGCCGAGTAGAGCCGAGCCGGTACTTGCAGTGAAAAAGTGCCATTTTTTATATGTCTATCATAAGCTGGTTCCTTCCTCATTTTAACACTCTCTGGCCTCCTCTCTTTTGGGTTCTCCCCCTGGTGGTGCACCCTGCCCTCAGCTCCCGGACGAAGCGACCCCAGCCAATGCTAATCCACTTCATATGCCTGTATAGAAGAGAACTTTATCGTTTTTGCTTTTTATCAAATAAGTGATGCTTTTGACATTACATTTGTTGTGTAAGTATTAACCATTTTAGTATTTGTTTCTTTACAAGCATTTTGTTATATAATAGCCAAGCCAAAAACTTCTATGCCTTTTCTTGAGGCTATTTTGTTTGAACATTGATTATTGTAATGACAAAGTTCCCTTGCAGATGTTGGCTTTCAACCTGAGATTTGCTTGTTCTTCTGATGAAGTGTACCTTGTTTCACAAAATGTGTTGAGAAGCAACCTAACAGTGTTTGATGCCTATTACAAACTTGTTCAATGTGATGTATAATGGTGAATGCTAGTACACTTTTTTATTCAAATTATGTATTTTTTATTATATGTAATATGATGAATAAAGCTGTTTACCATTTTTATATATTGCTTTGAACACTTTTTCTCCGGGCTACACCCCTCAAAATCCACCTGGGCCTCATTACTTTTAACCTTTAGTAAATCAACCCCTGTGAATCTGAAGTCAGGCACATAGTAGAATATATAGAAGCCAGGAGAAGAGACCTAGGAAAGGAAAAAAATCAAAACCAGTTAGGAACGGGAGAAAAGGTCTTACGGGGCAGGACTGACATGTAGACACAGAACACAGACTGTGTTTCAGGGATAGCAACACCATTTATTGTGGACTTTGATATATTCACCTGGACTTGGTTGTCCCTAGGACCTACTTTTCAACAGTGCTTGCATTTTTCTAGGCAAGCAAGGGATCTGGGGATTTGGCGGAGTGTGGGCAGTGGTGATACCTGAAAAGGCTGCTGGAGGTGTACAAGAAACAATGACTGAGTAAGCATAGATTGTAATGAGGCATGAGATGCCCCACACAAACAGAAGACATGTTTTGATGCCTACTGACAAAATGCAGAATTAACAACAAGGATCTACAGATAAATAGCGCAGACAAATTTGGAAGTTAGTACACCAGAAAGTGAAGACCAAATGAGAATGCTTTTAGTAAACTTCATTGCAAAGAGTCCTACCTGGCACCAATTCTAATGAAGCCTATATATAGCTTCCACTCACTCACTCCCTGCCCCACCCCACCAAGCCACTTTTATATACTATAAAATCAATCAGTGCAAACAAATAACAGAAATGAAGAAAGCTGACAAAAATATTGCATGCTGAACACTCAAGGATAATTTCACATAGCCCCAAAATACAAATTCTAAAAACAAACAGTGCAGCGCAAATATATTAGATGACAATTATTTGTATTAATCATTCAGAGCTGTCCAAAGCCCAGTAAAGGGTGACTTAAAACTTCCATAAATTACAGCAGATTTCACATGAGAATTGTCAGATCCAGTAGCACCCAGGGTGACTGAGCCCCCCCACCAACACGAAGATTGCTCGCTCACCTCATAAAAATGACCGCTCTAGGCATCCAGGAAATCATTCTGTTCTCCTTCAATGATGAGACCTCTGCTAACACACCTCCCCCTGCACATCCATTCACTGGAAAGATTATTGTGCTGCTGTCTCTCCTCCCTGAGCTATTTAGAGCCGGTTCACACTGCCGCGACCTCTAAGTCGCCTCATAAGGGGCGACTTGTTAGCGCGACCTGTTAGCGCGACTTTTAGCGCAACTTCAGCACGACTTTGCGCGTATTCAGCGCGACTTGTATGATAGACGACTTTTTTACGACTTTGTATTTGGCCAATCAGAATATGATGGTTCTGGGTCATGCTCAATCACACAAAAAATAGTTCTTAAAAATTGTCGTTTTTGATAGAGAGCCAATTATTGAAAAAATTATTGAAAAAAAAAAAATGAGATTTGTTTGGATTTAGTGTCTGGGGGTCTAAAAAGTGTACCTGTGATGTTTCAGCTCTGTAGCATGTCCAGAACCAGAAAAAAAGATCATTTTTCTTATAATTATTAATAGAGTAGGGTAGTGGCTTCTCTCCACCTGGGTGTTTTTTTGCAGCCATTTATTGGCATTTTTTGGGCGTCTTTGGAGGCAGGCATGACTTTTTTGGATTTAGTGTCTGGGGGGGGGGGGTCTAAAAAGTGTACCTGTGAAGTTTCAGCTCTGTAGCATGTCCAGAACCAGAAAAAAAATATAATTTTTCTTATACATATTAATAGAACAGGGTAGTGGCTTCTTTCCACCTGGGCGTTTTTTTTGCTGGCATTTATCGGGCATTTTATGCCTCCAAAGACGCCCAATAAATGTCAGCAAAAAAAAAAAAAACGCCCAGGTGGAGAAAAGCCACTACCCTGCTCTATTAATAATTATAAGAAAAATTATCTTTTTTTCTTGTTCAGGACCATTTTAATGGAAAGTCGGATCACGAGTCGGATCACAAGTCGCTTCAAATAAGATAAGGAGGCGACTCCCATTGAAGTCTATGGGACAAGTCGGATACAAGTCGTCTCAA
This sequence comes from Pelophylax lessonae, assembly GCF_965119305.1. Lineage (NCBI taxonomy): Eukaryota > Metazoa > Chordata > Amphibia > Anura > Ranidae > Pelophylax > Pelophylax lessonae. The sequence continues at coordinate 175,482,289 of NC_138770.1, read as the reverse complement.
AGTAGTACAGGACCCTTTTCAGAAGTCGGAGCGACTTCAGTAATGCCAATTAAGAGGGCACTCATTGATTAACATTGCTTTTGTTATGTCAAGCGACTTGGGGCGACTTGAGGGCACACAAGTCGCCTCACAAGTCGCGGCAGTGTGAATGCAGCTGAGAACAGAAATTATGTGATCACATTTAAAAAAGAGAAAAAAAATATTTATAATGTTTTTTTATATGAATACAAAAATGTTTTAACTTTTATGTCTATTTTAAACTGAATGGGTTGTTTTACAAAGTGAGAGTTTACTTAATGCTTTAATCACATGGCATGGCACACTTTATGTGGGGCACTTCCTTAAAGGGTTAATTTACCTTTTCACAAATAATGTAAATGAGAACTTATCCACAACACCCCTTTCATCCGTCTGGTTCTTGATGCATGTACAGTGCCTTGCGAAAGTATTCGGCCCCCTTGAACTTTGCGACCTTTTGCCACATTTCTGGCTTCAAACATAAAGATATAAAACTGTAATTTTTTGTGAAGAATCAACAACAAGTAGGACACAATCATGAAGTGGATCGACATTTATTGGATATTTCAAACTTTTTTAACAAATAAAAAACTGAAAAATTGGGCGTGCAAAATTATTCAGCCCCCTTAACCACTTAAGCCCCGGAAGATTTTACCCCCTTCCTGACCAGGGCCTATTTTGCGATTCGGCACTGCGTGACTTTAACGGACAATTGCGCGGTCGTGCGACGCTGTACCTAAAGAAGTTTGATGTCCTTTTTTTCCCACAAACAGAGCTTTCTTTTGGTGGTATTTGATCACCTGTGCGATTTTTTGATCATGCGCTATTAACAAAAAAAGAGCGTCAATTTTGTAAAAATAACAATATTTTTCAATTTTTTTTATATGAAATTCCCCCCCCCCCCCCCCCAAAAAAATGTAAAAATCTAAATTTTTTAAAATTTTAGGCCAATTTGTTTTATGCTACCTATGTATGGTTTGCGCAAAAGTTATTGCGTTTACTAACTAAGGGAAAGATTTTTGTCATTTTTGTTGTTTTTTTTAACGAGTAATGGCGGCGATCTGCGATTTTTTTTACCGGGACTGCGACATTGCGGCGGACAGATCGGATTTGACTGACATTTTTGACACTTTTGGGGTTACCAGTGACATTACTGCAGTAATCAGTGCTATACATATGCACTGTTACTGCAAAAATGACACTGTCAGTGAAGGAGTTAACTCTATTGGAGAGGGAGGGGCTACTAGTGTAAGAACAGAGATCACCTGTCCTACATAGTAGAACCGTGTGATCTTCATTCTTACACAGGGAAGAATGTCAGGCGGCTTTGTTTACATTAGCCGCCTGCCTTTCTTCCGGTGTAACGGACGAACGCGAGTGCCTGGCGGACATCGGGTCCGCCGGGCACAGGCACGGGGGTTCCGTGACTGCGCGGGAGTGGGAGCGTGCCTCCGGCGGCGCGCACTCGCTCCCTAGAGCCTCACAGGCTAGCGACGTAGACCTACGTCGCTTTGCCTGTGAGGGGTTGACCGCCGCAGTAAGTAGCCGTGCGGCGGTCGGCAAGCGGTTAAGTTAATACTTTGTAGCGCCACCTTTTGCTGTGATTACAGCTGTAAGTCGCTTGGGGTATGTCTCTATCAGTTTTGCACATCGAGAGACTGACATTTTTGCCCATTCCTCCTTGCAAAACAGCTCGAGCTCAGTGAGGTTGGATGGAGAGCTTTTGTGAACAGCAGTTTTCAGTTCTTTCCACAGATTCTCAATTGGATTCAGGTCTGGACTTTGACTTGGCCATTCTAACACCTGGATATGTTTATTTTTGAACCATTCCATTGTAGATTTTGCTTTATGTTTTGGATCATTGTCTTGTTGGAAGACAAATCTCCGTCCCAGTCTCAGGTCTTTTGCAGACTCCATCAGGTTTTCTTCCAGAATGGTCCGGTATTTGGCTCCATCCATCTTCCCATCAATTTTAACCATCTTCCCTGTCCCTGCTAAAGAAAAGCAGGCCCAAACCATGATGCTGCCAGTGTAAGGAATGTCAGGTACCCCATTAAAAAATAATACATTTCTGTTTTATGGCATTTCTATTAATTTACCAGTAGATGGCAGCACAAAGCACAACTGCAAGCAAGGCATGGGAGGAACTAAAAAGTTCGACGTTTTGTTCCTGGGGGAACAGAATAGCAGTTCCTGTCCTTCAGAATAAAAAGTCACCTCACTGATGTCCTTGTATTTGCAGGTAAGAGGGAGTATATTTAGGGTTATAAACAGGGCAAAGTCGATTTAATTTACATCCCTGTGATCAGTAAAGGCTCCTGTCACTACTGTGTGATTGAATAACAGACTGCACAAATGTTAGTGGGTCACACTGTCGCAACATGACTACAGTGTACCAGGAATGGGGTTATTATAGTGTTATGTGTTTATATCTGATATTAGATTGTTTTATGAGACCCCTGTGATGCAGAAGGAGTAACAACATTTCAGCACATGTTTAATTGGTTGTTATTTTCTATGAGGACGTTATTCCTGTATATCAGAATGTTGATATTAATATATATATAGTTATGTAATACTGTAGTATGTATGGACAGAATAGCAGTTCCTGTCCTTCAGAATAAAAAATCACCTCACTGATGTCCTTGTATTTGCAGAAACTTCTCAATAAAAATAATTCTGATTTCACCCGGTCCGATCCCTTCGCACATTGGAATTATTGACCATACTTTCAGCAACAAAATTGGCGCCCGAACAGGGACCGGGTGAAGAAAACGCAAAGGTCACGGAAGTGGAAGAGAGCGGTTACGCTGTCCGTGGCGAAGCTGAGAGAAGATTGGAGTATTAACCGTTGCTGCGCGGGAATCGCACACAGATGGATGTAGAAAAGTTGCAAGACGAAATCAGTGGGCATCTGATTCACATGACAGTCAGTGATCTCATAGAGACTTGCCAGTTTATCAAGGCCTCCGAAGCAAATATGGCAACAGGAAAAACCCGGCGCCACTACATGCGGATAGTCAATGAGGTGATAGATGAACTGGTCGAGACTGAAAGTGAAGAAGCGGTGACACAATTTCTCCAAGCAACTAAGAGATTCGTCAGTGAGCTAGAGAAGAAGAGAGACAATGCTGAAGTATCAAACACCAGTGAGAAAGACCCCCAACCGGAACAGCAATTAGCCAATCTGAAACTGCAATACCACACTATGCAGGAGAAGTTCCAGGAAACTTCCAGAATAATCGAGGAACAGAGAAAAGAGCTGAGTAGTAAAAGCAAGGACTCCAATGACAGCCATTCAAAACAAGAACCTATACCAGTTACTCAGAGGCTTCACCATGGTAACTTGCCAGAGGTGACAATCAGGAAGGACTTTAAGATTGCTGGTCAGATAGGTGAAAAGGAACAGAAAGACAAGTTGTCCTATACAAACCTTATGCACCAGATCGACATGGGACTACAAAAAGGGTATCCTGAGTCCGAGATTGTGGAAGCTGTGGTAAAAGCCATTAGTCCCGGCCTAAGTCTCAGAGGTATGCTGGAAATGAAGAATGGACTGACCCTAGTGCAACTTAGGAGAATCCTAAAAAGCCATTACAAGGAGGAAAATGCCTCTGAACTGTACCAACAACTGATAAACATCTCACAGAATAGTAAGGAAACTCCTCAAAATTTCCTGTTCAGAGCTATCGAATTGAAGGACCGCCTGTTGTTTGTCTCACAAGGAGAAGGTTCGGATGAACACTTCAGCGCTGAGCTGATACAAAAGAAATTCCTACGGTCAGTGGGTACTGGACTGAGAAGTGACCACATCAAGTTCCAGTTAAAGCAGTATTTAGATGATCTGTCAATTCCAGATGAGGTGCTCATAGAGAAAACAAATGAAGCCACTAATATGGAGATGGAAAGGGAACAGAAGCAAAAGAAAACTCAGCCCAGCAATTCAATGAAAGGGAAAGAATGTCAGTCCAATGTCTTACAGTGTCCTCAGGAACCAGATGTCCTGACAATGACTGCTGACACAAGATCAAGTAGCCCAACCATCCAACAGCTTTCAAAGAGCAACGCTGAACTGGAAAAGCTGATACTCCAGATGCAAAAAGAGATGATAGAGATGAAAACACTTTTCCAAGGTTCGAGAACTCTGCGAGATTGTGAATTTAGAGGGCCTCAGGTAACAATGGACATGAGCAATAGAGGTTGCCAATCTTGTAAAAGAACTGGTCGGAGAACTGCTTGTGACCATTGCTTTCATTGTGGTCAATCTGGACATATAGCGAGGTACTGTAAAATGACCAGTCCCAACCAGTTAAACGGGAGAGGGTTGCTGTCAAGGGACCGACAGTAACCTGTGCGAGAACCAACCCTGTGTCCCAAAGTGCAACTCCTGTCGGTAGCAAAGCAATAAGCTCTCAAACCACCATCAGTGCCATGGCTGGAAGGGTGAGCCAAGACCCCTTGCAAAGGGTACCCACCCGCAGTAACCAAAGACTCTACCAGATGGCTGAGGAAGTGCCAACTCACGTAGACGGTGTTACCATGAGACAAAACAGCAAGTTACTGAGTCTCATTGGGAAAAAGTGCCTTGTGAACTGTGAAATAGATGATACTCCTGTCCAGGCCCTATGGGATACTGGCTCTCAGGTTAGCATTATCAATGAGAGCTGGAGACAGCGGGTTCTGCCACATACAGTGCTCCGATCTTTTGAAGAATTGCTTGGGCCCGGAGTCCTCCTAGGAAAAGCAGCTAATGAAACTGAGATTCCCTTCTCCGGGTGGATTGAGGTCGTTTTTCAGCTAACATCGGGAATTAACACCTGCCAACAGTTAATAGTGCCCCTTGTGGTATCGGAGGATGAGAAAGTAGCTGAAAAACCCATCATTGGTTATAATGTTATTGAAGAACTCTTCAAGGAGACGTCTGCCAAGGGAAAGAAAGCCATTCCAGGTTTTGTAGACGTACTAGGGACAGCATTGGAACTGTCGACCACCAAAACAGAGATCCTTGTAAGTCTACTACAAGCCAGTCACAGGGAAACTGATGGTGCTACACTAAAGACTGGTACTAAGAGCCAAAGAATTCCAGCAAACACTGGGACGTATCTCAGGTGTAGGGCTCACGCCAAACCAGCACTGCAAGATCAGACAGTTTTATTCACACCTGATGAGGCCCATCATTGGCCTGATGGACTGCATGTAGGTGAGACATTAGTATCACTTCAAAAGGGACAATTTTCCAAACTATCCATCCCGGTTTGGAACACAACTAAGCGGGACATTATTTTATCAGGTCAGACTAGGATGGGGTGCCTCGAACCCATACAGACAACGTACCCAGCTCAGGTGAAACTGAAACAATCAGTGAGTGGGGCCACTCACACAGTAACTCATTGGCCACCGACATCGAGACAAGGGCCAGAAGGTCGAGTGGAAAACCTAAACACGAGTCCATCACCGATAAGCGATGCTAATCGAGAACACTGGGATCCACCAGTGGCTATCGAACACCTACCGGAGGAGGATCAACAGGTAGTGAAGACGATGTTAAGGGAGGAATGCAATGCTTTCGCCAAAGATGACTCTGATGTAGGATGTATCCCTTCCCTACAATTGCAACTTCGCCTCAAAGACTACACACCAGTTAGGAGGACTTACATGTCCGTACCGAAACCACTGCACCGGGAAGTGAAAGAGTACCTGCAGGATCTACTGAACCGTGGATGGATTGCGGAGTCAAAATCTCCATACTCATCACCCATTGTGTGCGTAAGGAAGAAGGACGGTAGTTTAAGACTGTGTTGTGATTACAGAGAATTGAACCAGAAGTCCATCCCTGACCGCCATGCAATCCCTAGGATCCAAGACATGCTGGACAGCCTAGGAGGAAGTTCATGGTTTTCGGTGCTAGACCAAGGGAAAGCCTACCATCAAGGATTTGTGGAAGAATCCAGTCGACCACTGACTGCATTTATCACACCTTGGGGTCTGTATGAGTGGATCCGAATACCCTTTGGCCTTAGCTCTGCACCAGCTGAGTTTCAACGCAGCATGGAAACCTGTTTAATGGGACTGAGGGATGAGATCTGTCTGCCGTACCTAGATGACAACCTTGTTCACAGCAGATCATTCCAAGAACATGTGGAACATGTCAGGTTGGTACTGCAACGATATCAGCAACATGGAGTCAAGTTAACAGCTAGGAAGTGTGAACTCTTCCGAAACAAAGTCAGATTCTTGGGCAAGATCGTGTCCAAAGATGGTCATTCCGTGGATCCAGCAGACACTGCGCCTGTGCTGGCATTGAAGAACAACCAGCCAAAGACTGTTGGAGAACTCAGAAAACTACTAGGATTCATTTCCTACTATCGCCCTTACGTCCAAAACTTTTCCAGAATTGCAAAACCTCTCTATGAATTACTGTCAGCGGATACAACACCTGCTGCATCATCAGCACCAACTAGCCAGTCCAGGAAGAAGAAGAAGCCATCACCAAAGCTAAGAGGTCAACTACCCTCTCATCAGTCTATAGTCTGGTCTGACCACCACCAGGTAGTGCTTAACCGGCTTATTGAGGTGTTAACTAATCCTCCAGTGATGGGTTACCCTGACTACAGCAAATCCTTTGTTCTACACTGTGATGCCTCGCAAAAAGGACTAGGAGCTGTGCTGTACCAGGAGCAAGAGGAAAAGTTAAAGGTAATTGCTTACGGGTCTAGAACTCTCACACCTGCCGAGAAGAACTATCACATGCATTCGGGAAAACTAGAGTTCCTAGCAATGAAGTGGGCCATATGTGATAGGTTCAGAGACTACCTATACTACTGTCCATCCTTTGTAGTATATACTGACAATAATCCCCTAACTTATGTCCTCACTACGGCTAAACTAAACGCAACAGGTCATCGATGGGTTGCAGAATTAGCTGACTTCAATTTCACCATCAAGTATCGTCCAGGAAAAAGGAATGCGGATGCAGATGTACTTTCCCGTATGCCATTAAGTCTTGAACAATACATGCAACAGTGTTCGCAAGAAGTTGACCCCAAAATCGTCGGATGCATAACCCAAGCACTTCAAGTACGTCAGAAGGAAGAAATGCCTTGGCTGTGTCCAGTAACCATCTCCCATATGACGTCAGCAATAGATAGTACCCAAAATAAGGTAGCTCAAATACCCAAAGGGACCATTAGGACAGCCCAAAAAGAAGACTCCGTGATTGGCCCAGTGTGGAAGTACAAGAGCCAAAACCGGTTCCCATCAAAACAGGAACAACAAGGTGGACCACTTGATCTCTTCATACTAATGAAACAGTGGACCAAGCTATACCTTGATGAAGATGGAATCTTGAGACGGAAAACATCATCAGGTTCTCAACTAGTGTTGCCCAAGTTGTATCATCAATTGGTGTTGAAAGAATTACATGAAGATATGGGACACTTAGGAGTCGAAAGGACTGTAAACCTGATCAGAGAAAGATTCTTTTGGCCACATATGCAGAGAGACGTTGAGCAATACATCAGCCACCAGTGCACTTGTCTGAAAGACAAACGCCCACATAAACCTACTAGAGCTCCATTGAACAATATTGCCACCACTTATCCTTTTGAGCTGGTCTCCATTGACTTTCTCCATCTTGAGACTTGTAAAGGAGGTTATGAGTACATATTAGTGGTAATCGACCATTTCACCAGGTTTGCTCAAGCCTACGCAACCAAAAACAAGTCTGCAAAGACTGTTGCCGACAAGATATTCAGTGACTTTGTCTTGAAGTTTGGATTTCCTACCAGAATTCACCATGACATGGGCAAAGAATTTGAAAATCAATTGTTCTTGGCATTGGGGAAACACTGCCATATCCAGAACTCTCACACAACTCCATATCATCCAGAAGGCAATGGACAATGTGAAAGATTTAATCGTACCCTGTTGTCTATGCTTCGGACCCTGTCACCAGATTCCAAGAAAGACTGGAAAAGTTCCCTTGCACAGGTCGTACATGCATACAATTGCACCAAGAGTGAAGCTACAGGGTATTCTCCATTCTTTCTACTGTTCGGAAGGTCTCCAAGATTACCCATAGATAGCATGTTTGACACTCCAGTAACAGAAAAATACAAGACTCACTCTGAGTATGTGAAAACGTGGACAGATAGGATGACTGAGGCCTACCAAGTTGCTTCAAAGGTAGCTACTCAAGCTGCACAAAGAGGAAAAGAACACTATGACAAGAAGACTCATGGAGTTGAACTTGCACCTGGCAGCAGAGTTCTTGTAAGAAATCTTACTGAAAGAGGAGGACCAGGAAAATTGAGATCGTTCTGGGAAGATGCCGTACATGTTGTCCTTAGGAAAAAGTGTGAAGATAGTCCAGTGTATGAGGTCAAGCCAGAAATTGGAAAGGGCCGAACAAGGATTCTACACCGCAATTTGTTATTACCATGCGATTACCTACCCGTCGACAGAGATCAGAAGATACCTGACAGACCCAGTGCCAGAAAACAAGGTAAAGTTCCAAAGACTACTCAACTGCCTACACAGATATCTGAGGAAGTATCAGAAGATGAATCCGATCATGAACAAGAGCAATGGAGATCTTTCATCCCTGTAACTCAGAGAGATCACACAAGAGAAGACACAGAGTTGAATCCAGAAGCAGCAGAGTTCTACCCCTGTGAGTTTGAAACGAGTGGGGAAGTTACAGAAGAAAGTACAGCGGAAGTTCAAGAAGAAAGTACAGAGGAAGCTACAGCGGAAGTTACAGAGGAAACTACAGAGGACAAGCCTGTGGGTCAACCTGAACAAACTGCATGTTTACCAGGAGATATAGAAGAAGAAAATCCTTCACCAGGAAAGCCAACAGAGACAGTTGACTGTGACGAAGGCGAATATGAGGACACTTCGAATGCCCTTCCTCTACGCAGGATACAACCCAGCAGGAATAGGAAACAACCAAAAGTTCTGACTTATGACACTTTGGGTCAACCCAGTAGTACTGCCAGAAATGCAACTGTACAGGTCATAGACTGTATTCATACACTACCCATTTGCCCTAGCTGGTATTTAAGTCCAGAATGTTTTGCTGAGGACTCAAAAAACTGGTAAAAATAGTCACATATATATTGATACAGTCTATTAATTATCACTAGGTTACAGTTGTTTACGTATTTTGAAGATGTTAGGTGTTATTTTCTGTAGTTAACAAAAGGACATTTCTTGCACTCTCACTGCAGATTTTCCAGGTCAAGCAAAAATAGCTTCACGTGATGGAACTAGGTAGTTAAGGTAAAGTCGGCCGACAACAAAATGGATAGAGAGTATAAGGTGGTTATGCTGTATTGTATTGATAACATACCATGGGTATTCCACCTTTTAAAAAACAAAGGACTGAAGTAATAAGATGTTTCCTAGTTCTCCATCAAACCATCTTCTCAATAGCCTACACAAACCTGTGTTGTAGAGGTTTACTAATTAGTTGGCTATATGCAACAATATCTCACCAGGTACATGAGCGCTCTGGACCAGGTGGGAAACTGTGACATAACTGGGAGTAGATGTCGCAGGGAGGATGGTTCCTCCATTAATGGGATTACTACTTAACCTTGGCTCCCAATGGCTATTGTGAGATGGGGAATGGAATGGTTCTAATACTAAATCTGCATATGTCTGGGACGACATCAAATTTTGTGGGGGAGAGTGTAAGGGATGTCAGGTACCCCATTAAAAAATAATACATTTCTGTTTTATGGCATTTCTATTAATTTACCAGTAGATGGCAGCACAAAGCACAACTGCAAGCAAGGCATGGGAGGAACTAAAAAGTTTGACGTTTTGTTCCTGGGGGAACAGAATAGCAGTTCCTGTCCTTCAGAATAAAAAGTCACCTCACTGATGTCCTTGTATTTGCAGGTAAGAGGGAGTATATTTAGGGTTATAAACAGGGCAAAGTCGATTTAATTTACATCCCTGTGATCAGTAAAGGCTCCTGTCACTACTGTGTGATTGAATAACAGACTGCACAAATGTTAGTGGGTCACACTGTCGCAACATGACTACAGTGTACCAGGAATGGGGTTATTATAGTGTTATGTGTTTATATCTGATATTAGATTGTTTTATGAGACCCCTGTGATGCAGAAGGAGTAACAACATTTCAGCACATGTTTAATTGGTTGTTATTTTCTATGAGGACGTTATTCCTGTATATCAGAATGTTGATATTAATATATATATAGTTATGTAATACTGTAGTATGTATGGACAGAATAGCAGTTCCTGTCCTTCAGAATAAAAAGTCACCTCACTGATGTCCTTGTATTTGCAGAAACTTCTCAATAAAAATAATTCTGATTTCACCCGGTCCGATCCCTTCGCACATTGGAATTATTGACCATACTTTCAGCATATGTGCAACACCACCACCATGTTTGACAGTGGGGATGGTGTGTTCAGGGTGATGAGCTGTGTTGCTTTTACGCCAAACAAAACGTTTTGCATTGTTGCCAAAAAGTTCGATTTTGGTTTCATCTGACCAGATCACCTTCTTCCACATGTTTGATGTGTCTCCCAGGTGGCTTGTGGCAAACTTTAAACAACACTTTTTATGGATATCTTTAAGAAATGGCTTTCTTCTTGCCACTCTTCCATAAAGGCCAGATTTGTGCAGTATACGACTGATTGTTGTCCTATGGACAGAGTCTCCCACCTCAGCTGTAGATCTCTGCAGTTCATCCAGAGTGATCATGGGCCTCTTGGCTGCATCCCTGATCAGTCTTCTCCTTGTATGAGCTGAAAGTTTAGAGGGACAGCCAGGTCTTCGTAGATTTGCAGTAATCTGATACTCCTTCCATTTCAATATTATGGCTTGCACAGTGCTCCTTGGGATGTTTGAAGCTTGGGAAATCTTTTTGTATCCAAACCCGGCTTTAAATTTCTCCACAACAGTATCTCGGACCTGCCTGGTGTGTTTCTTGTTCTTCATGATGCTCTCTGCGCTTTAAACGGACCTCTTAGACTATCACAGTGCAGGTGCATTTATACGGAGACTTGATTACACATAGGTGGATTCTATTTATCATCATTAGTCATTTAGGTCAACATCGGATCATTCAGAGATCCTCACTGAACTTCTGGAGAGAGTTTGCTGCACTGAAAGTAAAGGGGCTGAATCATTTTGCACGCCAAATTTTTCAGTTTTTTATTTGTTAACAAAGTTTGAAATATCCAATAAATTTCGTTCCACTTCATGATTGCGTCCCACTTGTTGACTCTTCACAAAAAATTACAGTTTTATATCTTTATGTTTGAAGCCTGAAATGTGGCAAAAGGTCGCAAAGTTCAAGGGGGGCGAATACTTTCGCAAGGCACTGTATCTTATATGATCCCTATGTTCTTTCTTTCTCTCCAGCGTTATAACAGCACAGGACTCTAAAATGTCCTGTTTTTGTATGTTGTAAACTTATAAGTAGCAACTGAAAAGTCCCATATTTGCTTTGCCTTAAAGATATACTTTACAATGTGGGATGTGGTGCATGTACACTATAGGCCTGTCATTCCAAGTAGCTCTTGATAAAGTTATTACTAAAAATATAAAGAATCAGGCTGGGTTCACAGTTCTGGGAATTGGATGCAGGTTTCCCCACATTCAATTTGCATGTCAGGAGATTGTGACTGGCAATGGAGCCGGTTCACATATCTCCAGAGCGGCTCCGGAGCAAATTGTACAGGAGTCCTGTACAATTTGTGCATCTTCTGATCCATTTCAGGTCTGAATTCAGCCAAAAATTTAGACTGAAATCCGACCTGAAACAGTGAACAGAGACGCACCGGACCCCCCTGCTATGAGCCGCACCGTGTGGCAGTGTGAACCCTGCCTGGAGAAAAAAAAGCAAGAGAAGGCTGACAGAGAGGAGTTGATTTACTAAAGGCAAATGGGCTACTTACTTTGCAAGGGAATTGTCCCCAGAACTTAGTAAATGAGGCCATGTTCTGCTGCCTTCCATCAGCCAATCATGTGCAAGCAAAAATGCTGTTTTTTTTTTTCTTTTTCTTACACATGACTGGGTATTCTGTGCAAAGTGAAATTTCACCACCTTCACCAAGCTGTAGAGAAAATTCCCTTGCAAAGTGCAACTTCTCTTACAAAGTGAACAGCCTTTATGATTTGTAACTCAACCCTAAAGACACAATGCACTAGGCAGGCCCACAGATGCCTAGGTTAAAAGTCCAGCCACATACCTGCATTGTGTATGGCGGCACATCATAGAATACTTACTGCTAAAAACATCCACAGGCATACCTACATTTTGGAGACTTCTCTAACTCTTTGTCCCTGTCCATGACTCTTTACCAAAAATTCCTGTCTTCTTTAAATATTATGTTCATCTTACTCACTACACTTTTATATTGTGTTTTAATTTAGGATGTGTTTATACAACAATGGATGTGATAAAACAATAAAACATGCTTTTCATGCAGATTACTGCCATGCATAGCTGCATACGTGTACTGCCATTTTGTTCTTTATTGCACCCTAATCCATATACACTATATTGTCCAAAGTATTGGGACACCTGCCTTTACATGCAAATTAACTTTAATGGCATCCCAGTCTTAGTCCGTAGGGTTCAATATTGAGTTAGCCCTCCCTTTGCAGCTATAACAGCTTCAACTCTTCTGGGCTGTCCACAAGGTTTAGGAGTGTGTCTATGGAAATGTTTGACCATTCTCCAAGAAGCGCATTTGCGAGGTCAGGCACTGATGTTGGTGAGAAGGCCTGGCTCGCAGTCTCTGCTCTAATTCATCTCAAAGGTGTCCTATTGGGTTGAAGTCAGCACTCTGTGCAGGCCAGTCAAGTTCCTCCACCCTAAACTCGCAAATCCATGTCTTTATGGACCTTGCTTTGTGCGCTGGTGTGCAGTCATGTTGGAACAGATAGGGTCTATCCCCAAACTGTACCCACAAAGTTTGGAGCATGAAATTGTTCAAAATGTCTTGGTATGCTGACGTCTTAAAAGCTCCCATGACTGGAACTAAGGAGCAAAGACCTCATCTGCTGAAAAACAACCACACAACATAATTCCCCCTCTACCAAATGATTTGGACCAGTGCACAAATCAAGGTCCATGAAGAAGTGGATGAGCGACTTTGAGTTGGAGGAACTTGACTGGCCTACATAGAGTCCTGACCTCAACCTGATAGAACACCTTTGGGATAAATTAGAGTGGAGGATGCGAGCCAGGACTTCTCGTCCAATATCAGTCACTGACCTCACAAATGCGTTTTGGAAGAATGGTAAAACATTCCCATAGACACACTCCAAAAGCTTGTGGACAGCCTTTCCTAGAAGCGTTGAAGCTGTTAGTTGAAAAGGGTGGGCCAACTCAGTATTGCACCCTACGAACTAAGACTGGGATGCCATTAAAGATCATGTGCGTGTGAAGGCAGGTGTCCCAATACTTTTGACAATATAGTGTATACTATGTGCTATAGCACAATGCAGAGATGTGAATGCTTTGTATGATGGGTTGAAAGCTATAATACATTTGATATTTTTCATGCTTTCAGATGTGTGTAAGGCCCATTCACAAAGAATAAGCTCCCCTAACATAAGATGTAATAACAAGATATGATAGGAACAAACTTCAACTCCATGCAAAAATGTTTTTTTATTTTTGTCGGAGTGCTGGATCCTCATTCAAATCTTTGCTGTGGCATGTGACCAAGAGCATTGTCTCTTAGAGTGTTTGCAGACAGTTGGGATCAGCTTTTAACCACCTTGGCGGTAATCCTGAGCGTGACTCGGGGTGGATTTTTCATTGCAGGATCGGTAACCCCGAGTCACGCTCGGGGTGGATGTGCAGAGAGCGCAGCGGTGTTCTCTTACCTTCTCCTGGCGATCCAGCGATGATCTCACATTGCTGAGATCGCCAGCCGAGAGTCCCGCTGCTCCGCCGTCCTCCGTCGGTCTGATCACTTCCTAGTTCTGTTCCCTGCAGCAGCAATGCTGCATGGGAGCGGAACTAGGGAGGGAAATTCAAAAAAAAAAAAAAAAAAATAACGTTGCACAAAACACAAAATACATTTTATATTATATATATGCATATATATATATATGTGTATATATATATATATATATATATGCATATATATATATATATATATATATATATATATATATACCGGTATATATATATATATATATATATATATATATATATATATGCATATATATATATATATATATATATATATATATATATATATATATATATATATATGTGTGTATATATATATATATATATATATATATATGCACACACACACATATACATATATAAAATTATATTATTGATTCAATTATAATTCATGCGTTATATATTATATATATATATATATATATATATATATATATATATATATATATACACACACACACACACACATATATCTATATATAATATATAATGCATGAATTATAATCTAATCAATAATATAATTTTATTATATATATTATATATTAAATAATAAAATAATATTATTGATTCGATTATAATTCACGCGTTTGTGTTTCAAATTTATCACATCTGGGATGTCTATTAGACTCTTGTTTTGGTCAGGTTTAAGTCAGTAATTACTAAGAATTGTAGGCCTATAATACATAACGCCAAATTTCCATGAAAACAATTGTACCGCTTTTGGTACATAATTCCTGACATAATCATACCGCCAGGGAGGTTAATTAAGCCGAGCTATCTTTATCACCAATCCAAGTTCTCCATAAATTCTTATGAAGAATTCTCTTCATGAAAAAAATGCTTTATCTCTGGTGGACTCTATAGAACTATATAGATTAATCTCTTGAGCTAGTTATGGAGTTAATTAATCTGAACAACCAAGCCCAAACTGTTAAAGCAACAGTAAAGGTGAAGGTTGATCTCTTTGCCGTTACCCATTCCACCCAAGATAAAGATATATGTTTTGGATGGAGCTGGTATAATATTTTTAGCAGTAGGTCATTTCCAATAGCATACACCTTCCTGTATACTACATATGGGCATCGAAATGGGTATATAGTTTTATAATTGACAGGACGTCATCCTGGGGTTGTAGTAAGGCATTTCTGAGGTGGTATCATCAGTAGATAGCTCACACTAACTCAGCAGGAAATTATTTAGAAGCCAGTCTACACAAAACCAATCTTTATGGTGCTGGTAGATTCCGGTAGAGCTTAATCCTCCCACCTCCAGCTCCTTTTATCACTTCAAGGTCTATGATGTCACTAAACTCATAAACATGCCATTATGAGGGTCTCTGGCTATCCTTATTAGCTTTCTAGGAAGGTGGGGGTAGTGTTGCAGACTTATGATTATTTGGTAGATAATTACTGTTTCCATGGTTGCTTGAAATGCCGGTCGAAGGGGAGTACAGCTGCTGTGCTGACGCAGGTGTTTTTTATATTCTGGTGATATGAGTGCTTTAACATAGACTTTATTGTGTGTGAAAAACACAAAGCATGACAGTATAAACGGGACTTAGACACACATGCGTCAGGTTTTCAGGTCTTTGGGGTTTTAGACCCAACATTCTATTTTTGCCTTAGGCGTCTCATGTTTATTAAACCATTCCTGTTCTAAAACTCTAACTATTCCCTTTACCTAAATAAAACCAGCTTCGATTTTCAGCCATTGGCTTTATAGAAATTTAATGAACAATCCGTTGGGATGTCTGGCTATAGCATGCGTGTTTTTACCTTGTTGATCTTTATTTCCTGTGTCGGCGCCCAGAGCTTTCATGTCTCAATCTAGGAGATGTATCTTAGTGTTAACTGCTGTTGAGGGATAGTAAATCAAAGCAATGTGTAGTATTTTTTTTATATAAGTTTATATGGTTTCTTTATTTGTTCAGAATTGGAAAAAAAAAATGTATTTCTTTTTATTTATTTATTTTTTTAATTTTTATGAATTTGTAATTTTTTTTGTTTTCTTTTAGTCAGATAAGTATTAAAATGGCACATGCAGCTGCAGGTTCTGTTGCACTTGTTTTTTAAGATTTTTCCAGTCTTACATTTTTACCTGTAAACAGAGCGAGCTGAATGAATCGAGGCCTACGACAGTGACAACATTATGAGTTGGGCTTACTTGCATGAGTTTTTCTTTGGAGAATGTGGTGTCCATCTGCTATGCTGCTGTGGAGGGGTGCTAGTGAGGAGCATTATATGGAATAGGACAATCTCTTGCAGTTGGTGTTTTTACTCCTAAAACACTCACTAGCTTCACCTAGCAGTCTTTTTCTCTGTAATTGAATTTCAATGTCCCTTTTGAACTCTGCTAAAGAAATGGAATAAATACAAAGAACTAAAAAAACACATGGTTTTCAATAATCTGGAGCAATGGGTCATTGGAATGCAATGAAATTAAGCCACATTTCTTTTTTTGAGGGCAAAAGAGCATTAATGAATACCACAAGCACAACAAAAATTGACATAAATGTGGAATTTAGGTCAGCACATGGATACATCAGCAGGCATTTATATTGTGTTCATATTTCTGTAATTAAATAATTATAGTCGGCATCAGGGATGAAAATGTTGTGTTCTCAACGGAGGTGACAAGTCAAGGAACAGCAGTGAGCCATAAAGCATTATAAATGATTATAACCTTAGTATGTCCCTAGTTATTGTCCTTCTATCTATATTTTCTTCTTCTCTGAGCTTACCTGGAAAAAAAGTTATTCTTGTAAAAGATTCATTCCAGAATAAGATAATTGTACTGATAGGAATAACAAAAATGGCATTATTTTCTTTGATATAGCAGTGCATTCAGCACTCATATACAGGAACCAATCATATTTAACAGATGTTAAAGTGATTGTAAAGTCTCTTTTTTTTTTTTTTTTTTAAATAACAAACATGTTATACTTACCTCCTGTGTGCAGTTGGTTTTGCACAGGGCAGCCCGGATTCTCCTCTTCTCGGGTCCCTCGTTCCTGTTCCTGGCCTCTCCCTCCTGTTGAGTGCCCCCACAGCAAGCAGCTTGCTATGGGGGCACCCGAGCCGAGCTGCAGTTCTGTGTGTCCATTCAGACATTGAGCTGCAATTCTGCCCCACCCCCCCCCCTCTCTCCTGATTGGCTCACTGACTTTGATTGACAGCTGCTGGAGCCAATGGCGCCGCGAGACTCATGGACATCACTGGACAGAGAGGGGGCACAGGTAAGGATTAGGGGGTGCTGTGGAGGCTGCTACACACAGAAGGCTTTTTATATTAGTGCATTAAGATAAAAAACCTTCCTGACTTTACAACTCCTTTAACCACTTAAGCCCCGGAAGATTTTACCCCTTTTCTGACCAGGGCCTATTTTGCGATTCGGCACTGCGTGAATTTAACGGTCGCGCGACGCTGTACCTAAACGAATTTGACGTCCTTTTTTTCCCACAAACAGAGCTTTCTTTTGGTGGTATTTGATCACCTGTGCGATTTTTTGATCATGCGCTGTAAACAAAAAAAGAGCGTCAATTTTGCAAAAATAACAATATTTTTCACATTTTTTTATATGAAATTCCCCAAAAAAATATGTAAAAATCTAAATTTTTTAACATGTTCGGCCAATTTGTTTTATGCTACATATGTTTGGTAAAAAAAAAATTGCAAAAAGCGTATTTTGATTGGTTTGCGCAAAAGTTATCGCGTTTACTAACAAAGGGAACGATTTTTGTCATTTTTGTTGTTTTTTTTTTTTTAACGAGTAATGGCGGCGATCTGCGATTTTTTTTGCGGGACTGCGGCATTGCGGCGGACAGATCGGACCCTTGACTGACATTTTTGACACTTTTGGGGTTACCAGTGACATTACTGCAGTAATCAGTGCTATACATATGCACTGTTAATGTAAAAATGACACTGGCAGTAATGAGTTAACTGTATTGGAGAGGGAGGGGTTAAGTGTGTCCTAGGGGTGTGTTTTTAACTCTGATTGGCTGTGGCTCCTTGTGTAAGAACAGAGATCAACGGTCCTACATAGTAGAACCGTCTGATCTTCATTCTTACACAGGGGAGAATGACAGGCGGCTTTGTTTACATTAGCCGCCTGCCTTTCTTCCGGTGTAACGGACGATCACGAGTGCCCAGCGGACATCGGGTCCGCCGGGCACGCGCGCGCGGGGGGGGGGTCCACGACCGCGTGGGAGTGCGCCTCCTGCGGCGAGCGCTCGCTCCCTAGAGCCTCACAGGCTAGCGACGTAGCCCTACGTCGCTTTGCCTGTGAGGGGCTGACTGCCGACGTAAATAGTCATGCGGCGGTCGGCAATCGGTTAAAGCTGAACTCTGGGCACAATTTTCTTTTCCCCGTGCATTGGGACTGTGCCCGCACTGCATGAGTTAACAGCTCATTTTATTCTAGAGGCGAGGACAGTGGAGATTTCCTTACCTGATCCTCCAATCCCCCCCTGCACAAGACCTGACCGTCACCCCCACACTCCAGCACTCTTAAGAATAGACTGTTCCTGATGTCAGCACACTCTATAGACAGGAACAGTCCACAGCTGGACAGTTGGGGAGCACGGCTTTCCAGAGGAGGAAGAATTAGGTGAGCATAAACTTTGTGCTGACCTCTAGGAAAACAAGCAGTTGACCCATGCTGTGCAGATGGGCTTTAAGGTTTAGTACTTCAAGAGCCAAAAATATACAAACAAGACTGTACTGTTAGATTCTGCAAGTGTGTTACAAAAAAAAAACAAAAAACTAAATTCTGGCCTATGAAATAATAAACGCCAAAGAGCTGCACATGCCTAAAAGTATTTGCAAAAACAGGGATTAGACATGTATTTGAAGCTGTTTTTCTCTTGCCTGGGGAAAAGCATTTACAAAAGCCCCAGTGTGCATTGGGCTTATCTGAAAAACTTTCTGTTCAGCCAGTTTCCTCTGCTGCCAATAGCTGGAGACTAGTGGGCCCTTGATATCATGTGAGGGGGTTAGGTTTTAAAGTTGAAGCTGTAGATGCTGGGCTGCACTAGGCATTGCCAGCACTTCCTCTGAGGTAAAAACATACAATGGAGGAAGCACCAATGTGCAAAGTCTTTCAAGAGTCTCGATGGACAGACACAATGTGAAGGAGGAGACCACACTGCTTTAATTTCAACAGTTGGCAGAAGGTTGTCAAACCTCTCCCAGAAATGAAGGGAACCATAATCAACTGGCAGGATTAAATTCCAGAAATAATGACATATCACAAATGCAGATATCGAGTACTGCACTGATGCTACTTACAACTTACTATTGGCAGAACAGCAAGAGATTAATTTGTTGCCATGTGTAACTGACCTTTGCACATTGTCTGCTGTATTATTACATAAATCCACAAGTGCAACTAGAAGCATATTAAATAAGGGGTCTTCGTTAGCTGATGTAACACACCTCCTAGCACAGGGTGCTAAGTAAATCAAATTTTTGTCTCCTTCTTCAATCAAGGAAACAGTGATCATTTGTCTTGGTCTGTTTAGGGTTTCACAGACAGGGAGCTTGACTGCTCCCCCCCTGCCTTTGGAAGAAGCTTCCAAAACTTAGGGAGGGAGATGCAAATATCCAGAATGCATTCTTATCATCCTCCAGCCAATCCCTGGAGAGGAGTGTCCAGAAAGGGGCTGGAAAAGTGGTAAATAGCCTGACGCACTGAAGAGCTGGGTTCTCTCTCCCCAGGAGGGTTCCAGAGCCTGAGGGGTTTGTGCCCTCAGGCAGCCCATGGACTGTGAAGCTGTTCTAGAGGCCTCAGTGGTGTCAGGGCTGAGGGCCTAGATTCATTTGCTTAGAAACTGATTGCAGGACCTCACCATAAGGGATCTGGTCTGGTGAAGGACTGAGTCATTCACTGGACCTTGGCCAAAGGAAGCTGGAAGATGGAAGCTGTCCAGGGTACTTGTGAGTAATTACCCTACATTGATTCCTGTTACTATGCAGTGTTCTGGACAATGAAAATCGGCTACCAGTAGGTGTGCATAGGTGCAAGGTAACCAAATGCCAAAGAAACATGCCTCATGGTCTACAGCTGTGAGGCTTTAGACTGCTCAGAAAATTACCTCATGGTCCCCAGCAGGGGGTCTTAGTTTGTTCAGAAAGTTACCTCATGCTGTGGGGGTTTAGACTGTCCAAGTAGAAGATTTTCCTCTATTTGCTAGGTGCTAATTGTATCCCATGATATTGCATTTTGGTGTATTATATACCCTAACCCCTCTCCTGTTAAGAATACATTCTAAAAACACATCCCCTAGATCAGGTGTGTCAAACTCAATTTCATTGTGGGCCTCATCAGCATTACGGCTACCCTTTAAAGGGCCAGTTGTTTCTGTAAGACTATAAAAATTTAGATTAAGGGATTTTTTCTCAGAGAACAGGTGCAGGAACTCAACCCCCCCCCCCCCCCCCCCCCGCCGAACCTCTGAATGGTGGGTATGGCCAAATTGCACTAACAGTGAGAGAATCTTAAAGGGGCAAAAAATCTCCGGAATACATTATGTGCAGAGATCAGAGGGTACACAATGTACAGAATACAGAAATCAAGGGTTCAGTACTTGATAAGTACAGGGTTCAGGGATGCACTATGTACACAGTGAGTGTCAGGGTTGTCCTATGCACAGAATTCAGAGTTCAGGGGAGGGGTGCACTGTACACAGAGTGCGGGGTTGCGGAGCACACTACATACAGAGTCCAGGGTTTAGGGTTGCGCTATGCACAGTGTGCAGGGTTCAGCTCTCTTATACAGGCTGTCCACAATTCACTTCCAAACTTCCTTGTCTCTGACCCCTACACCACTCTCTCCCATCCCCCACCTCTGCACACATCTCCCTACACAGCTATCATCTCTCACCCCAAAAGCTTCCTCGCATCTCACCTACTTTCGTCTTTAATACCTCCCAGAAGTGAAAGCGGCTTCACCTCTCTCACTTGCAGGGAGATCATTGGTCGGCATCTGTGTACCCAGGCACATATGGAGATCACAGTGCAGCATAGCATGTGATGCTCCATCCCACATTGCACCTGCAACTGCATCTTGTGCTAACCGTGAGTGGAGGGCAGGCAGGGATTAGTAAGAGCCACCGAGAGGAAAGCTGTCCTTGTAAACATAGAATACTTCTGTGTGTACAAGTTACAGCGGTGAGCGGTGAGCAAAGGGGTAGAGCCTGGATGTGGTTGAATGGAGTTCCATTGTTTTTTCCGACTGAAAAAGGCCCTGGGGGACCACATAAAATGGCCTGGCAGGCCTGGTTTGACCCACAAGCCTTGTGTTTGACACATGTGCCCTAGACTGTATCATTGAAGCCAGTTTGAAAAGACTGGTGCTTGAGGGAACAGGCAGTTTCTGTACTATTAGGGAAGAACCAGGTAATACAAGGGACCCCTATGGGGGAGAGCTACACTAGTATCAGTATATGATCTGGGATTCATAAAACACCTGCCTGAAAGATGGACTTGTTGTATGTGCAATCAATGACTACCTAGTTAAAGCGGAGTTCCGGGCACAAAATCAATCTTTTTTTTTCTTGCGCCCGTCTGCTAGTTCTCCTTCACCTGAAAAGGAATGGGATAGTTAGGTTTTTTTTTTTTTTTTTTTTTTTTTTTTACTCACCTTGTAATTGAAGATCGAAAATACTCACCTCAGTGTACTTCCTCCCTCTGAGCCGCGGCTCCGCCGTCACTTCCTGTCTTGCGATGATTCCTGGGAGCTGAACGTCATCGCTCCCAGGAATCAATGCAACGGCACCGGCCCCTCTCGTCACTTCCGGGGCGATTCCCCTGCTAAACAGCTTCTGGGCATGCCCAGAAGCTGTGGAGGAATGCGGCGCCGCACCGGAAGTGACGAGAGGGGCCGGTGCAGGCGCATTCTGGGAGAAGAGGACGCGGAAGAAGACGCAGAAGAGGACCGCGCCGGCTTCAGCTGCCCACAAGAGAGATGGAAACGCTGTGGAAGAAATTTTATAAGTGAGTATTTCTTCTTGCAGGTAAGTGCGAACCGGGACAGATCAGAGGCTAGCCATTGTGGAATGTACTAGCCCTGACTGTCCCGGGGGTATGTTCAGTGAAAAATGTTTTCTGTGCCCGGAACTCCGCTTTAAGCAACCAAAACAAAAAATTACCACCAACAATAAAAGTATCTGATTAACTTCATTTGTATCTCTTTGTTCAAAGTGTTACTAAAGGCAAAACTTTTTTTTAGTTTTGAATAGAGTAGAGATTAAATAGAACACCTGCCAGTTTTTATTGGATGCCCTGGGTGTTTACCATTATCATTCAGAGTGAAAGAAAAAGAAAACCCCACATTTTGGGTTGTCCCCAGAAAAGTAATAGAAGGTTAATATTCCAATGGGGACACTAGTTCCAGTGACCTGGGGGTCCCCAAGGAATTCCCTTAATTTTGAGGTATTTCTTCTCTCTTCCTGTTTGGCTATGGGACAGGAAGTGAAGAGAAAGGAGAAATCTCAGCAATGGGACACAGATGGCGAAAAAATATGGCAGGGTTTATAACCCTCCCTTTACTCTATCGAAAATGAGAAAAAAAAAGCAGAAAATTGTATCATACTTACCATAATTTTATTTTTCTGGTGCCTATCCATGGCAGCATACGTGTGATAGTAGCCCCGCCCACTTCCGCCCACAGGACCAGTGCATAGCTATAAAAAGTTAACACCCACACACAGGGGTGCAACTAGCACCTTCAGGGCCCTGGTTCAGGAAACCAAAGAGGGCCCCCCTGACCCCCCCCACCCATCGGTCCCGGGGCCCTTCCCTTTATGCCTGGGGCATTTCCCACTGATCCAGGGGCCCTTTATTACCGCTCAACAGCCAGACTCTTTCACATGTTCTGCAGTTGGGCCCCCTTCCTGCCATCTTGGGCCCCCCCCCCCCCCAAGGTGGTGGAAAGCAAGAGATATGTCACGAGCACACCAGGCAACTCCATATAAGGGTCCAATGTAAACGACCACAGGCTCCTGATGCCATGACAACAGCAATGCTGTGAACTTCCTGCAGCTTGAATTCTTCAATATTTATTATACTAGAAGCTGGCTTCGGATAAGGGCAAATGTCTGCCTTGTAGAAAAATAAATTTAGCACCATTTGTGATACCTTACTCATCCACATCAAACTGCAAATCCCTGCCCCCTACTAGGGACATTCAGGAGCGAAGTTGCATTGGTCATCAAACAACTTACTGCGGTTGAGGTGGGAGATGATCCTGCGCAATATGCCTACTTCACCTTACTAAGAGACATATTCAGAAGTACCGGAAGTCCCTGACAACTCATCTTCTCAAGGCGAAGGCCTGCATTCCGGCCATATGGAGGCAGACGCAACCCCCACTCTGAAACGGTGGTTCTCTAAAGTGACTGAAATCCAGTGTATGGAAGAACTGACATCAACATTGAAAAACTCAGAACTGACATGGGACTGCTGGATGCCCTGGGTGCATTTTACAGGTACTGAGGCCTACTTGCAGGCCATCGGCTAAGTTGCTGCAGAGTACTCTGCCTCCGCTTGGTATGTGCCCTGGTGTCCATGCCCTGGCCCTCTCCTCCCTCTTGCCTCCTTTCCCCATCTAGCTCCTTTCTTTTCCCCCTTCCGCCCCCTCTCTTCCCTCTACCCCCATGCACTCCCCCTTCCCCACAGTCTTACGTTACTTTACCTTCACTGTTAGTTCTGTTGCCAGTGTATCGTTAGTATATCAGGACCCGCCTTGCTTAAGCGGTATGTAAGGTGTCCTCAGGCCAGGGTTGGTGACTTGCCTTTGTGCCTCCCCTGGCACACGTTTGCACCGAGCGCACCTTCCCTATCTATACCTTAAAATTGTTCTCGTATAGCACCTGAGTGTATCTGCACATTGTCACCACTTGCCTGTCGCTACTGTTTGTGCCTAAGAACATGTATGCCTGTGCTTTTGACTGCTGACTTTTACTGTTGTTTGGAGTGACTTTGTTCTCTTTTTCCTTTTGCCTCTATGAACGGTGCTTTGTTTTCAATAAAGAAATTAAAAAAAAAAAAAAAAAAACTGAAAATCCCCAGGACAGGCCCCGGAGTGCACCCCCTCAAGGAGACATACCCCCCAAAGCCTACACCAAAAAAATCACAGTGCAGATTGAAAAGGACAATGGACAGCACCAAAATGCCCCCCCGCAGCAAGTGCGTTACTTCGGCTACAATCACCCCAAGCCCCTGGTAGAACACAGGGAAAGTGAGGATAGAAACCTAGGGAAGTAAAGGCTGATAGATAAACTGTAAAAAATGACCACCAGCTGGAAACCTCCTTTGAGTGAACTGGAACAGATCAAAGAACTGAATAAGGATGTTCTGTTTGAGGAGACAGATAGAAAGTAACCAGAGCAAGATGGAGAACTGGGCTTTAACAACTTTCTCTTATGTTTAACTGTAAAAGGTTCTATGCCAGACAAGGTCACCAGTCTTGAACAGTCACCTCTTTAAGTGAAGGCTATGAGTGAACTACTTAACATCCCACAAAGTCACATGTGCAGT
The DNA here is from genome assembly GCF_965119305.1 of Pelophylax lessonae. Lineage (NCBI taxonomy): Eukaryota > Metazoa > Chordata > Amphibia > Anura > Ranidae > Pelophylax > Pelophylax lessonae. The sequence goes on along the minus strand of NC_138770.1, from coordinate 175,457,760 downwards.
AATATTGAGAGCCAAATACTGACCTAGGCCCAGTTTCAGGAAATGACTTTCCCAGCGAATACATGTTTAGGGATAAAGTCCTGAGGCTTGCACCAAGATAAGCAATCCCCACATGTCTAGCAATAGATTTAACATGAAGAATTAGACCTCCCTGCTTAGGATCAAGGGATTCCTAGATTCCCCTGATGCCTGTCTCAAAATTTGCTGTCACAGGCAGTTTGAAGCTGGATGGCAAAACACATTCCTTGGGAACAGATGATCCTTATCCAGTATATCCCTTGGAGCAGCTGTCTGGCACCGCTTTTAGGTTGGCTTACCACATCTGCCTTGATCAGCCTGGAACACCCAAATGCTTTCCATTCCAAACAAGCAAGATAAACAAGGGTAGAACGTACTGAAAGTTACAGGAGCATCCTACCAGAGGACCACTGCACCTACGCGAAAACTGCCTAGCCTTTAGTTTGACCTCAGGGGCCCGGTAGTCAACATCTGAAGTTGCCTATCTGGGACATACCTCAAGCAATAGCTCCAGGGGTAGAAATCAGTTTACCAGGTTTAGGCACTGCTGTCAAATGCAGTCTGCCTGCCAAGATGTGTACCTGGAATGCTCATGCCGGTCAAAGCTGGAGCCTGACGTTTTGCCAAGGATACCAATCTAGCCTTTTGCTACTGCAAAACTCTGGATCCACCTGAAAATTGAAGTTGAAGGATTCCTTAAAAAAGGAAGAGACTTCCTTGCATGAGAGCTAGACCCCTGAGCCTCAGAAATACGGAAATTACCTGATTAAAGGCTAAGTCAACTTGTCCCTCATAGAATAAAGGCCAGTAAAAGCCTGGGGTGAAACCAAGCCAAAGGAATTGCATCACATGAGGCTACCTTCAGTTCTAGGCCTCTGATACAAAAGTGGAGATCCAGATAGCTCCTGGTACAGACAGCTTGAATCTGAGACTAGAATGTGTATGAACCTATCCAAATTACTGGAACATCTGGAGGACCATGTCAGGTTACTCGATAGAGCCTGCACCAATTATTCCCCATCTAAGGATCTCTCTATGAGAATATTTCAGGAAGGCAATGAGGCTAGTACTGGGTCCAGCATCCTAATACATGAAGTGCTGACCAATAGACAAGGGGCAGGATCCCAGAATGGTAGTGCATGGGTCCAAAATGAAGGCACAGAAATTGCTTAAGGGATTAGAATAAAGATGGGCCCAGGCGCGCCCAGGTCCCCAGTCCCAACCCACCCACCCTACCCCACCAGGAAGCCGAAACCGCACACAGCCAACCACAGGCAGCGAGACACCCCCCGGCCAGTGCAGCTACAGACTGAAAAATGCCCCACTTCCCGGGCCAGGACCAGGACACCAAACACGCCTGAACTCCCAGATGAAAACATTAATTATCTTTGATGCCCACCAAGCCAGAAAGTGACCCAGGTGAAGGGAGGCAATGCAAATTTTGTATTTTTCAATGGATAACTTGCATCTGAACCCAGCCCCTTAAAGCTTCAAGATGCATACCAGATAATGCCACCATGGGCTCTTGGATAGTGAACTGTTTGCCACCACAATTGGGGCAGAAGCACCTTGACCCAGAAAACCTTCAGAGGATATCCAGAGACCACAAATGGAGAAAAGACGCTTCCTAACAATTAGAAGGAGAAAAAGACCTTGCAATCTGTACTCTAGCCTTCTTCCGCTAGTAATGACAAGTGTTCAACTTCAGCCACATCTCTTATGCTGTTGACCTGGTCTGTCTCAGAGAGAACCTTTCCTTGGAAGACCATGCAGGCTACTTCTTCCCACTGAGGAAATGCTGTAGCAACTTTGTTATCCAGAGCCTGCTCTGTATTCTTACTTGCGATGCATACTAGCTCATTATGTGTTTGTCTTTCAGGTGTTCATTTAAAAAAAAAAAAAAAATCTGAGGTTTTTCTTTAAGGAGATTCACCCTCTCTATTTGTTCTGTTTACCTTTATCACCAAGAGTGAAAGTAAAAGAAAATCCCAAGTTTTGGCTTGTCTCTAGAACAAGAGGCTCCATTCATATTTGGCATTTTGGGATCTCTGGAAAAATCGCTGGATCTCAAATCGCACTGCGATCGCAAAATGCATGTTCAGGAGCCATTCATTTTTTAAGGCACTTAAAACACAGTGGAGTTTACAGCAATTGTCATGCAGCAACCGCGGCAGACTGCAACGTGCAAAACGTGTTGCTCAAAAAGGAGCAGGAGCTTATTTTGGGTGTCAAGCTTTGCCCGTTGCTGTTTTCCGCGATTGTCATGCAATAACCATGGCAAAACCACACTGCTTTTAGGGGACATTTAAAGGAATGGCACCCAAACATGCAATTTGCGATTGGAGTGCGATTTAAGATCATGGGCAGAAGCGCAGCGATTCTGCTTGAGATTCCAAAAATGCCAAATGTGAATGGAGCCTAATGGAGGGGAAATCTAGACACTAGTTTTGGTGACCCTGGTGGCAGCCAGGGATTCCCTCACATTGGAGGGATTTTTTCACTCTCCCCAAAGGCACACAGATCTCACACTCTCCCTAATGGGACACAGATCTCTCAATCTCTCCAAAGGGACACAGATCGTATAAAAAAAAAGAAAAATTGACAGGGCTTATAATCCCACACCCCCCCCCCCCGCCCCCACCCTTGATCTAACCAAAATGGAAGGTTGTTTTTAAATCTACTTTAAATATACACATGTAAGGGAATGAGTCTGATAACTATTTCCATGCCTTCAATCTCCCCCCCAACTTGCTGCATTTCAGTGTTTGCACCTGTGAAGGACGTGTGACTCAAAGACCTTGTGAGTTTTTGATGCATTTTCCATTCATTTCAAAGGGGAGGTGCGTTTTTTTTTTTTTTTTGTTTTTTTAACTGCACAAAAAAACAGGGTCAGAGGGGGTACCTTGGTAGAGGACCCTGCTGCTCCAAGTAGCACTGCAACCATAAACCACCTACCCCTGACCACTTCTTAATTGCTCCTGTGTTTATGTGAAAATACCTTATCTGCATTAGGAAATCTATCTATTTGTCTCAGTTGGCAGCCCAGGATAACTGGTACAGGGGGCACAAAATCACAAAATTGTAGCATGCAGGGCTTTTAAAAATGCAACTGTCTGGTGTGAAGTGTTCCATAGGATTTATTGGTCATGCATTTTTCTTACGCTTTTCTTCTTTTAGTAAGGCAAAAATGAAAAAAAAAAAAAAAAACGGTCAGTGAGAAAGGGCCCAAAAGAGATGTATTTTCCAATTGCTTGAATGTACAGTCAAACACCTTTAAAAAGTATTGTAGGGAAAATCTTTGGATTAACAGTGAATGTTGCAGCAAAAGCTATTTTTTTACATTACTTTTTTTTGGCTTTTTATTTTTATCTTGTTGTTTAGGCTGGAGTCCTGTTTTAACCTGAATTTCAGATGCCAATCTCACACCGTGACCTCCACCTCCAGTTTACACATAGGGCGCACAAAGTTTTATATGTAGCACCCTACAGGTAGGTGCTAGGTAAAGTATAGTAGACATTGGCTGCTTAACAGCAGGGCCATGATTTAAGCTGGACTGTCATGTCTCCCAGGTGAGGTTACTGAAAGGGGAGTCTCCCCACTGGCTCTGTGAGAGGATTCTCATAGGGCAGTGGAGGAAACCCAATCAGTGGCTCAGTCAGGCTTGTATCTACCCCAGAAGGCAGATTCTGCCGCAGAGGATTCTGGTAGTGGGTATAAGTTTGAAGGGAATGCATAACGCAGTGTCTTTGGCGGGAAGCAGTGTCCCAGGAGGGAGAGTACGGCTGTCTCTCCTCCTGTCAGAGGAAGCGGGTGTCCAAGGTGGCGGCCTGGGAATCCAAGGAGTGTGAAGCTGAGCTTCAGAGGGGATCCGGTGTGCTGAGAACCAGCAGAGAGAGAGAGAGGGGTCGAGTTCCAGGAAAGCCTACAAAGGTCATGAGTACTGTGGACTGCCCCTGGGGGTCTGCCTAGTGTCAGAGAGAAGGTTCTAGGGATCCGGAGAAGGTTCTAGGGATCCAGGAGTCAGCTAGCTGTTAAAGGGGGTGCCTGGTCAGAGGACTCTGAAGTAGTAGAGGGGGTACCTAAGTAGAGGGGGTACCTAGGTAGAGGACCCTGAAGTGTGAAAGGGCGCACCTGTAGTTTGGGCCCTGAAGAGTCAGTGTACAGTGGGAAGTGTACAAGTTAAGAGTTGCAGCAGCACAAGTATCTACACAGAGCTACCTCTGCAGGGCTTGAGTTTGCTGTTCAGTGACTTTTGAGCTAAAGCAGTGTCAGGAGTCAAGTCTTCCACAGTCCTGGATCTTCTGAGTTAAATTCAAGGTTCCAGCACAGTTTCAGTACTACAGTATCTTTAGGCGTCAGGAAGCGCTGGTCGGCATTCAGCTGGCGTCAAGGCAGCGCCAACAGGCATTTTTCTTCAAGAGTCCCAAAGTGTACCTAGTTGAACCAGAGGAGTATCCCACTCATTCCCTTCTCCCATGCCCTAAATACAATAAAACAAAACAAACCAAAGATGTCAGAATGGTCATTGTCTCAGTTCTCACACCTGGGTTCACAACTCAAAAGTGTTGGAGGTGTCACCGGTAACAATAGCAGAGGCCTGGAAAAACTGCCACATATATATGACAGTGCCAGGACTATACAAGTGTTGCAGAGACAGTTACGTAGGTTGATAAAGAATTTTAAAAGTTACAAAAACACTAAACTTTTCCTTTTAGACCTGTGCACTAGGCAGAGGGGCCTTTCTGTACTCTGCTATACTAAGTTGTCTTCCTGATCTCAGCATCTCTTCTCACAGATCAAAGAAAGCAGATGGCTTATTCTCGTCAGGAAAGAAACGCTTCTTTTGATGTGTGTATGAGCTGCTGGGATTGTTGTGTTAGCGTGGTGTAGACTGAGCTCCCTGCCTACACCAGCGGGTCTCACAGGAGCTTACAGCGAGCAACTACCTGCTCTGTGTAATGACTTCCCAACTGAACAGCAAGTTCTGTGCAGGTAAAAGAAGGACGCAGAGAAGTAGGAAGAAGGTCAACCTACTGACTGAGGATGAGAGGATCTGCAAATTACATAGGAACATGCTGGCAAGGAAGGAAGCATAATAAGGAAAAAACTAGAAGTATGTTCTCTTTCCTGCTGTGTATGCACTGCTGTTTGGATGTTAGTGCTTTTTCAGTTGAAGTTTTTGGCCTAGGTAGATGACATAATACTATGGTCACGTCATTTCTTAGATGTCTGGCTAATGTATAATATTTTCTGCTGTGATTCATGAACATTCCCTGCATTGATGAAGTAGAGGGGCAGCTCCCTGGACCAGTGTTGACAGAAAAAAAGAAGGGGTAGGTCTTAGTTAAGGGGCAGGGGTTTGTGTGAGTTGAATTTTGACACAGGAATAAAATGAGGCCAGACATTTCATACATACTCATAAGCAGTCTAGCCCTATTATGGCAATCTGGGCCTACCGTACAGGGACACTATAAAGTGGAACTGAAATCAATGCACTGACATCCATGCAACATGGATGAGATAACTTATAAACTGATGATTTTGTTCAGAAACAAGTGACACTTAACATAGTTACATGCCTCCCTTATGTACAAAGTTTGAAAGGTGGGGGAGCTTCTTATGCTTATTGCATTCAACCAGCCCACTAGGATACATTAGCATGGGACGGGTAAGATTACCAATCTTCCATTGGAGGAACCACCAAGGCACTCAAGTTGGCCTAACCAGTTTCCTGTGGCTGTGCAGTCCATACCACAATAGTCCCCAGCATTGGACCCCATTACAGCCCACAATGTACTGGTCCATTTCCAACAAATGTTCCTGTATAGGTGATAAGGTAGAATGAAAGGTCCACACCAAACATGCTTTGACGGCCTTGCTTTTACTAAATAAAATAGATAAGTAAAACATATGTACAGGTAGTTCTTTCAGCCTTCTAGGTGAAGTCAACACATCTGTTACAAACCAATAGACAGCACAGTTTAATCAGGGGGCAGAATTCTGCAAGACCTAAACACTCTGGAAGGCCATTTCTAAATGATCTCATCAATCCCGTCACAGGATAAAAACAGTTCCAAAACAAAATCCCTTTGAAATACGGCAGCCTAGATTTTTGCTCCTTGCTATCCTACAGCCCAGAAGGGAGGAAGCACACTGTCTAGACCTACTGCCATTGTGGGTACTGATCGACTGTCAGGGGTGTCATGGCAGAGCTTGGAACTATGTTCGATCCCAGAACAGGGATTCTGACAGGAAACCTTAGCAGGACACAGGTTCATCAGAGGCGGGAAGTCTAAGTGCTAGCCGGTATTCACCAGGGCCCTTGATGGTGGGGATGGATTTGGCTGCATGCTAACAACAGGTCGCGGTCCTCCGGATTCCCCAGCCAGGCCAAGAGCAGGTCCAGGTCCAATAGCCAGTAGCGGATAAGCAGATCAGTGAATAAAAAGACACACACTGACCTAGGTCAGTGAATCAGCGCTCACTGGACCATTTTGGAGGGGACCACATGACCAGTGGTACCACAGATAAATCACCAATAAAAAAAAATTAAAACTATAAATGGATAAATAATTAAATTAAATTGGGTAACAATGAAAATATTGAGAATATTTGCAGGGCAAACAAGATACAAGAACCTCAAGTGTGTAGAAGTCCTAATCAATCATGCAATGATCCCGGATGGATCCTTGCTGATGAAAGAGTACAAAAAGTCCAAATCAGGGTACTGGGGTGAAGATTGGACAGGCAGCTCCTCAAGAGGTAGGGATACCCTCCAAACATGTAACAGAGAAAAGAAACAAGGGCGCCAAGTCATAAAGGTAGATGAACAGCTGTGTAATTTAATGTAGTAACTTACATGTTAAAAACAGGTGTTCCAATGAAACAGCATGCATGGTGTAAAAGGACAGTCCCCACAGTAGATCCGATGGAAGATGCAAATGAAGGACAGTCACATCTGGGTCCTGTGTGGCGCGTCCTGTGTAGTGGTGAAGGAAGTCCTGAATACCGGCAATGCCGGGTGATGCTGCAAATGGCGTGGGCTCCCTGGCTGGGCAGCCTCACCGCTGTCTGACGTACAGCAGGAAGGTAATAACCCGGAACCGGAAATAGAAGGACATGTCTGTCGGTTCCTCCACGGAAGCCGACAGGAACGTACACTGAACCGAGAGTGGAGGGCGGGCTGCTGGATAAGCAGATCAGGGTGAGGCAGAGGAGTAGTCAAGACAAGCCAGGGTCTGGGCGGGCAGCAGGCAATCAAGGTCAAGGCAAGCCGGGTCAGATGATCAGGAACAACAGGTAAATTCAGGTACAGGAGACAGGAAAGCTGACGATCACACAGCAAAGATTCAGTATAACCACTACCCTTAAATAGGTTGCTTGGTGCCAATGGTGATTGCGCACGCATGCGTGTTCGCGTTAAAGGGAGGTAGTCTCTAACTATTCAAGGCGCCTCTGCGTACGCGCATGCGCATAAGCGTTTGCCGGTTTGCGGCGCCAGTGCACCTGTGCATAATAGTAAATATCTGTCAGCAAGTCACCTCCAGAAATACAGATACTTCTTAGTAAGCTATGGTGAGCTTTCCCACTTCCACTCTGTAAAGGGTGCCTCTCCATAGGCAGGGCATAAACTACATTAAACCATAAGGAGCTCAATGTCTATTTTGCTGTTTCCGACAGTGGTGGGGAACATGGTAACTACAACAGGGCACTTCTGTTTTTTCTTCACTACAGTTTTACAACAAAACTGGAATCAAACGCATACTCATAAACACAGTTTACAATTTAACACATTTTAACAGTAACATTGAAATATTGTAAAATGTCATAAGTTTTAAAATGGAATCTCAGTACAGCACAACTTTTCTTTAACAGTGCTTTATGCTTTGTGAAAATGCATCTGCTGCTATCCTTCCACAGTAATGACTTTCCACAGGGGTCTCTCTCATGGGACCTCGTTATAAAGAGCTAGTTTTACATGGCAACCCTCGTGTTCTCTACGGCTGTAGACAGAACAATGCTAAAAATGCCTATCACTGATTAGGAAGAATGGTGGTGGGCCCTAAGAAGACACCCTCTGTAATGACAACTGCTTTTTAGACACAAAAATGTCAATGAATGCCTTAATTTGGTGAATTCATGGAATTAGTGAATCTGATTAGGTGGAAAGTATGAAATAAAAAGACAGCAGAAGCCTCCATTTGTTGACACCGGCAGAAATGTACAGACCTTAAAAATGTAGGATACTCAAGGTTGTCTACAGGTCTGTGGAAAAATAGCTCTATATAATTACTTTTTTTTGCTATATATTGAATCAGTAAATAAAAGAGCAAAGTCATAATCTGCCAAAGTTTGCAATATTAATAAATATCTAGGAAGTGTTGAGGTGTCCCTACAATTATAGGCAGTTGTTTATAGAAAAAGAAACGACCTTTGAGTCAGCGACTCTCCACTTATCAAAAAGGTTTTTGAGAAACAGAGCATGTTAAACTGAAAATAATAACTTTGTAAAGGACTGAATTTATTTTCATGAAGGCTGTACTTGTCTTTGTTTAAAAAAAGAACAAAAAAATGTATAACACTTTCTTAGGCCTCTTTCACATGGGCGTTGCGTATGTCCGTATATCCCCCTATCCGTTTGCGGGTGATATACGGACATAATGAATGTCAATGGGATTGCGGATGTCAGAGGATGACCATCCGCTGACATCCGATTTCCATCCTTTCAGTTCTATTCCGTTTTTTGGAGCGGAACAGAACCCTATTTTTCTTCCGTTTAAAAAAAAGGGAACGGATGCAAAATCAGATGTCAGCGGTGTCATCCGCTGACATCCGCAATCCCCATAGACATACATTATGTCCGTATATCATCCGCAAACATATGGGATGATATGCAGACATACGGAGCGGATGACACAAGTGTCATCCGTGTCCGTGAAAAAAAAAAAAAAAAAAGTGCCGCAGCGGAGGAAAAAAACGGAGCGGCCGTGTGAAAGAGGCCTTAGACTATATCACTTTTCCATTTAATGCAAACAGACAGTGCCTCCTGATAATACACAGGCAAGTATACTCATCCATCTATGTTCCTTCACCAACTCATTACTCTCTGAGTCATCACTCTGTTTCTCAAATCTAACACTGGGCATTGTGTTACTGGGAATGCAGAACTTTATTTTCCCATAAGCTGGTAGTGGTTGAAATTTTGACCTAGGCATAGCACTAATACAAATTTGGGCTGCAACTAACGATTATTTTAATAATCAATTAGTTGCCGCTTATTTTTTCGATTAATCGATTAACCGGATAAAATCATAAAAAACTCAATATGCCTTTTTTTTCATTTATTTAAAATAATAATGAGCAAACAGAGTGTAAGTGCTGGTTCACACTTGTGCGGTTTGCGAAATCGCATGTAATTCGGAGCGCACTGCTCCTAAATTACATGTGATCTCATGTGCGGATGCGAGTTCATCCATACACTTTGTATGGCTGAATTTGCAGCGCAACCACAGCAAACTCGCACATGAGGCTTTTTTTGAGCCGCCTCAGAATCGGATCGCACAGTGGTTCACACTTGTATGAATTGATTCTGTGCAAACTTGCAGATCGCACTGCAATATGCGATTGCAACTGGGGGTGTCGTTAACTTTTAATTTGCACCCCCTTTGTATCGCATATGGCAGTGAACTGCCAGATGTGCGGATGTGGGGAGGGGGGAGGGTCACGGAAGTGCAGAGCTATGAGACAGTGAGTGCACACTGCAGCTTCACAGAGGAGACGGAGCTCGCTGACAGTCGGGGAATGTCAAGAATGCAGCACAACTAATCGACGGAGCAACTAATCGATAATGACAATTGTTGACAACGATTGTCATTATCGATTATTATCGATTTAGTCGATTAGTTGTTTCAGCCCTAATACAAATGCCCAGAGCATTCTGGGAATTCTATTCCCAAGTAGGAGCCCACATACAGTTAAGCTGGGACTGTCGCTACAAGCCCTATAATGACCATTGACCACAGAGAAATGTGGAGGCGCTAGAAAGATAAAACAAAAAGCTTTGAAAGAAGCCGGGCTGTTGGGGAGAGATGCTCTGATGGGAAATGTGGAAGGGAGAGTTGTGCTGTACATTATTTAATAGACTAGGCTTGGCTAGACTACTTACAACGAGGCCAATTCAGAGTTTGCAGGACCAACTGTCTAGTTCGAAGCAGAATCCCTAGGTGGATCCAAGGTGGAGTGGTCACTATCCAGAATCGCCGCAAGCTGACTGTTTCCAGATTGCCACTGCTGCATTATCAACTAAGGGGGCTCCCCACCGTCACATAGACAGAGAGAGAGAGCACTCCAGCATCCAGAGACTGCTGCTACAGGACCAGGAGAGAGGGTATGGGCCCCATTTAACTGCTCAAAGTAATTCATGACTTCCCCTTCCTTGCAAATCCAATTTAAAGGTACCCAATCTCTACATTTGTCTTGTTCCCCTAAAAGGAAACAAAGTGTGAGTGATACAGGTTAAGGCTTCCCTTTGGGGGGGGGGGGGGGTGGGGGGTAGGATTTCTTCTTGAACAAATTTGGGAGAGGAGTTGGGTTGTTCATCCTCAGAAGTGTGGAGTAGGAATAAACAAGAAAGTGTGGGGGCACTAGCATTACTCCAATGGAGAAATGTTTATCACTTTGAGAAAGAATATACATACCTGTAAAAGCAGCTGTACTCTAATGTTGGAAACTGTGTTTTGTAGTAGATAGTTTATTTTAGATTCTGCAGCAACCTGATGTGACTCTTTCTTTATTGGGGGCTGTAGATAGATTGTGGAAAATGTTCAAACCACTGAAGAATTGCGACATATTGCATATTGAGAGACAAGGGCTGCGGTTGGGACTTAAGTGGTCAGACTGGTGCTTCCCAGTAATGGTTATGTACACTTTGTGGGTGCCGGTTTGCATACTCACTGAGAAGCTGTGTTTGACATGGAACAATCAGTCCCTGTGTCTGTGGTATTAACCTGGAAAGATGATACATTCTGTTTCTCTGAGTGCTGGATTTGGGCAAAGCAATGCATCCCTTGTGTTGGCAAGAGAATGTGCAGCTAAAGTTAACTTGGGAAAGCTCAGGTTTCCTGTGTCTGGACAAAGCTGCTAGGCCATACATAGTTGTCTCTTTGTGGGGAACTCCGGTTCTTTTCCATCTAATCCCCCTCTTTTGGGGTACATTAGGGGGAAAGGGGATAGGGATATTCCAGAGGGGATCTTGTGAGGATTGGGTGGGTTAGTCCGGGGGGAGTTGCAGGGAGGGGAGGAGGAGGGGTGGCACCGGGTAATTTACACTGGAACTGATTTTCATAAAAATTTTAAATGATTTGAAATAAATAAATAAATAATTGTAGTAGCCCTTGCAGGTATTGCTTACATATAGTATCAGTTTTTTTTTTTTTATAGAGTTTTGTATTTAAAAAGGCATCCAGTATATTGAAAAAGCCAATGCATGCCAAAGTTTAAATTTAGCATTTTTTAGTATTGCATATGTTAGAGAAATGGAATCTTCTTTGTTTTATTTTTTTTTTCATGGCTGCTTGCGTCCCAGTTGGGGACAAACTCCCACATATGTTTTTATATATTTTTAAAGTTCATGTTATTATTGTAAGCAATGAAGTTTAGACAGCAGCTGGACTTTAAATTTATAATTATGAATCATACACTTCAGAATCTTTGGTGCTGTATGTTTTATGCATAGTCCCATTTTGTATGCATGGATGAAAACAGTATGGGGCCCAAGGTGGCAGCATTACAGAACCACTACTAGGAATATTGTTATTCACTGAAGATACAATGCTCAGTGTGCAAACCTTTTCCCTATATATACGTGTAGTAGCCCAAGCTAGCACCTCATAAAGCTACGAGTAGATATTGAATTTGAATTATCCTGAGTGAATGCACTCAACAGGCTTTAACCTGATGATATAACCCATCTTAGACCTGGACTTTTGTTCAAGAAAAAAGTTCCAGGCATGTCACTCCCAGCATATTTGAAAATGAGAACAGATACATTTCTTAATTTGCCCTCCTTCAGTAATGACAGTTCAGTTGCAATCATGGTAATCTTCTCCTGGTCTTCACCCAAATCTAGGTCTTGGAGTTCAGTTGGATGGAGTTGACACATTGTTTCATTCTCTACCAAGAATATACACCTCATTGCACATGTGCTATGCTAGAAAAAAAAAAAAGAAAAAGCAGTTTTTGACAACTGAGATATAGGAAGTCTTTTCCACCAAAAATTTTACTCCCTAACAGATTTATATTTTCACTTTAAGCAAACCTTCCACAAGAGCTCTCTGACTGTGAATCAGAGGCTTACAGCTCAATTTCTTGCTATTCCTTTTAGCCCAGTAAAGAGCTAAGTAAAAGTGGTAAAGCTTCACTTCGTAAAGAATACCCAATTGGGTGCAAGGTAAATTTAAAAAAACAGCATTTTTGCTTGCACATGATTAGATAACAGAAATCAGTAGAGCTTTACCGCATTTACTATACTCTGGGGAAATTTAGTGCGGCTGCACAGTCTATTTGTCTTTAGTAAGTCCACCCCATTGTTTCAATATTAGGTTAAAAAATGAGTGTGGGAGATAGGAATGACCTGACTGAATACATAACGTGAATAGTATGAGGCTGGGCAGTCAGCTTCTACAGAAGAGTTATCGGTACCTGTATTAGATCATTTGTATGACCTGCACAGGCATTCTATTCTGGTAATGGTGCGATATTTTTGGTTTACAAGTATTTAAGGGTTGATGCCATGTTTTACTTAAAACATGTAATTAGGGAACATTTCAGTATCTTTTCAGAGTTTCTCAAACTGATTCCACTTAATAAGAAATGGTCCGAAATGGTATGATCACAGGTACTTATATAGCACCGTCAATTTACACAGTGCTTTACATATATATATATATATATATATATATATATATATATATATATATATTTATATATATATATATACACAGGTGCATCTCAAAAAATTAGAATATCATCCAAAAGTAAATTTTTTTCAGTAATTCAATAAAAAGTGAGTGGCTTGACACAAGGAATGTGACAGTTGTAGCCAATGGCCTGGATACGTCTGTGTGTGGTGGCTCTTGAAGCATTGACACCAGCCCTAGTCCACTCCTTGTGAATCTCCTCCAAATTCTTGAATGGCCTTTGCTTCACAATCTCTCAAGGCTGCAGTTATCCTTGTTGCTTGTGCACCTCTTTCTACCACACTTTTCCTTCCACTCAACTTTCAATTAATGTGCTTGGATACAGCACCCCATGATTGTGTAACCTACTAAACCAGACTGAGATACCATTTAAAGGCTCAGAAAACTGATTAGAGTGTGATACCCCGAGTCTAAAATATTGAACCTTTTCACAATTTTACTAACTGTAAACCATATTCATCAAAATAAAAGAAAGCAATGCTTTCTTCTTACTCTGTGTGTAATGAATCTATATACTATATACGTTTCACTTTTTGAATTGCATTATTGATATAAATGTATTTTTTGATGATATTCAAATCTTTTTAGATGCACCTGTATATTCACCCTCAGGGGTCACATTAGTCCCAGACCTCAAGGAGCTTACAGTCTAAGGTCCCTAATTCACATCCATACTAGGGCCAATTTAAACAGGAACCAAATAACCCACCAAATGTCGTGGGAGGAAACCCAGGCAGGCACAGGGAGAAACTGCAAACTCTAGGCAGGTAGTGCCGTGGTTGGAATTTGAACCAAAAACCCTTGTGCTGCTTGTAGTGCAGAAGAGCTAACCACTTAACAACTGTGCTTCCCACATTAGTAAAGCTTATTACCTTTTTTAAGCCTAAGATATCCGTTCATTGCATAGATAGGGACAAAGACATCAGAATACTCAAGGATAAATAAGTATTTTTTGTGCTTGCAGAAAATGTACTCAGCCTAAAAAAAAAAAGGAAGAAAAATAAAACCTAATGCGGTCATACAGTTAATACATCTAAAGACTGGTAAAATGGTAAAATGCTAAATCTTACATTTTTGCTCTTGCGTTAACTTAATATATCCTTTAATGTGCTTGGAAGTAGTATACAGTGCTATCTCTCATGTAATAATGCAATGTTAAAGCTGAAATCCAGGCAAGGATTAAAACCTACTAATCAAAAGTGTTCAAATATGAATAGTTCCCTTTGAAATGTGGCGGCATTATTTTTAATAGCATAAATCCTTTTCTAGTATTGAGATTTGTTTCTGAGCTTGAATCATACCATCAGTGCAAGGAATTGGCGGCAATGAGTTCCTATGACGAATTTGGTTTAAAGGAAAGAATAGAATAAGTTTTATAGATCTAAAATTCCATTGTAATTCTAGCTATTCTCCTTTACTGTAAGGAGCCAATACATTCGTAGCTAGTATCCTAATCTATAGTGAAAGCGTGCAGGCTGCACCTTATTAATGATTTCTCATTTTCTGCAGTTTAGCCACAGTAAATTGCAGGCTATTTATAAGGTGACATAAGAGTTTTCATAATTGTTATCTTTGTATAAAGTGAATTGTCACTGCAAAATGACAGCCAATACCACATAGTATGGAGCTTTTTTGTAATATAAGAGCAATCTATTGGAATTTCAAACAGACTGTTCAAGATGACAGTATTTATGTCAAAAGCGGCTTAAACGCTGTAACAAGAAGGCACATTAACAAATAACACAGTCTGTAAGGAAAAGCTGGTATTAAAATTAAAGACCATAAAATAACTATATATCATAAAAAGCATCCCTGCGGTTTGTTCTGCAGGTATATAGAACAATGTACTGTACAGGACAAAGACAGGTACATACTGTACTTACAGGCCATGGTTTATTAATAAGCTTGTGGTGAGGGTCTAAAGTGAACTAACCCATAGGAGGCAATCAAAAGTAATCTTTTCACAGCTTTAACTGCAACCAGCCAGAGATAACAACTTGGAAGGTTACTTTTTTAGGGGGATATGTTAGCAGAACACAGAGCATGCAGTGACAAATGTAGTTGTGGCTGAATCTTAACAGGTATAAAGTTATATTCTTAGTGCTCGCAATTTATTCATAAGATCCTTTGCAAAAAAATGGCTTTTTAGTCTTTTAATATTCAGGACTATAAGTCCCAGAAACATTCACCCTCGGGGGTCAGTTTGGAGGCTTCTATGCAAAGTCTGATTTGGGCAACAATATCCTTCATAGGAATATCTTTTTCCCAGCTCACTTTGGTAAGATCAACTGGGTCAGTTGACTGAGTGAGAAGGTTTTAAAAAATCGAGTGATTCCATTTAATTTACTTGTGAATTGACATGTCTGGTAAGCGTTTTTGGCTGCTATGGGTAACTGCACACTGCACCTGTTTTTTGTTCTAAGCACTGCTAATAGGTGTGTAGGTGTGCACCCATCTGAATGGCCCATCTGAATCAGGATGCTCAGAGATTTTGGGGGATTTGGGTTGATGGGATGTTGAGAATAATTAGGCATCAAATTAGTTTGTCAGTTATGTCCATGATTGTGTGCCATTATGGCTGTGTGTCATGCCATCTTTTTTAGTGTAAGGTGCTGATTGGCTGTTTCACTTAGTGACTGGAATTTGCTGAGTGAAGACCAGAAAGCTTGCAGAGGGAAATGAGTAATTAGTACAGCGCTCCCGTTTACTAGCTCTGGTTAATAGGAAGAGCCGCAAAGCAAGTCACAGTTCCAGATTTGATTACCAGGGGAAAAATTCCTGAAGTAATCACTTACAACTGCAATTTACTTTGATTTACAGTGTAGTCTGTCATCAAATATAAAAAAAAAAATAGAATTGTAAAATGCTAAAAATGCATCAATAAATTCTCTCTCTCCCATATATATATATATATATATATATATATATATATATACATAAATAATAATAATAAATAAATAAACAAATATGCTTGATAAAAACAATATAAATATAAATGCTTATCTCCACAGTGAAGAAATTAATAATATAGATTATGTGTGAAAAGTCCCCCAAAGGTTGGAAAATATAGCTGTTATACGTTTTCGTCTGTGTGTACACCTGCTGAGAGTATACTCCACCTTAATATAGTGAGCAAATTCACCATAAATGCTGGACCTTTTGCTTAAGGGCAAGAAAACATATGTGAAATGGAAATGGCATTAACAGAATCCAAACAGCAGCTGCAGAACTAAAGCATTCCCAGTAAAGACTTTGCTATGAGAAGGACTCCCCCAATGCCCCATGCAAGCTTAAAACGAAACAAAAAAGACATACTATAGTGGGATTTAGTATATTAAAATAAATATAAATGGAACATGTAACATGTTTTAGCGTCAATAGTCCCATCTGGCTAAATAATACCTGCCCAAAATTGGTTAAACTTCAATATGCTGTGAAATGACAGGCATACAGGATTACTCACTTGCAGTATACAGTATATTTGACAAGGGCATGTTTATTACTTTCTTTCACTTAGCATTCTCAATATGCTCTACATGATCACATGGATTTTTATTACCTACTGCTTTAAGTGATAGTAAAGGTCCTTTTTTTTTCTTCTTTCTATGGTGGCACACTTGCAGGCTCTTTTCCAAGCCGGACAGTGTAGGTCTGTTGGCATACACAGTGCTGTGTGACCCCGCCCCCGCTCCTCCTCACAGGATTTGATTAACTGCCTCAGCCACTCTGAGGAGAGAGAGAGATTAGTGCTGCTGCTTACAGGCACAGTGCTGGATTGAGATAAGGCTCAGGTACGTATTTAGGAGGAGGTTGTCTTAACAACCACTTTAAGCATACTGCTTGCGATCGGGAGCTTTCCGATCATGTGAGCACTATGACACCAATTCACGGTCACATGTTCTTAAACCCTGCCCCACCTCCCAACATCCTAAACCCCTTAAAGGGCCAGGAGGTGCCGACTCCAAAGTGTTAAAGGCTTTATCTCCCACTGTTTTGCACTACTTTTAAATGCCTATTTGGAAGACTACCCTTGCAGGGCATTAGAAACTGTAAGAAAGATGTAAGCACTATGGAGGAAGATCATTGAGAATGATCTTCAAAATCAGTCTCTCTGAGCTCCCTAAATGTCTCTATGACCGAACCGACCCACAATGCGCTTGTGCGCTTTTGTCAGAATACCTCTTCCTCCAGTCTTGAACATAGATTTCAGATATTATGGCTGCAAATTTACAAGTCTAGCCGACGATAGCTTGTATAAGATCTGGAACTGTTTATTAAACAAACTCGCACAGGATTTGTACCCCACCAGGAAGACACCCTCCTCCTGATCAGATTACCCTAACAATACAAACTGTAATCAGAAACATAATTAACCTGAGCTAGTTAACTAACCACCTGGACAGAAACAATAGGTGAATGGGAATCCACACCTAGATAATGTTATAATTAACATGCTAATTAACTCAGCACTTAAACCAACCTAGGTGACACAATTTCAACCCAGACAATGCTGTGATTAATCAGACAATTGGTGACCCAATTCAAAATTAACCATTGGATAGACATGCTTAGCAGAAAACACATAACACCTCAATACATAGACAATAGCAGGAGACCACCAGTAAAAGACTGCCTATCTCCTACATTGAAGAACATGGAATCCACATCTAATTAATGCTTTTATTTTTCAGGAGTCACAGACTTCATGGCAATGGTCTACAATAGACTATATGGCAAAGCTCATACAATGTCCCATAATTCTGATATAGTGGAATTACAGTATCTTAGATTTTTTTTAAAGGGACATTGTGGATAAATATTACTGTCCCATTTGAAGAAATCCAAACCATATTCTCAGTGTCTATTAAGTAGTTGTCCATCATTTTCTCAGTCACCCTGTGCCCCTAATAGACGCAGGGTGGCTTACACATAAGAGGGACCTAAGGAGCTGAGACACAGATTTCCCAACCTCTTCAGAGCAAGCTGGGTTCCACAGGCCCCCCAATCAAAGTGACTCCCATCACATCTCTTCCCCTTTTAGAAGGAGACTAACCCAGGAGGAGACCCCAGACGGGTTGACTTCGAAGTTAGTCCGTAGTATTAGTCCCCCAATGTCTGTACCTACGCAGTACCCCAAACAAACTGAATAGAGCGCTGCTCACCAAGCCAACCTCTGCCTTTCTCGTAGAACTTAACCGCTGCTGGGGAGAAGTGTGGACTGGAGTCTTTTCAGCCGTTGGAAAGGGTGGCTGGAATCACTCCATCTTGCTGTTGGGGATCTGGGCCAACTGCACAGCATCCCTAGGGTATCCAGGGGGGGACCGTAGTCTCATCCACCTTTTCTAGATGAAAATCCCCCAGTGTTTGCAGAGCAAGGCTAAAGTCCTCCTGTCCCAATGCCAGACCCTTTTCTGGGGTTGTGTCAGTGAAGACGGAAGTTTGTTGTGGGCAGAGGCCATCAGCACTCTGCCCTGTTGCAAGCTCTTCTTCTGGGTTGCTGTCAGTGGATACCACAGTCCCATCCACCCATATCAGCTCAAGCTGCAGTTGTGAAGTGCCGAGTGCATTCTCTCCCTGTAGCTCCTGCGGAGTTGATTGTTGTAGGCAGAGGGCAGTAGCATTCTGCCCAGTTGCCAGCTGTTCCACTGGGAAGTAAAGTGAATTATCAGTGGCCTTGCACCAACCCTTCAGGGACCCAGATGTTGTATGCAAGGGTCAACAGTGCCATTCTCTGAAGCCAGCTCTTCTGCTGGAGGCTCACCGTGTTGTTCCTCCTCAGCAGAAAAGTCTATTAAATCCCCAGTCTCTGGAACTGGTATCTGGAGATAGAGGTTCACCATTAGAGATGTATAGAACTGTTCGCCGGCGAACAGTTCCCGGCGAACTTAGCATGTTCGCGTTCGCCGCTGCCGGCGAACATATGCGATGTTCGGTCCGCCCCCCATAAGACATCATTGAGGCAAACTTTGACCCTGAACTTTACAGTCAGCAGACACATTTCCAGCCAATCAGCGTACCTCCCTCCCACACCCTCCCACCTCCTATAAATAAGCAAGGGCATTTAGCATATAAGCAATTCTGTATTGCAATAAGCATTCTGAAGCAGTGTGTGTTAGTGAGAGTAGGGAGAGCTGCTGCTGCTGCTGCTGCTGTTAAGCTAGGGACAGTTAGTCAGTGTTCCTGGTCTTGCAGTGTTCTTGGTCCACTACTGCTGTAATATCAGCACCCCAAAAAGCCCTTCTAAGGGCTGGTATTTGTGTTTTTTTTTTTTTTTATATATATATATATATATATATATATATACCTAGCGTCCCCAAAAGCCCTTTTAAGGGCTGGTAATTGAGTTGTTTCTTCATATATATATATATCTATATCTATATCTATCTAGTGTCCCCAAAAGCCCTTTTAAGGGCTGGTAATTGAGGATTTTTTTTATTTATATATATACATATATATATATATATATAGTGTCCCCAAAAGCCCTTTTAAGGGCTGGTAAGGTAATAGATTTTTTTCTTTATATATATATCTATATATATCTATTGTACACTGCAGTTGCCTGCCCGCTGTGTGTGAGAGGCCACAGACCTACCACAGACTGTACTGTGTGCACACCACACTCATTTCGGGTGGCACAGGCACAGTACCTGGCATTTTAAAAAATATTTTTTTTTTCCTCTGTCATAATTGCAGTGAGTGCTGTGTCAGGTCCACAGAGTGCACTGTACCCACTGCAGTGCACTGCCCACCACTGATATATATACGGTGGCACAGCATCTTGTTGCAATAAATTGAAAAAAAAAAATATTTTTTATTATTGCAGTTGCCTGGGCTGCCAGTTACTGTCAGGTCCACAGAGTGTACTGTGCCCACTGCAGTGCCACTGTGTGCCCACCCACCACTGATATATAAGGTGGCACAGCAGCTTGCAAAGTAAAAAAAAATATATATATTTTTTAATTGCAGTTGCCTGGGTGCCAGTGACTGCTGTCAGGTCCACAGAGAGTGTACTGTGCCACTGCCCACCCACCACTGATATATAAGGTGGCACAGCAGCTTGCAAAGTAAAATAAAATATATTTTTTTAAAATTGCAGTTGCCTGGGTGCCAGTGACTGCTGTCAGGTCCACAGAGAGTGTACTGTGCCACTGCCCACCCACCACTGATATATAAGGTGGCACAGCAGCTTGCAAAGTAAAATAAAATATAAATTTTTAAAATTGCAGTTGCCTGGGTGCCAGTGACTGCTGTCAGGTCCACAGAGAGTGTACTGTGCCACTGCCCACCCACCACTGATATATAAGGTGGCACAGCAGCTTGCAAAGTAAAATAAAATATATATTTTTTAAAATTGCAGTTGCCTGGGTGCCAGTGACTGCTGTCAGGTCCACAGAGAGTGTACTGTGCCACTGCCCACCCACCACTGATATATAAGGTGGCACAGCAGCTTGCCAAGTAAAAAAAATATATATATTTTTTAATTGCAGTTGCCTGAGTGCCAGTGACTGTCAGGTCCACAGAGTGTACTGTACCCACTGCCCAACACTCCTATAGGGTGGCACAGCACCTTGCACTCATAGTACACAACACATTAAAAAAGAAAATGACAGGCAGAGGCAGGCCACCCCGCAAGGGCCGTCGTGGTCGTGGTGCTGTGATTTCCTTAGGCCCTAGAATAATGCCCAGTGTTCAGAGGCCACCACAGACCCTGAACTCAAAAAATTCTGAGGCCATAGTTGACTGGCTTACACAAGACACCCAATCGTCTACAGCTTCCGCTCGGAACCCTAATGCACCATCCTCCTCCAGCTCAGCTTCGGGCACCTCTCAATTTACCACTCGCCAGCCCGCCGGCACCACCACCAACACTAGCACCACAGCCGCTTCACTTGATCCGTCAGAGGAGTTATTTTCACATCAGTTTGAAGAAATAAGTGATGCGCAACTATTAGTGCCAGAGGATGTAGATAACGGGGATATGTCTCAGTCAGGCAGCATTATACACATGGACGTACATTGTGATGATGATGATGTTGTACCTGCTGCTGCTGCCTTTGCTGAGTTGTCAAGTGAAGCGGCTGATGATGACGATGTGTCTGTGGATGTCACCTGGGTGCCTGCTCGAAGAGCAGAAGAAGAGGGGGAAAGTTCAGATGGGGAGACAGAGAGGAGGAGGAGACGAGTTGGAAGCAGGGGGAGGAGGTCATCGCAAGGAGCTAGTGGCGCAGTCAGACAGCATGTAGATTCGGCACCCGGGGTCAGCCAGACAGCACGCCAATCAACGCAAGCTGTTGCCACCACCAGAATGCCGTCCTTGCAAAGCTCAGCAGTGTGGCATTTTTTTTGTGTGTCTGCCTCTGATATCAGCGATGCCATTTGTAACCTGTGCCAAAAGAAACTGAGTCGTGGGAAGTCCAACACCCACCTAGGTACAACTGCTTTGCGAAGGCACATGATCTCACATCACAAACGCCTATGGGATCAACACATGAGTAAAAGCAGCACACAAACTGAAAGCCACCATCCTCCTCCTGGTCCAGCATCTTCAGCCACGTCAACCACTGCTGTCCTCCATGCCCCCTATCAACAACCCGCCCCTCCGCCTCTCACCTTCAGCAGTTCCTGCTCGTCACCTGCCCACAGTCAGGTGTCTGTGAAGGAAATGTTTGAGCGTAAAAAGCCAATCTCGCAGAGTCACCCCCTTGCCCGGCGTCTGACAGCTGGCTTGTCGGAACTCTTAGCCCGCCAGCTTTTACCATACAAGCTGGTGGAGTCTGAGGCCTTCAAAAAATTTGTCGCTATTGGGACACCGCAGTGGAAGGTACCCGGCCGAAATTATTTTTCACAAAAGGCAATCCCCAACCTGTACTCTATTGTGGAAAAGGAAATCATGTCACGTCTGGCACACAGTGTTGGGGCAAGGGTCCATCTGACCACTGATAGCTGGTCTGCAAAGCACGGTCAGGGCAGGTATATAACGTACACTGCGCATTGGGTAAACCTGCTGGCGGCTGCCAAGCATGGAATGCGTGGCTCTGCTGCAGAGGAGTTGGTGACACCGCCACGACTTGCAGGCAGGCCTGCTGCCACCTCCTCTACTCCTCCTACTCCATCCTCTTTGCTAACCTCCTCGGCTGAGTCCTCTTCTGCTGTTGCGTCTTGCTCCACACCAACTGCACCCCCCCCAGCTCCCCAGGGGCTATTCCACATGCCGGATACGACAGTGTCACGCTGTCTTGGGGTTGACTTGCCTGAAAGCAGAGAGTCACACCGGACCAGCACTACTGTCCGCCCTGAATGCACAGGTGGATCAGTGGCTGACCCCGCACCAACTGGAGATCGGCAAAGTGGTGTGTGACAACGGGAGCAATTTGTTGGCGGCATTGAATTTGGGCAAGTTGACACATGTGCCGTGCATGGCACATGTGTTGAATCTGATTGTGCAACGTTTTGTGCAGAAGTACCCAGGCTTACAGGACGTCCTCAAGCAGGCCAGGAAGGTGTGTGGCCATTTCAGGCGTTCCTACACGGCCATGGCGCACTTTGCATATATTCAGCGGCGAAACAACATGCCAGTGAGGCGCTTGATTTGCGACAGCCAGACACGTTGGAATTCAACACTGCTAATGTTCGACCGCCTGCTCCAACAAGAAAAAAGCGGTCAACGAGTATTTGTATGACCGGGGTGCTAGGACAGCCTCTGCGGAGCTGGGTATTTTTTTGCCACGCTACTGGACGCTCATGCGCAATGCCTGTAGGCTCATGCGTCCTTTTGAGGAGGTGACAAACCTAGTGAGTCGCACTGAAGGCACCATCAGCGACATCATCCCATATGTTTTTTTCCTGGAGCGTGCCCTGCGAAGAGTGCTGGATCAGGCCGTAGATGAGCGTGAAGAGGAAGAGGAAGAGTTGTGGTCACCATCACCACCACCAGAAACAGCCTTACCATCGATTGCTGGACCTGCGGCAACACTGGAAGAGGAGTGTGAGGAAGAGGAGTCAGAGGAGGAATGTGGCTTTGAGGAGGAGGAACACCAACCACAGCAGGCATCCCAGGGTGCTCGTTGTCACCTATCTGGTACCCGTGGTGTTGTACGTGGCTGGGGGGAAGAACACACCTTCAATGACATCAGTGAGGACGAGGAATTGGACATGAGTAGCTCGGCATCCAACCTTGTGCAAATGGGGTCTTTCATGCTGTCATGCCTGTTGAGAGACCCTCGTATAAAAAGGCTGAAGGAGAACGACCTGTATTGGGTGGCCACGCTACTAGACCCCCGGTATAAGCAGAAAGTCTGTGATATGTTACCCAATTACCGGCAGTCGCAAAGGATGCAGCAGCTACAAAATAATTTAAAAACTATGCTTTACACAGCGTATAAGGGTGATGTCACAGCACAACGGGAATCCAACAGGGGAAGAGGTGAAAGTAGTCCTCCTCCTACCACCACAACCACGCCGGCAAGGACAGGACGCTTTACAGACGTCTTGTTGATGGAGGACATGCGGAGCTTTTTTAGTCCTATGCATCGCCACAGCCCTTCGGGGTCCACCCTCAGAGAACGACTCGACCGACAGGTAGCAGACTACCTTGCCTTAACTGCAGATATCGACACTCTGAGGAGCGATGAACCCCTTGACTACTGGGTGTGCAGGCTTGACCTGTGGCCTGAGCTATCCCAGTTTGCCATTGAACTTCTAGCCTGCCCCGCTTCAAGTGTGCTGTCAGAAAGGACCTTCAGCGCAGCAGGAGGTATTGTCACTGAGATGAGAAGTCGCCTAGGTCAAAAAAGTCTTGATTACCTCACGTTTATTAAGATGAATGAGGCATGGATCCCGAAGGGACTGACAGTGGGGGATGCATTTGACTAAAAAAGGCCTGGTGATGACTGAGATGCCTTGGCCTAAAAATGGTCCACACGCTGCTGTATATAATCATTCTCTGCATGCCGGATGACTTACGTGACGTCTCCGCCACCAACTACGGTTCAAGCCGCAATGTTTTAGTGCACTTTCTGCCTTAAAACCACAATTTTTCAGGCCGCTGCTACAGCAGCGGCTGCAACAATACCTACTTTTTCATGCATGTGTACATGCCTAATTTTTCTGGCCTCTGGTGCTACACTGTGGCTGCAAAAAAACAAAAAACAAAAAAAAAGGCACATACATGTGTCAATTCCCCTTCGTGATCGTTACCTTGTCGTGGTGAAGGGGCTTGCGTATCACAATGAAGCGATCACCTCTAGGATTGTGTTGGCACACCCCAGATGATAAGGTCGTTGCTTCATTGTGTACAGACCAAAAGCGATCCGCAGGATAATTTTTCATAAAAAAAAACATTCATTTTCTTTCATTCTTTCTGCGGAGCTGGGTATTTTTTGGCCGCGTTACTGAATGCTCATGAACAATGGCTGTAGGCTCATGCGTCCTTTTGCGGAGATGACAACCCTGGTGGTCAGTCGAACCCAAGGCAACATCATCGACCTCATCCCATATGCGTTTTTTCTGGAGCGTGCCCTGCGAAGAGTACTGGATCAGGCTGTAGATGAGCATGAAGAGGAAGAGTTGTGGTCCTCATCACCACCAGAAGCAGCCTTGTCGTTGTCAATTGCTGGACCTGTGGCAACGCAGAGAGAGGAGTCTGAAGAAGAGAAGTCAGAGGAGGAAGGTGGCTTTGAGGAGGTGGAATACCAGCCACAGCAGGCGTCCCAGGGGGCTTGTTCTCACCTTTCGGGGACCCTTGGTGTTGTATGTGGCTGGGTGGAGGAAGAGACCTTCAATGATGTCAGTGAGGACAAGGAACGGGACATGGCTAGCTTGGTATCCAACCTTGTGCAAATTGGGAGTTTGCGGTTGTGCAAATGGACTGACTGACTGTTAAATGGGGAGTTTGGTCTGTCAGAGTTTGGTCTGTCACTGTGAAGCGGGCGACGGGCGTAACCCTTACACTACTTGACCGATAAAACATCATACCTGATCGTATTCACACACTGGATGTTTTAGTGCTGGTTTACACTGCCGCTACCACTAAAGTAGCGTCGCTTCCAGTGCGACTTTGGCGCGACTTAGCGCGACTTTGGCGCGACCTCATCGCGAGGTGACTTTTTATTTGGCCAATCACAATATCATGTTTTGTGACCGTCACCTAATTTCCTTTTCCTGTTTTTTGTTTTACATATTTCCCCATGTGTGCAGTGTTGTCTGTGTCATAGCTCAACTGATAGGCATGTTTGCCTTGGCATATCATATTTCAGCTTGCCAGAAAGAAAAAAAGACAGCTGGAAAGACACTGCATTAGTTTTCTACTAAAAATCATAAGAAAAATGCTGTTTTTTTTGGGTTGTGGACATACTACAGAGCTGAAACTTGACAGGTACACTTTTTAGACCCCCCAGACACTAAATACAAAAAATGACATGCCTGCCTAAAAAAATGCCCGATAAATGCCTGCAAGAGAAAAAGCCAGCCGCAGAGAAGCCGTATTCCTGAAAATATAAGAAAAATGCTGTTTTTTAGGGGTTCTGGACATGCTACAGAGCTGAAACTTGACAGGTACACTTTTTAGACCCCCCAGACACTAAATACAAAAAATGACATGCCTGCCTAAAAAAATGCCCGATAAATGCCTGCAAGAGAAAAAGCCAGCCGCAGAGAAGCCGTATTCCTGAAAATATAAGAAAAATGTTGTTTTTTAGGGGTTCTGGACATGCTACAGAGCTGAAACTTGACAGGTACACTTTTTAGACCCCCCAGACACTAAATACAAAAAATGACATGCCTGCCTAAAAAAATGCCCGATAAATGCCTGCAAGAGAAAAAGCCAGCCGCAGAGAAGCCGTATTACTGAAAATATAAGAAAAATGCTGTTTTTTAGGGGTTCTGGACATGCTACAGAGCTGAAACTTGACAGGTACACTTTTTAGACCCCCCAGACACAAAATACAAAAAATGACATGCCTGCCTAAAAAAATGCCCGATAAATGCCTGCAAGAGAAAAAGACAGCCGCAGAGAAGCCGTATTCCTGAAAATATAAGAAAAATGCTGTTTTTTAGGGGTTCTGGACATGCTACAGAGCTGAAACTTGACAGGTACACTTTTTAGACCCCCCAGACACTAAATACAAAAAATGACATGCCTGCCTAAAAAAATGCCTGATAAATGCCTGCAAGAGAAAAAGCCAGCCGCAGAGAAGCCGTATTACTGAAAATATAAGAAAAATGCTGTTTTTTAGGGGTTCTGGACATGCTACAGAGCTGAAACTTGACAGGTACACTTTTTAGACCCCCCAGACACTAAATACAAAAAATGACATGCCTGCCTAAAAAAATGCCCGATAAATGCCTGCAAGAGATAAAGCCAGCCGCAGAGAAGCCGTATTACTGAAAATATAAGAAAAATGCTGTTTTTTAGGGGTTCTGGACATGCTACAGAGCTGAAACTTGACAGGTACACTTTTTAGACCCCCCAGACACTAAATACAAAAAATGACATGCCTGCCTAAAAAAATGCCCGATAAATGCCTGCAAGAGAAAAAGCCAGCCGCAGAGAAGCCGTATTACTGAAAATATAATAAAAATGCTGTTTTTTAGGGGTTCTGGACATGCTACAGAGCTGAAACTTGACAGGTACACTTTTTAGACCCCCCAGACACTAAATACAAAAAATGACATGCCTGCCTAAAAAAATGCCCGCTAAATGCCTGCAAGAGAAAAAGCCAGCCGCAGAGAAGCCGTATTCCTGAAAATATAAGAAAAATGCTGTTTTTTAGGGGTTCTGGACATGCTACAGAGCTGAAAATTGACAGGTACACTTTTTAGACCCCCCAGACACTAAATACAAAAAATGACATGCCTGCCTAAAAAAATGCCCGCTAAATGCCTGCAAGAGAAAAAGCCAGCCGCAGAGAAGCCATATTCCTGAAAATATAAGAAAAATGCTGTTTTTTAGGGGTTCTGGACATGCTACAGAGCTGAAACTTGACAGGTACACTTTTTAGACCCCCCAGACACTAAATACAAAAAATGACATGCCTGCCTAAAAAAATGCCCGCTAAATGCCTGCAAGAGAAAAAGCCAGCCGCAGAGAAGCCATATTCCTGAAAATATAAGAAAAATGCTGTTTTTTAGGGGTTCTGGACATGCTACAGAGCTGAAAATTGACAGGTACACTTTTTAGACCCCCCAGACACTAAATACAAAAAATGACATGCCTGCCTAAAAAAATGCCCGATAAATGCCTGCAAGAGAAAAAGCCAGCCGCAGAGAAGCCATATTCCTGAAAATATAAGAAAAATGCTGTTTTTTAGGGGTTCTGGACATGCTACAGAGCTGAAACTTCACAGGTACACTTTTTAGACCCCCCAGATGCTAAATCCAAAGAAATTTTTTATTTTTATTTTTTTTTAATTTTTCCAATAATTGGCTCTCTATCAAAAAATTATAATTTTTAAGAACTTTTTTTTGCGTGATCCCTCTCCGGCATGCCACAGTCCAGGTGTTAGTCCCCTTGAAACAACTTTTCCATCACTATTGTGGCCAGAAAGAGTCCCTGTGTGTTTTAAAATTCGCCTGCCTATTGAAGTCTATGGCGGTTCGCCCGGTTCGCCGGTTCGCGAACATTTGCCGATGTTCGCGTTCGCCGTTCGCGAACGGCGAATTTTAGGTTCGCGACATCACTATTCACCATCTCATGTCTGTGGAATGAAGAAGTTACTGGTGCTGATCAGAGGCTAGCAGAGCTCTACCCTGTTGTTAGCACTTCAGCTTTGGGGACGGCAATCTCCAGAGTTTCCATTGCTGATTCTGGGGCATGCTGCCGAACATGTTCTAGCAGTTCCCTGTATGCCCTTTCCAGATGCTGTTATTTCCTTAACAAGTATTCTAGATCAGGTTTAAGCTCTGAGACCCCTGCAAGACTGAGCATAGCCTCTCTGTGTTCTTGCAGGTCCTTAAGTGTAGGTTCCCCTTCATTGCCAAACACAAACACATCTGTAAGGCTCTCCCACAGCAATCCAGGGCTGCCAAAGTCACATCCCTGCAGAGAGCATTCTCTTGTCTCTCCAAAATATTCCTGCTCTGTGTGCCATTGCAGAGTCGATATTGATTGTCCAGCTTTATCTCCTGCTGGACAAGCCTGTCCAACTGGGACACCCATTGCTCCTGGGGCCACTTTCCCAGGAATGGCATCCACAACTCCTGTTGGTCACTGGCCCGTTGCCCTGGGGTTGGAAATCACATGCCTGCTGTGTACCAGCGACCTGGAGGACTCCAAGTCAGACCTCCACCCGAATCTGCTGCCTGATCTCCAGGTATTGATCCCCCTCCCCCTCTAGCAGCTAATCCCCATACACATATACATCCCATAAAAGGTTGATCCCAAGGCAGACAGAAACAATAGAACAATGGGATACAGGAACTTAACAATAACAAACCCCCCACCTCAAACTATCTACCAATGGTCTATAAGACAAACTCCTACAAGCAGCCTGAAAAGGTTGAACGTCATATATTTCTTGAGGAATATTGTTCATAAAAATGACTGTCCTAAGTGAAAGAGCCCCTTCATTCTTTGTACGGTGTGTTTGTACACTGAGTCTGGTTAGTGCCTGGGGTTCTCGGTTACCCTGTGCCCTTAATACACACAGGGTGACTTACACATAGGAGAGGCCTGGGAAGCTGGACAAGGAGTTTCCCAACCTCTTTAAGGTAATCTGGGTTCCACAAGCCCCCCGCACAAAGTGACTCCCGTCACAGTCTCCTAGAGACTTTACCAATTATATATACTACTCAGAGATCACTATATCCTCTCAAGCTGTGCACCATGGGTTTATTGCAGGATCACCGTGAATTAATCCATATGCTTTGGGGTTGTCCCAAGCTTTATAGATATTGGGTTATGGTTGTAGGTACCATTAACAGAGCTTTTTAAATTAGACCCTAAGCAATGTATACTTGGTATATTAGATGAAGTGGTTCTGCAGATGCATACTAGGGAGGTGGTCTCCAGAGCATTATTTCAAGCCCGTAAACTTAAAAAGTGTAAAGTAAGGCGCTACTTTTAAGCTTGTGCATCCAAACCTAAAAAATTTAACAACCTACATGTTATACTGTAAGAAACACAGATATATAGCAAATACTTTCATGTGCCAATGTGCCAATAGCTTTCCAAACAGTGAAATAGTTTCCACTATATTAGCAGACAACTCTTGAGCAATTAACCACTGTCCATATACAGTATATGTGAGTTAGTCTCATGCACCGTGTCTTTAAATATCAGTGACAGCTTCTTCTCTCCAAATTAAGTGATCCACCACATGCGATAAAGAGAACCACTCACCACACTCACATGGCCATAAACACCTTCACAGCATTAAAATGATATCACCAAAGGAGATGAAGTGAATTCAGCAAATAATATGCCTTCTTGTACAGCTCCGCTCTCGCATCCGAAAAGGAATTATGAATCCAAAAAACATAAGTAGATGTATAGTGCAGCAGGTTTTTTTAAAATACACCAAATTAAAACCAATCCAACCAAACGTACTTACATTGTTCAGTGCCAAAAGCGGGACCAAAACAAACAGCCACACCACTCTCCTAAGGGGTTCAGCATACATTCCACCTATTCCAGACATGACGTTACCGACAACCCAGAAATAACAGCAGCAAACTGTCCTCAATGCATTTCATCATTAGGTGTCATCAGGAAGCCTGTAAACTAGTCTCACAGCACTGGAAGTCTGAGAATTCCCCAACCCAAAAGGAATGGATACATCATATGGGTGTTGTACCCTGCGCTATGAGCGTCTTATTTTATGCACTGTGGCTGTCCCCCCAAATTTGAGGTGTGGGATTGCTGGCTAATTACTTCTGGCCATTCCTGATTGGCCTAGTACTAAATAGATATCTGCAATTACTGATATGCTTTACTCTCCTTTATTATCCTTTATGATGTTTTTATTTGTGAACAAATTGCTATACTTTAATTTTACTATTCTGCTATTTTATGTTGTAATGTGGTCAAGAAGTAGATATCTATGCAATATATTTCCTTCATGCTGAAAACTCTAAAGTGCTATGTTATTACTTATGGTTAAATGACTACTCTGGAATGTTTTGCATTCTTTAATAACCCTTTCCTTAATAAACCTGAAGATTGGGTGACTTCCTCCTACTGCAAGAGGAAACAAAGTGTGCACATCGATACTCCTGAGCGCACGTCAAATCTGTGGCCTTAGCCAGAAATTGGAGCATCATTAACCAGTGTGCTCAAGACCGGAGTAATTACAGGGAAACCCATAAAGCAAGAGGACAACGGAACAGTGGGACCGAAACCACTGTGGAACTAGTGTGAGGGTTCTGCCATTAACAGAGACTGATCACATAGGGACTGGTCATTGTAATGTTCCGGTACCTCTGGTACCCTTGTTTCCATATTTCTCCTCTCTTAATTGCGTCCCATCTTGTATAACAAAGGACGCATACACCTTTAAAACCGGATGACATCACTGCCGAGCGCCGCTATGAGCGGCTATTTCAATCGCCGGTTTGCTCTCACTCATCGCTCGTTCAAACCCACATGTTCATCGCACCTACGCCTGAGAAGTCGGAGCTGCTGACATACCTTCCTTGCTGAACTGAAGCCGGAAACCTCGCTGGTAATCCGTATCTCGCTACGGGATCACCCCTCTCCAATGGACACTGTTATTCCTAAACCTATCTAAGTGATAAGTACCCCGCAGGGGATTCTTGCTAACCAATCTCCTACTGTCATCTACTGCAATTACCAAGACTATCTGTATCTATCTATTCACTATCATCTGCATAAGACTGTTAGCTCTTGGGACTACCTTGAACTATCCTTGCACTAGGTTACTCTAAGTATACTCCATCTGTGTCCTCTTACCATCTGCACTATACTTGACATCAGAACCTATCTGCTTTACCATCACCTGCAACTCTCCTAATACTACTTCTAGTGCTCACCATACAATAGCCGGTCTCTCATCTATATATCCTCATATACTCTATCCCTCCATTAAACATCTATTAATATATATAGTATATAACAGGCTGTACACGGTGATGAAGTCCTGAGAGTTGGATATGCTGTTCAACAGATTCTCTACAAGGCTACTGAGTGTAATAATTCTGCAGCTGTAAATCCATCCACAAACAAAAACGCATGAACGTTACAGATTGAACGAGCCTTTAAAAAAAATATGGATTCAGCAGAATTATCCACTCATGTACTACAATTAAAACAGCAAGTAGATGCATTGATCCATGCGCTTACAGAGGTAAAAAAATGACAATCAAACCTTGAGACAGCAGCTTGGCCGTCTCACACAGCCTCCTGCTGCTCAGCCCCGTGAGCCTAAGATAAACCCACCTATAGTGTTTTCTGGTGATCGGAGCAAATTCCGTGAATTTAAAAACGCATGTCAATTGTTTTTTTTGTTAAAACCTCTAACCTACACCACTGACCAAATTAAGGTTTGTACCATCATCTCCTATTTAACGGGTGAACCCCGGGCCTGGGCAGATGCTCTCTTTGAAAAGGATGATCCACTCCTTAATTCTTATCCCTTATTTCTAGCACAACTTGCTACTTTATATGAAGACCCCAACAAGCAGAGTACTGCTGACACCCAATTACTGGCCTTAAAACAAGGAAGGAGACCTGTTGAAGATTTTGTGGCGAATTTTAAAAGATGGTCCCCTGATTCAGGGTGGAACGACACATCTTTGCGAACGCAGTTTAGACTCGGCCTATCGGAGGCCGTTAAAGACGAGCTCGCCCAAGCGGATTTACCTGGCACTCTAGAGGGACTGATCCAGACCAGTATCAATATTGACAGACGACTACGAGAAAGAAAGGCTGAGAAGATGGGCTCACCATTTTCCAGTCCTTCTCAGATGTTGCCTGCTGACCCTACTCCTATGGAAGTAGGAATGATACGTCCACCTCTGACCCTTTCTGAACGTGCCAGGAGGAAAACCGAACATCTTTGCATGTACTGCGCATCCCCGAATCATTTGGTAAACGACTGTCCTCTTGTCCGCAGAAAAGAGGGCGAGTGTTCAAATGTCTTGCTAGGGGGACTCACAACTTCCTTTTCTAATCCTTATCTTTTTGTTCAATTAACATTGCAGTGGGACCAAACTAGGATCACCACCAAGGCTATGATTGACACAGGATCTTGTGGAAACTACATTGACATTTGTTTTGTCTCCCTTAATAAAATACCTATTGTTTCAAAACCCAAACCTGTCTCCGTTAGTTTTATTAACGGTACCCCTTTATCCTCTGGTCCTATCACCAGTCAGACACAGGCACTTCTTGTAACTGCTGACGAGTCTCATGTGGAGACCACTACCTTTGATGTATTAACTTCGCCACATTTTCCAATCATTTTGGGACTTCCCTGGTTACACAGACATCAACCAATCATCGATTGGAAAACAAGAACGTTAGCCTTCTCTTCTCACTATTGCGAGACGACGTGTAACCTCCCTACACATGATAGGATCCTGTCTGTACTGCCGGATGACATTATTCCTAAGTGTTATCAAGATTTATCGGAGGTTTTCCTTGAGAAAAACGCTCAAATGCTACCTCCTCATAGGGACTATGATTGTTGTATCGATCTGCTCCCTAATAGCAAGTTGCCTTACGGACATGTATATCCTCTCTCACAGGATGAACTCTCTCACCTTAAGGAGTATCTGGATGAAAACTTGGCAAAAGGATTCATCCGACCTTCTACTTCCTCCACTGCTGCTGGGCTCTTCTTCGTCCGCAATAAGGACTCTAGCCTTAGGCCTATCATTGATTTCAGACAATTAAATGCCATCACAATAAAAGATCGTTATCCTTTACCTCTTATTCCTGAACTTATCGAACAGGTGCGTGGGGCTTCCTTCTTTTCAAAATTGGACCTAAAAGGGGCATACAATTTAATTTGAATCCGTAAAGGGGATGAATGGAAGACGGCATTCAGAACCAGATACGGACTGTTCGAGTACCTTGTAATGCCATTTGGGCTATGTAATGCCCCCGCAGCCTTCCAACGGTTTATAAACGAGATATTCCGAGACTTGCTTGATGTTTGTGTGGTAGTATATTTGGACGATATACTTATCTATTCTCATTCCTTACCTGAGCACATAAAATATGTGAGACTTGTGTTGTCAAGACTACTTGCACATAACTTATATGTTAAATCAAAGAAATGTTTGTTTCATAAAGACGAGGTACTATTCCTAGGATATATTATATCTAAAAGTGGAATCAAAATGGACATGAGCAAAATATCCTGCATTCAGGATTGGCCTGTGCCAACCACTCGCAAAGCATTACAAAGGTTCCTAGGATTCTCTAATTACTATAGGAAATTCATTAAAAACTTCTCTGCGATTGTGAAACCTCTCACACAACTTACAAGCACGAAGAGACCATTTAATTGGACAAAAGAAGCAAATGGAGCATTCTCTCTGCTGAAATCAAGCTTTACTACTGCCCCCATACTATGCCATCCAGACCCATCCCTTCAATACATCTTGGAGGTAGATGCGTCTAATATGGCAGTAGGAGCAGTTCTCTCACAACGACCAACAAACACCTCACCTCTTCACCCAGTTGCTTTCTTTTCAAAGTCATTAAGTAGCCCCGAGGTGAACTACCCAGTAGGTGAGAAGGAGTTATTAGCAATAAAACTGGCATTAGAGAATTGGAGACATCTACTTGAGGGCACTCAATTGCCAATTCTGATATATACTGATCACAAAAACCTCCAATACCTTCAGACTAATAGAACTCTTTCCCACCGGCAGGTACGGTGGTCGTTATTCTTTCTGAGATTTAATTTTTTAGTAACTTACACGCCCGCAGACAAAAATAAAAAAGCGGATGCACTCTCACGACTAGCCGAGAAAGATTGCACTGAGGTTCCCTCAGTTCCTATAATACCACTTGAACGTATTATCGGAGTCGTTCGCTCACTGAAAGAGGAGATTTTGCACAGCATAGGGTTGGATTCACCTCCACCACAACTAACTACTGACGCAGAAGGCTTCCTCTACTACAACGATAAATTATACATACCCCCTACTATGCGAACCAAGATCTTAGAATCGTCGCATGATGTACCTATGGCAGGACATATGGGTATGACTAAAACTCTCAATCTACTCACTAGGCAATTTTGGTGGCCAGACATGAAGACAACCGTAAAAAAGTTTGTTTCATCTTGTGATATCTGTGCAAGGTCTAAAATTGACAACACGAAACCATCAGGATTACTTTGTAGTTTACCGATACCCCAGGTTCCGTGGGAAGTGGTATCCTTAGACTTCATAGTGGAACTGCCACCTTCCAAAGGATTCAACACCATCTTGGTATCAGTGGACCATCTGACCAAGATGGCACATTTCACCCCTATCCGAAAACTACCTTCATCCAAACAAACAGCGGAATTACTTGTGAAACATGTCTTTAAGTTACATGGTATTCCAAAAACACTGCTGTCTGACCGTGGTTCACAATTCATCTCAAAGTTTTGGCTAGCTCTATGTCAGATACTGCGAATAGAGCGTAACCTCACTTCTCCCTACCACCCTCAGACCAACGGACAGACAGAGAGAGTTAACCAGTGCATTGAACAGTACCTGCGTTGCTATACTTCGTATCTACAGGACGATTGGGCAGATCTCCTCCCACTGGCGGAATTCGCCTATAACAACGCTACTCATAGCACTACTAAGCAAAGTCCGTTTTACCTGAATTATGGGTTTCATCCCACACTCCTTCCTCCACGTATCTTGCCATCAAGTAATCCAGTGGCATCTGATTATCTTGCCCAGATAAAGGATTCTCTGGGATTACTCAACAATACCATATCTCATGCTCATAGCCAACAAAAAAAGTACTACGACCTCCGTAGGAAACCCTCTCCCCAATATGCCATTGGGGATCTTGTTTGGCTTTCTACAAAAAATCTGAGACTAAAGATCCCTAGTAAAAAACTTGGACCTCTATTTCTGGGACCTTTTCCAATAGAGAAGCTTATTGGAAAAGCTGCAGTACAACTCACATTGCCAGTAGACCTCAAGATTAGGGTTGAGCGGACACCTAGATGTCCGTGTTCGACGGGTTCGGCCGAACTTTAAAAAAAAGTCCGGGTCCGTGTCCCGGACTTTTACCGAACTTTTCCCGGACACCGAACCCCATTGAAGTCAATGGGGACCCGAACTTTAAGGCACTAAAATGGCTCTAAAACACCAATGGAAAGGGCTAGAGTGCTGCAAATGGCAGCAAAACGTAGTTAAGAGCATGGCAAATGCTCTGCAAACAAATGTGGATAGGGAAATAACTTAAAACAACAAAAAAAAAACAGAAAAATAAAACAATGTTCTTCATCTCTGAAGGACGAGGCCCATATGGAGTAGGAGGGAGGTTGAGGTGGTGGTGGATGTGGCGGTGTCATAGGCGTGCGCACAGGGTGTGCCTGGTGTACCTGGGCACACCCTAATCACCTAGGGCACATAGCATTATCGCTCTGTTTGCCAGTGAGGAGATGGGAAAGATCTCCCTCGCACCTGCTCTGCTCTAGTTCTCTTTGCCAGCAGGGAGAGTAATGTATCGGGGCCATGTACATGTAGGCAAACACATGCATGTGTATTTCAACTTTGGGGTGCACACCCTAATGCAATAGGCTGCGCACACCTATGGGCGGTGTAGGTGGAAGCGGCGGTGGAGGAGGACCAGGGCCGGATTAAGAGCATCATGGTCTTGGTGCTGAGGATTTTGAAGGGCCTTAAGGGCCGTGCCTTGGCATGCACCCAGAGGAGGAAGGGTGCAGCCATGCATGCCTAATTCAACATGGGATGCTGTCTCTGAAGCCCATAAACACATCCATGCATCGGCAACTGTCCCTCCTTGTCCGGCCTTCGCGCTGTGTGGGGAGGTTCTGAGGGTGCTGCCTGGGGAAGCGAGCATAGAAGCCAGACTTCTGTGTTTACAAGTGACAGAAGAGCGGTCACAGTGAATATGGCCAACCCGGGGCCTATATAAAAGGTAGGGGCCTGCATGGAGCTGCAGCTCCAATAGCCCCTACGTTAATCTGGCCCTGAGGAGGAGGACGAGGTAGCCAACACTGCTTCTTTTCACAAATTTTAAATGAGGGTACACCCCAAAAGAGTGAGAAAGAGCAAAAATGGAACAATGGCTGGGTAAGGTCGGTATCCATTGCTATTCTGCACAAGGTACGGAAAAGTCCCATGGGATCCATGCCTGGTTCATTTTAATGAACGTGAGCTTGTCCACATTGTCTCTGGACAGGCGGCTGCGCTTGTCTGTTATAACACCCCCAGCCGTGCTAAATACCCGTTCAGATAATACACTGGCTGCAGGGCACGCCAGCACCTCCAAGGCGTAAAGGGCAAGCTCAGGCCATGTGCCCAATTTGGAGACCCAGAAGTTGAAGGGGGCAGACCCCTCATTCACTACATGTAGGCGTGTGCACACATACTGCTCCACCATGTTGGTAAAATGCTGCCTCCTGCTAAGACGTTCCATCTGAGCTGCTGGTGCTGCTGTTTGTTGTGGCGTGC
Organism: Pelophylax lessonae; assembly: GCF_965119305.1. Lineage (NCBI taxonomy): Eukaryota > Metazoa > Chordata > Amphibia > Anura > Ranidae > Pelophylax > Pelophylax lessonae. Next base: position 175,421,152 of record NC_138770.1, on the reverse strand, counting down.
TGACAAAGCTTTTCCACATTTCGGCCATGCTAACCCTGCCTTCTGAGGTGCTGGCGGTGCCCTGGTTGAGTTGGCGACCTCCTCCTCCTCTGCCTTGTGCTTCCACTGTGGCCCCGCTGTCAGATGGGAATGCCAGCAGCATCGCGTCTACCAGCGTGCGCTTGTACTCGCGCATCTTGCGATCGCGCTCCAGTGAGTGAATTAAGGACGGTACGTTGTCCTTGTAACGGGGATCCAGCAGCGTGGCCACCCAGTAATCAGCACAAGTTAGAATGTGGGCAACTCGGCGGTCGTTGTGGAGACACTGCAGCATGTAATCGCTCATGTGTGCCAGGCTGCCCAGAGGCGACGAAAGGCTGTCCTCTGTGGGAGGTGTATCGTCCGTGTCCTCTGTATCCCCCCAGCCACGCACCAGTGATGGCCATGAGCTGGCCTGGGTGCCACCCTGCTGTGAACATGGTTCCATCTCCTCCTCCAGCTCCTCCTCCTCCTCATCCTCCTCATCCTCCAGAACTGTGCCCCTGCTGGACAATTGTGTCCCTGGCGTTTGTGTGTGCAGGAACCCACCCTCGGAGCCCCTTGCGAATGACTGCCCTGAAAGCCTTTGAAATGTTACCTCTTCATCCTCCTCCTCCTCCTCCTCATCCTGTGCCACATCCTCTTCCATCATCGCCCGAATTGTTTTTTCAAGGAGGCATAGAAGTGGGATAGTTAAGCTGAGAACGGCGTCATTGCCACTGGCCATAGTGGTGGAGTACTCAAAACAGCGCAACAAGGCACACAGGTCTCGCATGGAGGCCCAGTTATTGGTGGTGAAGTGATGCTGTTCCGCAGAGCGACTCACGCGTGCGTGCTGCAGCTGAAACTCCACTTTGGCCTGCTGCTGCTCGCACAGTCTTTGCAGCATGTGCAAGGTGGAGTTCCACCTTGTGGGCACGTCACATATGAGGCGGTGAGCGGGAAGGCCGAAGTTACGCTGCAGCCCTGCCAGGCGAGCAGCAGCAGGGTGAGAACGCCGAAAGTGCGCACAGACGGCCCGCACTTTCTGCAGCAGCTCTGACATATCGGGGTAGTTTTTAAGGAACCTCTGTACCACCAAATTCAGCACATGCGCCAGGCAAGGGATGTGCGTCAAACCGGCTAGGCCCAGAGCTGCTATGAGATTTCGCCCGTTATCGCACACCACCAGGCCGGGCTTGAGGCTCGCTGGCAGCAACCACTCATTTGTCTGCTGTTCCATGCTCCTCCACAACTCCTGCGCGGTGTGTGGTTTGTCCCCCAAACAGGCAAGTTGTAAAACTGCCTGCTGTCGTTTAGCCCTGGCCGTGCTGAAGTTGGTGGTGAAGGTATTACGCTGTCCGGATGAGGAGGCGGTAGAGGATGAGGTAGCGGAGTAGGATGAGTTAGGAACAGGAGGCAAACTGAAGCGCCCTGCAATCCTTGGTGGTGGAAGGACATGTGCCAAATTGCTATCCGCCTCAGGCCCATCCGCCACTGCATTTACCCAGTGTGCCGTTAGGGAGATATAACGCCCCTGACCGTGCTTACTGGTCCACGTATCGGTAGTTAGGTGGACCTTGGCACAGATGGCGTTGCGCAGTGCACACCTGATTTTTTCCCCCACTTGGTTGTGCAGGGAAGGGATGGCTTGCCTGGAAAAGTAGTGTCGGCTGGGCACGACGTACTGTGGGACAGCCACCGACATAAGCTTTTTAAAACTGGGCGTCTCCACCAGACGGAATGACAGCATTTCAAAGGCCAATAATTGTGAAATGCTGGCATTCAGGGCCAGGGATCGCGGGTGGGTAGGGGGGTACTTCCTCTTCCTCTCAAGTGTTTGGGAGATGGAAAGCTGAACGCTTCCACGGGACATTGTGGAGATGGTTGTTGGTGACCCAGGTGGTGGTGTTGCTGACAGATCGTCTGTTTGCGGGGTGGCAGGTGCCGGTATGACTACAGAGGTGGCTGGAGCGGCCGAGACTGCAGCAGAAGAGGAAGCAGGATGAGCCAGAGACGTTTCTTGGTTTTGAAGGTGTGTACTCCACTGCAGCTCGTGCTTTGCACTTAGATGCCTGATCATGCAGGTTGTGCTCAGGTTGAGAAGGTTTATGCCTCGCTTCAGGCTCTGATTGCACCGGGTGCAAACCACTCGTGTCCTGTCATCAGCACATTTTCTAAAGAACTTCCACGCTAGAGAACTCTTTTGAGCTGACTTTGGTGCGCTCGTTCCCTTGCTGCGTTGGGCAGTAGCAGGCATAGTGTCTAGGGCACGGCCGCTCCGCTTCTGCACCCTGCTCCCTCTTCTGCTGTGCTGGTGGCTCTGTGCGACCACCGCCTCTTCCTCCAAACTACTCAGGTCACCTGCATGACCTTCATTCCATGTGGGGTCGAGGACCTCATCGTCCTCCACATCATCTTCCACCCAGTCTTCACCCCTGCCCTCCCTGTCGGTCTCCACAATGCTGAACGCCGCAGCAGTTGGCACCTGCGTTTCGTCATCATCGGAGACGTGCTGTGATGGTCCTTCCATGTACTCATCTTGAGAAATAAGTGGTTGGGCATCGCTGCACTCAATCTCTTCCACTTCTGGGGCAGGGCTAGGTGGATGGCCCTGGGAAACCCTGCTGACAGAGTCCTCAAAAAGAATAAGAGACTGCTCTATGGCTTGGGGCTCAGACTGCTTGCCTGATTTGCAAGGGGGTGAGGTGAAAGACGGTTGGACATTGGCTGCAGGTGCCAACTCTGACCTTTCTGCAGTAGACTGGGTGGGAGACAATGTGAAGGAACTGGAGGCACTGTCAGCAGCAAACCAATCTACTATCGCCTCTCTGTGTTCTGGCCTCATCACTTCTAGAGGCGTATGATGCCCTACCAAATACTGATGCAGGTTCTGTCGCCTACTCACACTTGAGGAAGGCTCTCCTCATATTTCTGAAATTTAAGATCTTGCCCTAGAAAGGTCTTTATTGAATAGCGGAACAAAAGAACAACAGTATCGCACGGGTGTATCTCACAGTCAAATATGCAAACTATGCCGCAATTTAATGTTTTTTACACCAAAAGGGTGTGTATTGAATCGCGGAATAGATTAAAAAACTGTGTATCTCACACGTACAAACACAGACTAGGCCCGATTAAATTTTTTCCTACCCTAAAGGGAGGATGAGGAAGAGGAGTATAGAACAGGCAGCACCCTCAAAGCTTCAGAAGTATGAGATGAACCCCAAAAACTTGGAAAGGTGGATCTCACACGTACAGACACAGACTATTCCGCAATTTAATTGAGCCCCAAAGGTTTTTATTGAATAGCGGAATAGGAAATATGATAAAAAAAAAGTGTATGTTTTTCACACGTACAGAAGCACACTAGGCCCCAATTACTATTGTTTGTACACCTAAAAGGATGGATGAGGAGGAGGAGGAGTATAGAACAGGCAGCACCCTCAAAGCTTCAGAAGTATGAGATGAACCCCAAAAACTTGGAAAGGTGGATCTCACACGTACCGACACAGACTATTCCGCAATTTAATTGAGCCCCAAAGGTTTTTATTGAATAGCAGAATAGGGAATATGATCAAAAAAAAGTGTATGTTTTTCACACGTACAGAAGCACACTAGGCCCCAATTACTATTGTTTGTACACCAAAAAGGATGGATGAGGAAGAGGAGGAGGAGGAGTATAGAACAGGCAGCACCCTCAAAGCTTCAGAAGTATGAGATGAACCCCAAAAACTTGGAAAGGTGGATCTCACACGTACCGATACAAATGTAGAAAGGGTTTTTTGATCTCTATAGTCCTATGTGTAGTCGGGTTTGCCGTCGTCCCTGGTTAAATATTGTGTCAGTTTTTGGTACCTCAGGCCAATGAAAAGTGGGACTTTTAAGGCAGGTATGAAAATACGATAAAGTTCAAGCAAAATCGCTAATAATAATAAAATAATATTTAATCCTTAAAATCATAAGTACAGTGAAGTACAGTAGCGTGAAAGAGGGTTATAGACCCTTGTGAAAGTGTGTAATAGTTGGAGGATAGTGACACGTGGTAAATGGTGACTTTTTAGGGGTGTATCTCTGTCATTCCCTGCTGGTAAGCTTGGGTTGCTTTGATCAGAGATGTCTCCTATATCCTACGCGTTTCGGCCCTTTTTAGAGGGGGCCTTTTTCAAGGTTGCTAGTCACCATTTCTGTTGATAAAATACAGATACGGTGTTCAATATTTATAAATAGTTACCACTTTTATATATATAAGTTGTGGTCAGTTTTCAAAAATAGTACATACATATTATTTTCTTTAAATCCTTGTATGTTGAGGTAACTCCCTCTTTTGCACAACGGGAGCCTGTGCGGTTTCCTGAAAAATATGTATGGAGTTTAAATGCCGGGTTTTTGGTTGGTTGTTAAATTATGTAAGTGTGCTTATATTAGAACTTACATATATGTTGCCCAGTTTCACTTAATGGCTAATTTGGTTCCGGTATATAAATAAAACCGGTCCTTTTCAAGGAGGTCCTTGTGCCTATAAATAGTGAAATGTGAAACAGGTATAAGTTGTTCAAAGACATTTAAATGAGTTGGGTACCATGTGTAAAAGAGTGTTGGCTATATTACCTTAGTTCTTTTGTTATGGCTGCGGTGGAGTCTTTAAAGGTTGTCTCCAGCCGATCGCACTTTAAAAGAGGAAAATCTCCTTCATTAATGTGCTATCTTTCCAGTGTTTTAAGGCAGATGTGTCTGAAGTTTAAAACTTACGTTTTGCAGGTACGCCGCTCTGGTCCTCTCTCATCCCCATGTAGTTGGAGAGTGAGAGAAGTATTGGTTCCCCGGCCTTTTTATCAGACTCGCGCATGCGCCGTGGGCGCTGCACGTCTGAAGCCTGATCGCACACAGCTGGTGTGTGTCTCTGGTGCGCCTGCGTCAATAGCAGAGTGCGCTTCCAGTTTCCACCACTGTTGCTCACTGGCGCGGCCGCCGACACGGAGAGGGCACAGATATCAGACTTTTCAAGTCTGAGTGGCCGATGTTCGTGGCTGTTTAGCTGTGCCTGCAAAGTGCCCCTAGGAGGAAAAAGGAGGGGGGATCCTCCTAGGGGCTTACCGTGCCGGGTGTGCTAAAGTTTGGGAGAGTTCTCAAGCAAGGATTTGTACATAACATGAATTCATAATAATCAGAAGAAAATAAACACAGAAACATTTGTGTAATTTAATTCTTAATAGCAGTATAGTATGTCGTCAGGTTAAAGGGGAAGGAGGGGGATTCGGTTGTATCCATATTGGAAAGGAGTGAAGGCTGTCTGTCTAGACGGTTTTTTCGTAGGCTTCAAGGTAAGAAGATTCTGGGAGGCAGATGATTTCTCCTAGAAATCATTTTTTATGTATTGTGCAGTCATTGTGTCAGGGTTTTAAGGAGATCAAGTTCGTTTTAGTCTCCATGTGATGTTCTTTTTGGAAAAAGAGGATTAAACAAGTTTTTTTGTGAATGGATTTCATTCTGAAAGGTTGTAAAGTGGAGAGTGGTTATGGGCTTCGGGTGTATCCGTCATAACTTCCTTGTTTTCTATCCTCTCTTGGTAAAATTGGGTAAAAATTCTTGAACAAGAGTTTTGGTGAATGGACTTTCCGAAAATTATTTTGTTAATTTTTTGCTGAATGTTTTTTCTAATCGGTTTTTCCTGAAGAAAAACCCTCTAGGAATGGGGCATAACTTTCGGCTTCATTTAGACCAGGGAAGGTGGTTGCGTTGAGACGTTTTATCCATCTCATCTCTAGTTGAAGCAGGGTTTTGTTCCAATCACCCCCCCTCCTTGGGATATGGATCCGTTCCAAGGCCATGAAGGATATTTTTGGCATCCTATTGGCATGTTTATAGGCCACGTGTCGACCCAGAGGTAGATGGAAGTTACACATTTCCATTGAGTTTACATGTTTGTTAATTCTCTTCCCAAATTCCTGTCTTGTCTTACCTATATAAAATGCATTACATTCGCATCTCATCATATATACCACGCCTTTGGTCCGGCAATTGGTAAAATGTTTGGGTTCGAAAATTTCTCCGTTTGGTAGAGTGGTTTTTGTGCATTTTTTTATAACTTTGCATTGATCGCATGATCCGCATGGGTATGTGCCTTTTGTCTTACATGGGTCTTTACGTGTGCCCTCCTTGAACTCGCTGTGGACTAGTCCTTGTTTGATGGATCCTGCTTTTCTATATGTAATTGGTGGGTGGTCGGTGAGAAAGTCCTTCACAGTTGGGTCCTCCTTCAGTATTGCCCAATGTTTTTCCAAGATGGCTTTTATTTTTTTGTTCTCATTAGAGTATCTTAGAATGATCCGTGTTTTTTGGTCCTGTTGTTTGGGGTCCTGTGGTGGTTTTTTGAATAGTAGCTCCTGTCTTTCTTTCAAGTTGGCCTTGTTGTAGGCCTTTCTCAGTGAGGTTTTGGTGTAGCCTCTTTCCATTAATCTTAGGGTGAGAGCATCCGCTTCTTTTTTGTATTTAACTGGATTAGTACAGTTCCTTTTTATCCTCAGGTATTGACTATAGGGTATTGCTTTTTTTAGTGGTGGTGGGTGGAAGCTCGTGGCATGCAGGATTGAGTTACCTGCTGTTTCTTTTCTGTAGAGTGTGGTTTGTAGCCGTCCATCGTTTTCCTTATATATCCATGTGTCAAGAAATGGTACTTTCTTGTTGCTGTAGTTTAAGGTAAAATACATATTGTATGTATTGTTGTTTAGTGCATTTTTTAGATCTTGAATTTGGTTCTCTGGTCCTGTCCACACTATCAGAATATCGTCTATATAGCGCTGCCATAGGAGGATATTATCAGTTAGCCACGCATTTTCTTCTTTAATGAGGAAGTCTTCTTCCCATTCTCCCAGATATAAATTGGCATAGGTGGGGGCACAGCTTGTGCCCATTGCCACTCCGCAGATTTGAAGGTAGTATCGGCCGTTGAATGTGAAGAAAATTTCGGTTTAAGATGAATTCAAGCATGGTGATTATAAAAGTATTGAATTTTTCATCTTCTGGGCTTAACTGGTTAAGAGCGTTCTTTATGGTTTCAAGTCCTTTTTTGTGAGGTATGTTGTTATATAATGCCTCGACATCCACAGTGATGAGGAAGGAATCACTGGGGATGGTCATGTCGTTTACGATTTGTAACAGGTGCATCGTGTCTCTGGTGTAGGAGGTTAGTTTTGAGACATGTGGTTTTAGGTAGGCATCAATCACTTTGCTTATGGCTTCGGTGATGTTGCCATTCCCTGAAACTATTGGTCTTCCGGGTGGGTCAATTGGGTTTTTATGAATCTTTGGGAGCGAGTAAAATGTAGGTATCTTTGGGTGTCGTGATCGAATGTAGTTCCATAATGTGGGGGAGATGATCCCTTCGATTCCAGCTTTATCCACTTTAGCATAAAATTCATCTTTATATTGTTCAATCATGATCGGCATGATTTGTTTGTAACATTTTTGGTTACTTAAGATTTTTTCACACATATTTTTATACTTTGTGTTGTCCATCACGACAACGTTCCCCCCTTTGTCTGCGGGTTTGATGGTAATGTGTTCGTTGTTTTGTAGTTCTCTTAGTGCTTTCCTTTGGTTTTTGGTTAAATTTTGTTGGTTGTTTGCCATAGTCATTTTTTCCAGGTCTTTAGTGGTTTCCCTGACGAACAAGGCTATAGCGGGGTTTTGGTTAATCGACGGGAATTTGTGTGATTTTTTCTTAAATTGTGCATTAATGTTTGCAACTGCTGCCTTGTTTGTATTGGTAGGAGTTGTCGATTCTTCCTCATCACTGTCGGTCCAGTCTTCTAATCCCCCTTCTTCCAGGAGGAGGTTGAGGTCCCGTATGGCCCTGTATTCTACCGCCGATAATGATGTTTGAGTTTCTAGTGTTTCAGGTTTCTTGTTATACATAATTTTTTGTAATAAATTCCTTGCAAAAAGGTTGACATCCTTTATAACCTCAAATTTATCTACCGCTTTGTTGGGACAAAAGGAAAGTCCTAAAGTAAGGACTTCCGATTGTTCTTTAGTTAGCATGTGTGAGGAAAGGTTGATTATCGTGATGGTTTCTTTGTTAGGTTGTGTGTTTACTTTTTCGTGCGTTATTTTTCCTTCGTCTGTTTCCGCCCTTTTCCTAAAAAAGGCCCCTGTTTGCTTTGGGGTTGCGGTCTCTGACTTTGGCGTTGAGATCTTTTTTCCAAAAAGAACATCACATGGAGACTAAAACGAACTTGATCTCCTTAAAACCCTGACACAATGACTGCACAATACATAAAAAATGATTTCTAGGAGAAATCATCTGCCTCCCAGAATCTTCTTACCTTGAAGCCTACGAAAAAACCGTCTAGACAGACAGCCTTCACTCCTTTCCAATATGGATACAACCGAATCCCCCTCCTTCCCCTTTAACCTGACGACATACTATACTGCTATTAAGAATTAAATTACACAAATGTTTCTGTGTTTATTTTCTTCTGATTATTATGAATTCATGTTATGTACAAATCCTTGCTTGAGAACTCTCCCAAACTTTAGCACACCCGGCACGGTAAGCCCCTAGGAGGATCCCCCCTCCTTTTTCCTCCTAGGGGCACTTTGCAGGCACAGCTAAACAGCCACGAACATCGGCCACTCAGACTTGAAAAGTCTGATATCTGTGCCCTCTCCGTGTCGGCGGCCGCGCCAGTGAGCAACAGTGGTGGAAACTGGAAGCGCACTCTGCTATTGACGCAGGCGCACCAGAGACACACACCAGCTGTGTGCGATCAGGCTTCAGACGTGCAGCGCCCACGGCGCATGCGCGAGTCTGATAAAAAGGCCGGGGAACCAATACTTCTCTCACTCTCCAACTACATGGGGATGAGAGAGGACCAGAGCGGCGTACCTGCAAAACGTAAGTTTTAAACTTCAGACACATCTGCCTTAAAACACTGGAAAGATAGCACATTAATGAAGGAGATTTTCCTCTTTTAAAGTGCGATCGGCTGGAGACAACCTTTAAAGACTCCACCGCAGCCATAACAAAAGAACTAAGGTAATATAGCCAACACTCTTTTACACATGGTACCCAACTCATTTAAATGTCTTTGAACAACTTATACCTGTTTCACATTTCACTATTTATAGGCACAAGGACCTCCTTGAAAAGGACCGGTTTTATTTATATACCGGAACCAAATTAGCCATTAAGTGAAACTGGGCAACATATATGTAAGTTCTAATATAAGCACACTTACATAATTTAACAACCAACCAAAAACCCGGCATTTAAACTCCATACATATTTTTCAGGAAACCGCACAGGCTCCCGTTGTGCAAAAGAGGGAGTTACCTCAACATACAAGGATTTAAAGAAAATAATATGTATGTACTATTTTTGAAAACTGACCACAACTTATATATATAAAAGTGGTAACTATTTATAAATATTGAACACCGTATCTGTATTTTATCAACAGAAATGGTGACTAGCAACCTTGAAAAAGGCCCCCTCTAAAAAGGGCCGAAACGCGTAGGATATAGGAGACATCTCTGATCAAAGCAACCCAAGCTTACCAGCAGGGAATGACAGAGATACACCCCTAAAAAGTCACCATTTACCACGTGTCACTATCCTCCAACTATTACACACTTTCACAAGGGTCTATAACCCTCTTTCACGCTACTGTACTTCACTGTACTTATGATTTTAAGGATTAAATATTATTTTATTATTATTAGCGATTTTGCTTGAACTTTATCGTATTTTCATACCTGCCTTAAAAGTCCCACTTTTCATTGGCCTGAGGTACCAAAAACTGACACAACACGTACCGATACAGACTATTCCGCAATTTAATTGAGCCCCAAAGGTTTTTATTGAATAGCGGAATAGGAAATATGCAGACTTGTATAAAGTACTCGAAATTTCTACTTGAGTAAAAGTACAAGTGCTCGATCAAAAAATTACTTGAGTAGAAGTGGAAGTGCTCGCAAAAAAAGTTACTTAAGTAGAAGTACTAAAGTATTCAACATTTTTTTTACTTAAGTATTGCAAGTAGTTTTTTCAAAAAATTTGCTACTTAAGTACTAAAAGTAAAAAGTACCAGTAGTTTTGAAAAAAAATTTCTACTCAAGTACTGAAAGTAGAAGTACAAGTACTGTGTTATGTAGTTATTAAAGAAAGAAGTCAAAAGTATGAACATCATATTGTTTTTATTATTTCAAATGATTTATTCAAATGATTAACCTGTGTTTGTTAGTAGTTTCTTGATGCACTTTAAGCGCTGTAGCACCATTTATTTGTTTGTTTCATATTTTCTTTTTATTGGAAAGATTTGGTATAGCAGCTTTTATTATACACAGCCTTTATTTTCGTATGCGCTGATTTACAAATGACATTATACACATTTTTTTGAGCTTTATGCAACCTGCCATCTACTGTTCTGGCAGTGGTAATTTTTTTAAAAGTAACGAGTAACTATGCAGCACAAAAAAAAAATACTTGAGTAGAAGTATCGAAATCATCGAAAAAATGTAGTGAAGTAAAAGTAGAAGTAGGAGAAAAAAATTCTACTCTAGGAAAGTACAGATACCGCATTTCGGTACTTAAGTACAGTACTTAAGTAGTTCTACTTCGTTACTATACATCTCTGGAAATATGATCAAAAAAAAGTGTATGTTTTTCACACGTACAGAAGCACACTAGGCCCCAATTACTATTGTTTGTACACCTAAAAGGATGGTTGAGCAGTAGGAGGAGGAGTATGGAACAGGCAGCACCCTCAAATCTTCAGAAGTATGAGATGAACCCCAAAAACTTGGAAAGGTGGATCTCACACGTACCGACACAGACTATCACGCAATTTAATTGATCCCCAAAGGTTTTAATTGAATAGCGGAATAGAAAATATGATCAAAAAGAAAGTGTATGTATCTCACACGTACACCACCACACTAGGCCCCAATTACTATTGTTTGTACACCTAAAAGGATGGATGAGGAGGAGGAGGAGGAGTATAGAACAGGCAGAAC